>NC_044033.1:21990446-22309106 GCF_901765095.1 Microcaecilia unicolor
CACTGCCGCTGCCACCACCCCCAACAACAACAACTTTGACTGCCCCCCCTGCCGACGACCCTCTCGACCCCCCCCTCCCCCCACCGCCGTCGCCTACCTTTGCTGGTGGGGGACCCCAATTCCCGGCTAGCCAAGGTCCTCTTCTTCCCGCACAAGGCTTCGTTCTGTTTCTGACACTGGCTGATCTACAAGGCTTCATTCTGTTTCTGTGAGTCTGACATCTTGCACGTTGTACGTGCAGGACTTCAGACTCACAGAAACAGAACGAAGCCTTGCGCCGCAAGAAGAGGACCTCGGCTGGTGGGGGTTGGGGTCCCCCGCCAGCAATGGTAGCCCACGGTGGCGGCGGCGAGGGAGGGTTGTCGTCGGCAGGGGGGTTGAGGGCCAAATCTACGGGGGCCCAGTAGCTACGCCACTCACCGGTGCTAGAAAAATAAAAATATTTCTATAGTACTGGATATGACGCCTGCTAGCCTGGCTGTACTTCCTTTTTAGCAACTGGTAAGCCCGCATTGGGCTTACTGCCACTTTGTAAAGGGGCCCTCAATGCCGGTGCCTTGATTAGGCTCAGCGTTGAGGGGGAGGGAGGAAGTTATCAACGTGGGCTCCTGTTCAGTTGAGTTATTTTACTACAAGTCGGGATATCATAGCATAGGGTCCAATTTTAGGCAATGAGACCCTGTGCTAAACTAACCCATTTTGTGGTAAAATAACCCTGCTTAACCGCAGTCCACATTGATAACTTTCCCCTGAATATCCAGGTCAAGTTCAGCACATGGCAGTCAGTGCCTTTAAAATCGCCAACCACCACAGATGAAGAATCCTCTGCAGCAACTTCCTTCAGTTACCACTGTACCGGCTGCAATAACCGATTAACCTTCCTCCCTCAGAAAATGTGCAGTGTAAGATTAACCATTTTGAGTTTTTCTTATTTTCTTTAAGATTGTTTTCCTGATCTTGGATCTTCCAATTGTGGACAATTATGTAAATGTATATTGTTGAGAGAAAATGTTTTCCTTTTTATATTCATTTCTGTATTTCCTTACATTTATGTGGTAAATGTGAATGTAATTAAGTAAAATGACGAATAAATAAAATAAAATAAAATCGCCAACCACTACCAGCTGAATATCAGGGGGAACATATTTTGTATATTCGAGCATAGTAGATCTGAAAAATGCCCATCCCATCAAAGATCTTAGGTCCGTCCCCCTGTCATGTGTCATGAAAAAACTTTGGTGTGAATTCGTCACCAACAAACACACACAGTGTTCTCTGATCGTCTTCTTTTCCTTCTGAAAGTAGGCTAAAAAGAGTTGATTCAAAAAATGCAAGAGCAGAAACCAATGCCAGTTATCCAAAACAAGAAAACTCTTTCTGGCAGAGTGCATCAGTCATGAAGCGGTCCACGAATATTTGCCTCCTGACCTCTTTAATCCTCTTACAGATTTTTCCTGGAACTGTAAATATTTGTCGAGCTAGTGTCATCAGCCAAAAGAGCTGAAAAGATTTTAACAGAATAGGCAGCTTCTTCTAACAGTGATCCTCTGTCAAAACTGGAAACAATTGTCTCTACATCTCTCTCTCTCTCTCTCTCTCCGTATGCTCTATCGCACTGTATTTTCCTAAACCTCTATCCACGTTGGGTTTCGGAGAGGCTTTCTGTTTCAGAGAACAATGGGAGAAATACTTCATGAAATCAGATTGGAAGACCCTAACGAGATGTACAGAAACAGCCGTCATTGGTGAGAAAACATCTGCCCGAGGCCACCCAAATGGACAAAGCGGATGCTGTTCTTTCCTGGTCTGCTCGTCTATTGAAAAACCAAAGGACTGTGGAGCTCTTCAAGAATAAAGCTTACCGATTATAGTTTATAAAGCATTCAGTGCAGGAAAAGCTCTATAATATATTTATTTCAGCAGAGTTCTGGGCAGTTTTTCAAAACAACGCAGCTCAAGAATCATCAACGTTCTTACTCTGCATCAGTTAAACACTTTGAACCAGATTCTATAGATGACGCCTAGAAAATTCGCGTGGAGAATATTTTCGCCTAAGTGTATTCTATAAGCGGTACCTAGATTTAGGCACGGTATATATTTATTTATTTGTTACATTTGTATCCCACATTTTCCCACCTATTTGCAGGCTCAATGTGGCTTACATAATACCGTAAAGGCGATCGCCAAGTCCGGTATGGAAACAAATACAATTTGATATTAGGGTCGGGTAAGGTTAGTATATTCAGGTACATAGGGATCGAAGATAGGAAGAATACTCTTAGTTGATATCCCAACGCCTAAAACTATGTGCGTCCATTTATACCAACAAAAATGTGGCCTAAATCCTGGTGCATAGATTTATGCGCAGAGGGCCATATTCTATAATAATGTCATAAATTTTGGAACACCCAAGAAATGTCCATTCCCCCACCCATAACCACTCCCCTTTTTGCCGGCACATGTTAAAATTTAGGCAGAGTATCAGGGGTGTAGCCAGACACCCAATTTTGGGTGGGCCTGGGCCCAAGTTGGGTGGGCAGAAGAACTCTGTCGTGTCCGACAAGTGATTTGGTCTCTCCCTCTCCCACCTGCATTCCATATGGTCTCTCAAACATCCCCCCTCCCTCATACACCTTCTAAATGGCACTGCTCATGTTAGCCCCACAGCCTTCCTTCTGATGCAACTTCCTGTTTCTGCATAGGCGGGACTACATCAGAGGGAAGGCTGTGGGGCCGGTGTGAGCAGTATGTGTCAGTCGCTGCTCGCTGCAGGCGAAGATCTGCTATTTACAAGGTGTGCAGGAGAGACAGTTGTTGGGACTTTTCGGCTGGTGGGGCTTGGGGATCCCTGCCAGTCACATCATAGGTGTGCTGCTAGTGGGTGGGCCTGAGCCTAAAGTGGGCGGGCCTGGAAGGCTACGCCAATGCAGAGTATGTTACAGAATATGCTTAGGGAGTTGTGAGGCCCTTTTTACTAAGCCACGTAGGTGCCAACACGTGCCCAAAACGCATCAATTCAGAGTTACCACCTGGCTACCGTGTGGCCTGTGCGGTAATTTCATTTTTGAGGCGCGTCCGCTACGCGCGCCAGAAAATATATTTTATTTTCTGGTGCGCGGTGAAAATCGGGCGGTAACTCCGACTCGATGCGCGTAGACGATTACCGCAGGGTTAACGCAAGAGAGACCTTACCGCTAAGTAAATGGCAGGCAATAAGGTCTCAGACCCAAAATAGACGCGCACCAATTTTTATTTTGCGGCATGTTCATTTTTGGCAAAAATTTAAAAAAGGCCTTTTTTTACAGGCGCGCAGAAAAATAGATCTGTGTGCACCCAAACCATGTGCCTACACTAGTGCAGCCCGTTTTTCAGTGCACCTTAGTAAAATGACCCCATGCACGTAAATTCTAATTATTGCCAATTAGCGCTCATTAGTGTTTGTTAAGTGCTGTTGACAATGCTGATGGCATGTTAAGCCAATTAAGTTACGCACATTGTCGCAGAATACGCTTGGATTTCAGCGAGGAATGCTAGGCGCTATATAGAATCTGGCGGTTTAGGGGTAATAAGTACGTTGAGATGGCCGGCTTCAGCCGATAATGGAAAAAAGAAAGCCGGCCTTCACGAGAATTTGGTCCGCTTTATTTGGACCCTTTTTTTTCAGGTCCAAGTCCCCAAAAAGTGCCCGAACTGACCGGATGACCACCGGAGGGAATCGGGGATCACCTCCTCTGACTCCCCCAGTGGTCACTAATCCCCTCCCACCCTCAAAAATACAACTTTCAAAACTTTTTTTGCCAGCCTCATATGTCATACTCAGGTCCATCGCAGCAGTATACAGTTCCCTGGAGCAATTTTAGTGGGTGCAGTGGACTTCAGGCAGGCAGACCCAGGCCCATCCCCCTACCTTTTACACTTGTGGTGGTAAATGGGGGCCCTCCAACCTCCCCCCCCCAAACCCACTGTACCCACATGTAGGTGCCCCCCTTCACCCCTTAGGGCTATGGTAATGGTGTAGAGTTGTGGGGAGTGGGTTTTGGGGGGGATTTGGGGGGCTAAACAACCAAGGTAAGGGAGCTATGCACCTGGGAGCTATTTTTATTTATTTTTTTTACTTTTTAGAAGTGCCCCCTAGGGTGCCCGGTTGGTGTCCTGGCATGTGAGGGGGACCAGTGCACTACGAATCCTGGCCCATCCCACGACCTTGGTCGGGTTTGAGTTCGCCGGCTTCGGTTTCCATTATAGGCAAAAAACGAGGCCGACCATCTCAAACTCTGCCATCTCTGACATTTGGGCGGCCCCAACCGTATTATCGAAAAAAAAGATGGCCGGCCATCTTTTTCGAAAATACGGTTGGCTCTGCCCCTTCGCGGTGCCATCCTCGGAGATGGCGGGCCATGGAGATGGCCGGCGCCGTTCGATTATCCCCCTCATAGTGTACCAATCAATTATTTTCATGTGTATAAATTTGTTTGTTTTAATTATTTATATTTCCTACCCTGATGTTCTTTTAGTATTTTTATGGCACGTATTTTGTATTCTCTCCTTTAGTTTTTCTATGAATTTAGGCCCCTGTTTACAAAGTCGCGCTAGCGGCTGGCCGTGTCGGCATTGCGGTGTGGCTTTGTAAACAGTGGGGTTAGATTTTAGTTTTCAACATTTTCATTGTTGACGTTTCAAAATAACACATCCAACTGGCAAAGTGTACGGAAATTCAATTGTGATATCTCCACATTAACGCTAAAGCAAAAAGAAAAAAAAAAAGAAAGCAAAGAATCTGCCATCAAGCTTTTTACAATGTTAACCCCCCCCCACCCCCACCCCAACCTCAACCTCAACCCCCATAGAAGGATAATCCCTGCTCAAAGAGCTTACAATCTAAAGGACACGTGAACAGTCAGACCGATAGGGGCAGACAAATTGGGGCAGTCTGGATTCACTGAACGGTAGGGGTTAGGTGCCGAACGCAGCATTGAAGAGGTGGGCTTTAAGCAAAGACTTGAAGACGGGCAGGGAGGGGGCTTGGCGCAAGGGCTCGGGAAGGTTGTTCCAAGCATAGGGTGAGGCGAGGCAGAATGAGCGGAGCCTGGAGTTGGCGGTGGTGGAGAAGGGTACTGAGAGGAGGGATTTATCCTGTGAACGGAGGTTACGGGCGGGAACGTAAGGGGAGATGAGGGTAGCAAGATAGTGAGGGGCAGCAGACTGAATGCATTTGTAGGTAAGAAGGAGAAGGTTGAACTGAATGCGGTATCTGATTGGAAGCCAGTGAAGTGACCTGAGGAGAGGGGTGATATGAGCATATCGGTTCTGGCGGAATATAAGACTTCTCTGATCATGTGCTAGGCTGGAAAAATGCAGAGAGGAATGTGCAAAGCCCAGGCAGGAATTAGGAAAGTACATCTTGTGACAACCGTGCACGTGAACTGAGTCAAGCCTATTTTCACTACAAGGCCATTTTCACTACGAGTTCATTCTCGGAGCTACTGTACACGAAGTGTTTTGCAACATCGGAGCACATTATGATTATTATTATTAGTGACATTTGTATCCCACATTAGCCCAAACAAGTTTGAGTTCAATGTGGCTTACGATAAACAGTTTAGGATACATAACAAAGAATAATGCATAAGAAAGTAATAGGTTCACTCTAATAGCCACTGTATGCAAACTCATGCTAGTGTACATTCCCCTAACTCTAGTATATGCTGGTCTTGCCAGTCTCAAGTGGGTACTGGAAAGCATCTTACCTTTGATTGTCTGTGCCTTCGTAAGTAGTGGCTGGAAATCTGGTCGCTGCTGGTAGACATTTTTCACCTTCCTGGCTCACTCACTTAATTTGTGATTCTCAGGGATCAGTATTACAAGAGTCTGCTGACTCCTAGTGAAGGGGGCTCTTGTTAGCACCAGTGGCGTACCAAGGGGGGGGCGGTGGGGGCGGTCCGCCCCGGGTGCACGCCGCTGGGGGGGTGCCGCGGCGCGCGCCTGTCAGCTGACTTCACTAACTTCGCTGCTGCTCCCTCTACCCCGGAACAGGTTACTTCCTGTTCCGGCCGGGACCGGTGCCGCCGACACCCCCCCCCCCCCCCGCCTTTGCCGGACCCCTCCGTCACCAACTTTGACCCCCCCCCCCCGCCGATGACCCTCTCCACCCCCTCCCGCCTCCAACCCTCCCCCGTCACCGTCACCTACCTTTGCTGGCGGGGGACCCTAACCCACGCCAGCCGAGGTCCTTCCGTTGCAAAGCTGGTGGGGGACCCCAACCCCCACCAGCCGAGGTCCTTCCGTTGCAAAGCTGGCAGGGGACCCAAACCCCCGCCAGCCGAGGTCCTCTCTTCCATTGCAGCAAAGCTTCCTTCAGTTTCAAATTCTGAGTCTGACGTCCTGCACGTTGTACGTGCAGGACGTCAGACTCAGAACAGGAAGCTTTGCTGCAACGGAAGAGAGGACCTTGGCTGGCGGGGGTTGGGGTCCCCCGCCAGCAAAGATAGGCGACGGCAGGTTGGCGGCGGGAGGGGGGGTGGAGAGGGTCATCGGCAGGAGGGTCCAGGGCCAAATCTACGGGGGCCCAGGCCCCCGTGGCCCCACGCAGATACGCCCCTGGCATATTCACTGTGGATATCCTGACAAGCTGACTGGCAAGGGGCAGTCCAGGACCGGACTTGGGAAACACTGTCCTAGAAGCATTACTAAGTTGCCCCTGATGCAGGCTTTTCATGTGCAGAACAGGGGGAAAAAAACTTCCACAACAATAAAACAGTAGTATTACTACTACTTATCATTTCTATAACGATACTAGACATATGCAACAAATCCTGGGAATTAGTTGTCTCTGCACAGTAAGAGGTCCTTTTACTAAGGCGCGCTGAAAAATGGCCTGCGGTAGTGTAGGCAGGTGCTTTGGCCGTGCGCAGGATTATTTTTCAGCACGCCTGTAAAAAAATGCCTTTTTTTTTTTGGACTGAAAATGGACATGAAAATTGGCGCACGTCCATTTTGGGTCTGAGACCTTACCACCAGCCATTGACTTAGCGGTAAGGTCTTACGTGTTAACTGGGTGGTAACGGCCAACGCGCGTCCAAATGCTGATTACTGCCCGCGTGCCAGAAAATAGAAATGTTTTCTGAGGCGCGTATCGGACGCATGTCAAAAATGAAATTGCCACCCGGGCCACGCGGCAGCCAGGCAGCAACTCAGAATTGGCGTGCACTGAGTGCACATTGGCGCTTACGTGGCTTAGTAAAAGGACCCCTAAGTTTATTCTCCAACCTCCAAACTCCCGCCAGCCAGCCAGTCATTTCAGAAGTGAAAGTTTGGAGGCTGGAGAATAAACTTACTGTGCAAAGGCAACTAATTCCCAGGATTTGATGGTTCTACATGTCTCAAAACCCCTGAGGAAGGCTTTGTAGCCGAAATACGGACTGTGTTGGGTCAAGGTTGTCTACTCATTTTATGTACCTTGGAGAATAAAGCGTTTTTTTGTTGTTGTTTAAACTTTTTGGAAGCATTGGACTTCTAGATGTATCCTTGGTTGTCTTTTTGGGACTCCTCTGGTTGGCGTCTTCTACCCCTTCCCATCCTGCAGGCATTACATACATGTGCCAAAACATGTAAAAGATATGTTTTAATATCTGAACAAAATTGGATAGTTTGAACTCCGCCACTGTATAAAGGTTGCTTTCAGAATTAAAACTGCTTTTATCTTAGACCACTGGTAGGTTCTGTGCTGTTCTTTTGATATTTGGACTTGGTTCACGTACAATAGCATCTATGTGTAATATTGAGTTTTAGCAACAAAATATATCATTTTTCATAGACCAGACCTGATTATAAAGTAACATTTCTTTTCACCACACACGGGTTCGGTCCAAGAATTAAATGACTTTTTCTCACCCTAGCAAGGGCCTGTTCTGAATTTCAACAATATCATTACATAAATATTGATGAAAGAAGGGGGAACGAGAAGAAAACTTAGCACAGCTGGCTTGCTGTCAGGATATAGTTTGAATTTTGCTTGGCTTAACACACAGACTGTTTTTGAGATGTGTACATAGCCCAGATTTTAATCATGTTGGCAGTTCTACTGCACTTCAGAGCCCCAAAAGACTGAAAAAAGCCCAATATGTTCTTTCAAAAGTGTGGCATACTTACACAATTATTGTCTTTTGAAATCATGGCATCAATATTTTATTCTCCTGACTGGGCTAACTGTTTTATTTCTTGGCAAAATATTTTGGAATTAAATATTTACAGAGCTATGTATGCTGTGCTGTAACAGGAAGACAGACTGTGGTAGGCCTCATGGACTTTTCCATGGCTTAAGAACGTAAGCGTTGCCACACTGGGACAGACCAAAGGTCCATCAAGCCCAGTATCCTGTTTCCAACAGTGGCCAATCCAGGTTACAAATACCTGGCAAGAGCTCAGAACAGTAAAACAGATTTTATGTTGCGTATCTTAGAAATAAGCAGTAGATTTTCCCGAATGCATATTTATTTTATTTGTTACATTTGTACCCCACATTTTCCCACCTATTTGCAGGCTCAGTGTGGCTTACATAGTACTGTAATGGCGTTTGCCGGTTACAGTTTGAACAAATACAAGGTGATATTGTGGTAGAGTAAGGTTTATGTATGGTAGATTCGTGGGGGAACTTAGAGAGAAGAGGGGGAGTTAGGATATGTCCATTACTGTCTTTAGTTTGGTTATGTCGCAGGCCTGGGCCCCCATAGATTTGGCCCTGGACCCCCCTGCCGACGACCCTCTAGACCCCCCCTCCCACCGCCAACCCTCCCCCACCACCGCCATCGCCTACCTTTGCTGGCGGGGGACCCCAATCCCCGCCAGCCGAGGTCCTCTTCTTCCCATGCAAGGCTTTGTTCTTTTTCTGACATCCTGCAGGCCGTCAGACTCACAGAAACAGAATGAAGCCTTGTAGATCAGCCAGCAATGAAGCCTTCGCGGGAATAAGAGGACCTCGGCTAGCGGGGATTGGGGTCCCCCGCCAGCAAAGGTAGGTGACGGCGGCGGCGGGGGAGGATTGGCGGTGGGAGGGGGGGTCAAGAGGGTTGTCGGCAGGGGTCATCAGAGTTGGTGGTGGTGGTGGCGGTGGGGGGGGTCGGCAATGGGAGGGGGCTAAAATGTGCCCCCTCACCTCAGGCTCTGGACCCCCCTCCTGCCGAAGTCTGGCTACGCCCCTGGTCGCAGGTACCCAGGTTTTTATGTTGGATCAGTGGGGTAGGCTTTTTTGAACAGGTTTGTTTTTAGTACTTTCCGGAAATTTAGGTGGTCGAGCGTAGTTTTTATTACTTTTGGCAGTGCGTTCCATAGTTGTGCGCTTAGATAGGAAAAGCTGGATGCATAAGTTGATTTGTATTTGAGTCCTTTGCTGCTTGGGTAGTGTAGATTTTTGACGGAGTTTAAAAAGGGGTTAGATAGATTCCTAAAGGACAAGTCCATAGACCGCTATTAAATGGACTTGGAAAAATTCCGCATTTTTAGGTATAACTTGTCTGGAATGTTTTTACGTTTGGGGAGCGTGCCAGGTGCCCTTGACCTGGATTGGCCACTGTCGGTGACAGGATGCTGGGCTAGATGGACCTTTGGTCTTTCCCAGTATGGCACTACTTATGTACTTATGTATGATCGTGCTGATCTTGTGGTGTTTCTGGTTGGCAGGTCAATGAGGTCTATCATGTATCCCAGGACTTTGCCGTAAATAATTTTATGAACTATTGTGCAGAATTTGAAAGTAATACGTTCTTTGATTGGGAGCCAGTGCAGTTTTTCTCGGAGGGGTTTGGCGCTTTCAAACTGTGTTTTTCCAAATATAAGCCTGGCTGCTGTATTTTGGGCGGTCTGCAGTTTCTTTATGATCTGTTCTTTGCATCCCGCATAAATTCCATTGCAGTAGTCTGCGTGGCTTAGTACCATTGTATCAGGTTATGAAATATTTCCCTCGGGAAGAATGGTTTCACGCATTTGAGTTTCCACATTGAGTGAAACATTTTCTTTATGGTGGATTTCGCTTGGACTTTTCTTTTAGGAAATTATCCAAACCTTTTTTAAACTCTGCTAAGCTAACCACTTTTACCACATTCTCTGGCAAAGAATTCCAGAGTCCAACTACACACTGAATGAAGAAATATTTTCTTTGTTTTTTTTTATTTAGTGTATTAATTTCAAATTCTTATAATCAAGTAAAACTTGTACAGAAAAGTAAGTTATTTGCTATTAATTACAAATTATGATTATGAAGAAATTAAATTTACCAATAACTATCCTCAAGTCCACTACTTTGGATCCAAGAATACATAAGTGGAATTATTGTATATCAATACTATTATAGGAATTATAATCCGAGTGGTCAACAAAAACATTGACATTAATATTGATATTAACTTATCCCCTCAGATCTCTTGGCTACAAGAAATTCAGTGAGATTAGAGGGCTCGAAAAACACATATTTGGTTGTCTGATATCGGACTACACATTTGCATGGATACCGTAAATCAAAGATAGCACCAATTTGAAGAACCCCTGGTTTAAGTATTAAGAACTGTTGACGCCTTTTCTGAGTCTCTCTTGATACGTCTGGGAATACCCCGTATTTTAAGTCCCATAAAGTCGTTGTCTTTGTTCTTAAAAAACATTTTCATCAAACATAAGTACATAAGTATTGCCATACTGGGAAAGACCAAAGGTCCATCGAGCCCAGCATCCTGTTTCCAACAGTGGCCATTCCGGGTCACAAATACCCGGCAAGATCCCAAAAAAGTACAAAACATTGTATACTGCTTATCCCAGAAATAGTGGATTTTCCCCCAAGTCCATTTAATAACGGTCTATGGACTTTTCCTTTAGGAAGCCGTCCAAACCTTTTTTAAACTTCGCTAAGCTAACCGCCTTTACCGCATTCTCTGGCAACGAATTCCAGAGTTTAATTACACGTTGAGTGAAGGAAAATGTTCTCCGATTCATTTTAAATTTACTACATTGTAGCTTCATCGCATGCCCCCTAGTCCTAGTATTTTTAGAAAGCGTGAACAGACGCTTCACATCTACCCGTTCAACTCCACTCATTATTTTATAGACCTCTTTCATATCTCCCCTCAGCCGCCTTTTCTCCATGTTTTATCCTGCATTAAAGCAACAGAAGCCAATAAAGTAGAGGCAATAACTGTTTCTGAGTCCGAAGACTAAAATTGCTGATATATCTAAAGGAGAATCAGAATATTCCGGAACCAATTAACCTCCTGTCGGTTTACTCAGCAGACAATATATTTGAGAAAAAGGGGGTATAGAGTCCTCTGGAACCCCAAGAATTTCTTTTATGTATTTCCTTAACATTTCCCTAGGTGTAGTAGACCCAACCTTGGGGGAAATTCAAAAATTGTAAATTGTTACTTCTCAGAGTATTTTCCATAGATTCAATTTTTCTCTGCATATTCATTGCGTCTTTTATCAAGGTAGCTTGTATTTCTTGTACTTTTTCAACATCTCTTTCCTGTGTTTCAATTTTCTCTGACAGTTGTTTAACATCAACATCAACTGATACTAATTTCTCCTTCAAAGTTTGAGTTTGAGAGTCCAAAGCCTGAATCTGAGGACATAAAACCTTTCCCAGATTGACAATTAAGGGCCAGAGATTATCAAGGGTAACTCAGACGGTTTTTCTTCTAAGAAAGTAAGAGCAAATGGAGTCTATACCTTCTGAGCTGGTAAAGTAAGAGCGCTCACCTCACCACCTCTAGTAGCCAAGAGATTTCCCGCAGAAGTAGATGTTCCTTGCACAGCTCCTCGGGAGCTCAAACCACTTGAACTCCCTAAATCCTCCGTTTGTTGTTCCTGAGCCTCTCGTCGTCCCATCTCAACTGCACCTCCTGTCTGGAGAGAGGAAGACGCCGATAACGGAGAGCTAGCACTCTGTGGCTGCGGGAGAGGCACTCTCTGGTCGGGGCTTAGCGTGACCTGTAGCACTGGCATCGCTCCAGGGTTTCCACTCACCCTGGGCGTCGCTAGCGTGCCACCAACCGACCTATTTGGCGCTTCAGAGCTCTGGACAAAAAGGTCCATAGGTTCAGCCATTGGGGCAGGAGGCCGACCAGAGGCTACCATGGAGGTCAATTTTCCCCTGCGCTTCGGCATTGCAAGATTGGAAAGAGGTACAGAGCGGAAACTTCACCCACTCGAGGTTCAATCGGCCATCTTGAATGAAGAAATATTTTCTCTGGTTTGTTTTAAATTTACTATTTACTAGCTTCATTGCGTATTACATTGATTTCTGGGAGAACAATTTTCAAAGGCTTTACCATAAACAAAATAAGGATCTATGTGCAGAAATGAGGCTTTTGAAAATTGCTTAACACATGGGGTAATTCTCTATAGTTAAGTACTGGGATTGTTCGCACAAAGCATGAGTTCTATATGGAACTGTTATTATAGAATACTAGCGTATCTTTGCAGTTTTGCACCTAACTTTAGGCATGAGCATTTCTGCCTGCTCAAAGGCTGGTATAAATGTTCAGTCCTACTTCTATCCCACTGTCAGTTGGCGTACCTCAGGGATCTGTCCTGGGACCTCTTCTTTTCTCCATCTATACTTCTTCCCTTGGTACTCTGATCTCATCCCATGGATTTCAGTATCATCTTTACGCTGATGACTCCCAGATCTACCTCTCCACACCAGAAATCTCAGCCGAAATCCAGGCCAAAGTATCAGCCTGCCTGTCTGACATTGCTGCCTGGATGTCTCAGCACCATCTGAAACTAAACATGACCAAGACTGAGCTTCTCATCTTTCCCCCTAAACCAACCTCTCCTCCTCCCCCATTCTCTATTTCTGTGGATAACACTCTCATCCTTCCTGTCTCATCAGCTCGTAACCTTGGGGTCATCTTCGACTCCTCCCTCTCCTTCTTTGCACATATTCAACAGACTGCTAAAACCTGTCGTTTCTTTCTGTATAATATCAGCAAAATTCACCCTTTCCTTTCTGAGCACACTACCAGAACCCTCATCCACACTCCTATCACCTCTCGCTTAGACTATTGCAACTTGCTTCGCACAGGTCTCCCACTAAGCCACCTCTCTCCCCTTCGATCTGTTCAAAATTCTGCTGCACGACTAATATTCCGCCAGTGTCGTTATGCTCATATTAGCCCTCTCCTCAAGTCACTTCACTGGCTTCCTATCCGTTTCCGCATACAGTTCAAACTCCTCTTATTGATCTATAAGTGCATTCACTCTGCAGCTCCTCAGTACCTCTCCACTCTCATATCTCCCTACATTCCTCCCCGGGAACTCCGTTCACTGGGTAAACCTCACTTATCTGCACCCTTCTCCTCCACCGCTAAATCCAGACTCCATTCCTTTTATCTTGCTGCACCATATGCCTGGAATAGACTTCCTGAGCCGGTACGTCAAGCTCCATCTCTGGCCATCTTCAAATCTAAGCTAAAAGCCCACCTTTTTGATGCTGCTTTTAACTCCTAACCCTTTTTCACTTGTTCAGAACCCTTATTTTATCATCCTCACTTTAATATTCCCTTATCTCTTGTTTGTCCTGTTTGTCTGTCCTAATTAGATTGTAAGCTCTGTCGAGCAGGAACTGTCTCTTCATGTTCAAGTGTACAGCGCTGCGTATGTCTAGTAGCGCTTTAGAAATGATAAGTAGTAGTAATAGAGGGGGGTGGGCCCAGGGGGGTGTTTGCCCCAAGCCCGGCTTTGTCTCTCGGCGGCCCTGTCGCATGGCCATTTTTTTATTCGACTAAAAGTCTCTAAATGGTGGTCGATCAATCCCAAAAAAACCTTATCTGTTCAGGAAATCTTTACCATTGCAAATCACTCTTTAATTTTAATATTTGCTAACGGAAGGAACAGAGCCTCAGTTATTGCTGAAACCTCGATAACCTTCATGGGAACTGCATATTGTAGCATTCTCCACTCAGCTGTATTCAATCATCGGCTCAAAAAAACCCTCCACATTAATTGTATTTTTCTTTTATCTTTCTTCAAAATGAGTTATATATACAATTCTCATTTCTTTATTCAGTCTTTTAACCCACTGCGGTAAAAAGGGCCTCAGCGGGGTGGCAAGAATAGCCACTGCTGCTACCGCAGGGCCCTTTAACCGTAGTTTGATAAAAGGACCCCAAAGAGCCTTTGCAATTGCCCTGCAAAACTTTACTGAACTTTAGTGAAAGACTGCCTGAGTTTTGTTTGCAGCTTTCACTGCCTGCTTTTCAGACGTAAATGTTTCTAACTTTGAGTGAATAGAGTCCATAATCCTTCATTTTTAACATACCATATTAAACCAGATTCTTGAACATACAAACTTATGGGCAGTCACCTCAGTTCAGAGACTTCTAAGAAGGAATTGAATATACATAAGCTATGTATTATTTGCAGTGGATTCCATATCTGAAAACATTTATACTGCCAATAACAGCTGCATTGCCTACGGTTATGCTGCTCCCTGAAAAGCAATCAGAAGCTAAGCTCAGAAAAGTGTGCTGTGGTTTAGAATAATTGATAGATAAAATTGCTGTGTAATAACAGAGTAATAGCCTTAAGGAGCCAAAGGAGGATAAAAGTGAAAAGCGCTCCCTTCTCAAACAGAATACGCATGGTTACTTAATAGCAGCACATGAAAGCAAAGCTTTAAAGCCCACGAAGCTTAATATATTACAAAGCTTAAAGCATATTGCTATTAATTGTTTTGTAGTACCTTATTATTTAACACAGTACAGTCTTGTCGGCACTTTTTTTTCGGGGTCCTTTTAGTAAGGTGCACTGGAAAATGGCCTGCACTGTTGCAGACGTGTTTAATGAACGCACGCAGGTCTATTTTTCAGCGCGCCTGCAAAAAAAGGCCTTTTTGGGGGGCCAAAAATGGACGTGAAGCAAAATGAAAATTGGCGCGCGTCCATTTTGGGCCTGAGAGTTTAACGCCACCCATTCACTTAGCAGTAAGGTCTAACGTGTTAACTGGGTGGTAATCGTCAGTCAGCGTACAATGCCGATTACAATGCCGATTACCGCCCGGTTAGCGCTGCACGCTGGAAAATAAAATATGTTTTCCAGCGCGCGTACTGGACACGCGTAGATAATGAAATTCTCACCCGGGCCACACGGTAGCTGGGCGGCAGTTCCGAAATGACGTGCATTGGGCGTCCATAGGCGCCTAAGTGGCTTAGTAAAAGGATCCCTAAGTTAGCAGTTCATTATTCTTGCTCCATCTCTCCTGCTTCCCAGAATTCCAACTTCCATTTCTTATCAAATGAAAGGACCTAGAGAGGTTAGGAGGTCAGATATGCTGCTGAGGGGAGGGAGGGCCAAAAGTGGTGGTGGGGGATCCGATGTGTTTCTTGGAAGGATTAGATATACTGTGGTGGAGGGTAGAATTGGGAGACATGGAGAGTGGGAACAGCAAAATCATTTGCTTTCCATCCATGGTCTATGGTCTTCTGTTGGTGAATGAGATTACATTTCACTGTTGGGAAGCTGTTGCCAATTGCCAGAGCGCAACAGTCTTGGTCACGGTATACTGAGGTCAACTTATGCTTACATCCACACACAAATTTGCAAAAAGTCCAATTTTCATTGTGGAGTTTGTGAACATAAGTTTAACATGTATGCTGCCCTGTCTAACTTGGCGGAAAAGGTAGGACAGGAGGCTTTTGCAGTCTCCTTCAATCTTAGCTCGGCCTCTGACTTGGTGGAAAATGGACTACTGCTATCCAGACTGACCGATTTGAGCATCTCTGGAACAGTGCACCAGTGGTCTTGCTCATTTCTCGCTAACTGGACCTACACTGTTTTCCTGGCCTCATCTTCGTCTCTTCCCTTCAGATCTCTTGCAGTGTCCCTCAGGGCTCCCTATTGGTACTTCTTCCTTTTAACATCTACTTGAGTTCCCTATTCAGAATCATAACAGGGGTGTATTATCACGGTCTTCAATTATGCCAATGACATTCTTCTATTCTCTTTCCATGATCTGCAACTCGCAGACCTTATCGCAATTCAGTATTGTCTTGATTCAGTCGCCTGTTGGCTTAGAAGATAATTGTCTTGCTCTGAATCCAGCCAAGAGCACTGCTTCTTGGCAAACTGGTTACCCTTGTCCTACCGCTTCACTCTCCCTTCAAGGTCATCTGACTGCTCTAGTGCACTTCTTCAAAGACCTGAATTTTGATTGCCAGGTACCTTCCGTTATCCAATGTAGTTTTCTTACCTTTCATCATTATTGTGCTGTTTGCAAGTTCCTTGATGCTTCATGCCTGCATGACCCTTCTACACACTCTCGTTGTCTTGAGACTGGATTATTGTAACATTGTCTATGCTGGCCTGCTCGAATGTCTCCAAACTGTTCAGAACACAGCCATCTGGGTGTTCTCGCATGCTAACCCCCGAATTCTATAAATGGCGCTTTAAATTGCACGTGCAAATTTGGGCTTGCGCCCTATTGATGTATGCAATTTAATTGAATAATGAGCCAACTTGCACCAATAATTGGAATTTTAACAAGAAATTATTGGTGCTAATTGGCTTTAAAATTTACACTCCTAAATTTAGGCATGGGATCCACATGTAAATTTTGCACGCACATGCAAAAAGGAGGCACAGCTATAGGAGGGTCATAAGGGAAAGGGGACTTGATATGCTGCCTTTCTGAGGTCTTTGCAAATACATTCAGGTACTTATTTTTGTACCAGGGGCAATGGAGGGTTAACCCTTACCGTTCAGTGAATCCAGACTGCCCCAATTTGACTGCCCCGATCGGACCGACCGTTCACTTGTCTATTAGATTGTAAGCTCTTTGAGCAGGGACTGTCTCTCTTTGTTAAATTGTACAGCGCTGCGTAACCCTAGTAGCGCTCTAGAAATGTTAAGTAGTAGTAGTAGTAGTAAGTGACTTGCCCAGAGTCACAAGGAGCTGCAGTGAGAATTGAACCCAGTTCCCCAATATCAAAGTCCACTGCACTAACCACTAGCATACTCCTCCACTAGCAACAGTCCATGTAGAAGCCTGCCCTTGCAGATCAGCAATGCGGCCGCGCAGGCTTCTGTTTCTGTGAGTCTGACGTCCTGCACAGACTCACAGAAACAGAAGCCTGCGCGGCCGCATTGCTGATCTGCAAGGGCAGGCTTCTACATGGAATGTTGCTAGTGGAATAGCAACATTAACATTCCATGTAGAATCTCAAATAGTAGCAACAGAATCTCAATAGTAGCAACATTCCATGTAGAATCTCAAATAGGGAAAGGGAACTAGGACTTGATATATTGGCTTTCTGAGGTTTTTGCAACTATATTCAAAGCGGTTTATATATATTCAGGTACTTATTTTGTACCAGGAGCAATGGAGGGTTAAGTGACTTACCCAGAGTCACAAGGAGCTATAGTGGGAATTGAACTCAGTTTCCCAGGATCAAAATCCACCGCACTAACCACTAGGCTACTCCTCCACTAGCAACATTCCATGTAGAAGCCTGCCCTTGCAGATCAGCAACGCGGCCGTGAAGGCTTCTGTTTCCGCGAGTCTAACGTCCTGCACATACGTGCAGGATGTCAGACTCACAGAAACAGAAGCCTGCGTGGCCGCATTGCTGATCTGCAAGGGCAGGCTTCTACATGGAATGTTGCTAGTGGAATTGCAACATTAACATTCCATGTAGAATCTCAAATAGTAGCAACAGAATCTCAATAGTAGCAACATTCCATCTAGAATCTCAAATAGGGAAAGGGAACTGGGACTTGATATACTGGCTTTCTGAGGTTTTTGCAACTACATTCAAAGCGGTTTACATATATTCAGGTACTCATTTCATACGAGGGGCAATGGAGGGTTAAGTGACTTGCCCAGAGTCACAAGGAGCTGCAGTGGGAATTGCAGATCAGGGGCATTCCTTATATTTATGCTCGGCATTATAGAATTTGGGGATTTACACCAGGGTTTCGTTGGTGTAAATGGCTGCGCCTAAGAGTAGCCACGGTTCATAGCAGTAAGTGCTATTCTATAAAAGATGCCTAACTTTAAGCACCAATAATATAATAGCTATTAGCACTTTTTTTCTAGCGCCAATTTTTAGGTAGCATTTATAAAATGTAGTCCTAAGTGCTTTGATCACATTACTCCACTGCTATTTCAATACCACTGGTTTCCTATTTAATTTAGGGTACAGTTCAAGATCCTGGTCCAGGCCACACAGCTTATTTTCCAGTACCCCGTCCAATGTTTCCTCCCTAATCACACTGTATGCCCCTGCATGGGCTTTGCATTCATCTCAGGGGCGTAGCCAGACAACAGATTTTGGGTGGGCCTAGGCAAGAATTGGGTGGGCACCAAGTGTTCTCCCCCCTCCAAAAAAAAAAAAATTATCTCAGCTGGTAGGAAAACGCTTCTTGCCACCTTGGCAGCAGGCATGCACTGAAAACTGAGCATGCGCAGGTGTCGTGAAGAGTAGCGTTTTCGTTACCATCAGGGGAAAATCTTCAGCTGGCGGAGCTTGGGATTCCCACCAGTTACCACTAAACATGTGCTACTGTTGGGTGGCCCTGAGCCATAAATGTGTGGGTCCTGGCCCACTCAAGCCCACCTGTGGCTACGCCACTGATTCATCTTATGAATCCAGACTGGCCATTTCTTTGGTTGCCTGTTCTCATCTAGCCCTCTTCTCATCATTCTGCTTTTTACTGTTTAGCTCCTGCATGGTGGAAAGTTTTACCTCTGTCCCTCCATTCAGAGCCTTCTTATCTTAAATTCAGGTCTGGCCTGAAAGCTCACCTTTCGCAGAGGGCATGTGGTGCTGAGTCAGCCATCCGTTGTTCATCTGCTTTTTGAGTTCTTGTCTTCTGTAGTTCTTCCTCTGCCCTGTCATTAGTCTATGGTGTTCCTTTCTTTTCTAATTTTAGTTGTAAACTGCTTTGTGCATTTCTTTCAAAAAGCAGTATATGAAGTGATCACTAAACAGAAACAGAAACATTTTGAGTGCACAAAAAATGATTGTACCTGAAGATTAAAAGATCTCCCTTGTATGCCAGTTTTTAAAATAAGGTCTCCAAAGAGTATTCAGGAAAATACAGACCAGCGAGCTTGACACTGAAGCTGAGCAAAATTACTGAGCAGATGAATAACCATGACTTAATGGGGTAGAGCCTCATGAATTTAGAAGAAGGCAATCTGGCCTTACTAATCTGATAGCGCTTTTTTTTTTTTTTTTAATGACACGTTAACCAGAGGGAATGTATAGTACTTTGGAGTGGAGGAGTGGCCTAGTGGTTGGAACACCAGTCTTGACATCCAGAGGTGGCAGGTTTAAATCCCACTGCTGCTCCTGGTGATCTTGGGCAAGTCACTTAACCCTCCATTGTCTCAGGTCCAAACTTAGATTGTAAGGTCTCCTGTGACAGAGAAATATCCAGTGTACCTGAATGTAACTCACCTTGAGCTACTACTGAAAAAGGTGTGAGCAAAATCCAAATAAATTATTTGAGATTTTGTTGCTACTATCTGAGATTTTACATGGAATGTAGCTACTATTTGAGATTCTATATGGAATGTTGATATTATCTGAGATTCTACATGGAATGTTGCTACAATTTAAATTCTGTTGCTACTATTTGAGATTCTACGTGGAATGTTGCTATAGTGGAGGAGTGACCTAGTGGTTAGAGCACCAGTCTTGCAATCCAGAGGTGGCTAGTTTAAATCCCGCTGCTGTTCCTTGTGATCTTGGGCAAGTCACTTAACCCTCCATTTCCTCAGGTACAGACTTAGATTGTGAGCCCTCCTGGGACAGAGAAATATCCAGAGTACCTGAATGTAACTCACCTTGAGCTACTACTGAAAAAGGTGTGAGCAAATCTAAATTAAATAAATACAATCTGTGTTTAGGCATTCCCAGGGGTATGGTCTGGGTGGAATGGAGGTGACTTGGAACATACCATCTTAGAAGTGGGGTTAAATTTGTGCTTGGGCACCAGTGTTCTATCAGATCTGGGTGTTTATTTTTTATAAGCTAAATTGATGCCTACATTAACTTTGTCAAATAGGCTTCTAGTAGGTGCCTTTTTGGAATTCTCACATTGGCAAGTTATCAAATTACAGCCCTAACAAATTACAAACAATTTGCCAGTGAAGGATTCTTGCTTTTGACAGGTCCAAGAGAACCACCACATAGACAGCTATTATTAGCAGGCAGAAGTGTCCCAGGAATGTGTCAACTGCACGGTTCTTTGCCAGGCTGGTATGTGAAATGTTCAGAGCTCACAGTCAATTTCGATTCCAGCTTAACAAACAGAGGTGGCTTTAGTTGCTGGGTTTCAAAAAGCAGCCCCCCAAAACAAATGTCAAACTCTTACTGCAATGCTCACTTCACCAGAGAGAAGAGCATTTTCCAATTCAAAAGCAGACTAAAAGCGGGGCCTATACATTCATTTCAGAGGGCTCCTGAAGCCACGTACTTAATGTGGATGCAAACAGACCAAAATAAATAATTAATAAAATAAAATGCTCTTTTTGAGGACATGTCTGGGCAACCGGGCAGCTTTTGCCAATCTGCCCATTTGTCCGGATTTCTGGACAAATGGGTAGGCTGGGGGGCGGGCCGTCTTAGGATGACCCACCCACCAGCCTGCCCATTTGTCCAGAAATCTGGACAAACGGGCAGATTGCTAGCCTCCCCTCCCCTTAGTTACTACTGCCCTGGTCTAGTGACCTCTTCCGCCTTCAGGGCAGGAAGCAGTGGCGTACCAAGGGGGGGGGGGGGCAGTGGGGGCGGTCCGCCCTGGGTGCACGCCGCTGGGGGGTGCTGCGGCGCGCGCCTGTCAGCTGAGTTCGCTAACTTCGCTTCAGCTCCCTCTGTCCTGGAACAGGTTACTTCCTGTTCTGGCCGGGGCAGAGGGAGCTGCAGCGAAGTTAGCAAACTCAGCTGACAGGCGCGCGCCGCGGAACCCCCCCCCCCTAGCAGCGTGCACCCGGGGGGGGTGTCATTTCGCCGGAGGTGGAGGTGTCATTTCTCCGGGGGAGGGGGGGGGGGCCGCGCTGCACCCGGCCCCGGGTGTCATGCTGGCTAGGATCGCCACTGGGAAAGAGCCCCCTCTTTCCTGCCCGGAGCGCTGCCCTGCATGCATCCTTCCTGTTGTTGATCTCGGCGCTGATTCAAAATGGCTGCTGAGAGTTGAAGTGACCTCGCGAGACGTCAACTCTCGGCGGCCATTTTGAATCGGTGCCGAGATCAGCAATTGGAAGGATGCATGCAAGGCAGCGCTCCGGGCAGGAAAAAGGGGGCTCTTTCCTGCCCCGAAAAGGTCACAAGACCACCAGGGCAGTAGTAAAGTAAGGGGAGGGGGGTGACGGGGTGTGTGACAGGGGGAGGGGAAAATGTGATGGGGCGGAGCGAGGGCGGGGTGGGTGTGTGGAGGGGGCGGGGCATGTGTCCTTTTGGGGGGACAAAATATGGTAACCCTAAGTCTTACCATCATCTCAGGAGGTGGCAGTAAGCACAGCTGAACTTCCAGGAGTCCAATAGCATGTTCACAGAAATATGACAAGTACTTCCTCCCGATCCAATCCCCTTCCCAATGATAGGGCCGACCTCATGGGTCCCGCCTTCCCAATGCATCCCAAAAAATAGAACCTCCATCCCAATATTCCCCCCAAACATAGATGCTCCCTGCTAATGTCCCCTATTGATGATCTTAAGGTGGCCAAAGAGGTAGAAAAGGTGACGGTGAAAGCTAGAAGGATGCTTGGGTACATAGGGTGAGAAATAGTCAGTAGAAAAAAGGAGGTGATGATGCCCCTGTATAAGACTCTGGTAAGACCCCTAGAATACTGTACACAATTCTGGAGACCACACCTTCAAAAAGATATAAATAGGATGCAGTCAGTCCAGAGGGTGGCTACTAAAATGGCCAGTGGGCTTCATCATAAAGCATATAGGGACAGATTTAAAGATCTCAATATTTGTACTTTGGAAGAAAGGTGGGAGAGGGGGGATACGATAGAGTCATTTAAATACCTATGCGGCATTAATGCACAGGAGGGGAGTCATTTTCAATCGAAAGGAAGCTCTGGAATGAGAGATGAAGTTGAAAGGGGATAAACTCAGAAGTAACCTAATACTTCTTCAGGGAAAAGGTTGTGAATTTGTGGTGTGGCCTCCCGCTGGCAGTGATGGAAACAAAAACAGTATCTGAATTCAAGACAGATTGGGACAAGTACATAGAATCTCTAAGGGAGTAATAGGGAGAGTAGATAGCATGGATGGGCAGACTTTATAGAAGCAGATGTAAGAGATCTACCTGTCGATCAGTGGCGTAGCCAAGGGTGGGCTTGGGTGGGCCCAGGCCCACCCACTTTGGGTTCAGGCCCACCCAGTAGCAGTACACCTATGATGTGGCTGGCAGGGATCCCCGAGCCCCACCAGCCGAAAACTCCCAACAAATGTCCTTCCTGCATACCTTGTAAGTAGCAGATCTTCGCCTGCAGTGACATACATACTGCTCGCACTGGCCCCACAGCCTTCCCTCTGATGTATTTCTGCCTAGGCGGAAACAGGAAGTTGCATCAGAGGGAAGGGTGTGGGGCCAACATGAGCAGTGTGTATTAGTTGCTGCTCGCTGCTGGTGAAAATCTGCTATTTAAAAGGTATACGGGAGAGGGGGGATGTTTGAGAGATCATATGGCATGCAGGCGAGAGAAGGAGAGACCAAATCACGTGTGGGATGGGGCGAGGTTCTGCCCACCCATCTTGGGGCCAGGCCCACCCAAAATTGGGTGTCTGGCTACGCCCCTGCTGTCGATATACATACAGAAGAACAAAAACCCTTGTAGGCTTGTAACTAATCAGGAAACAGCGAAGGTGACTGAAAAAGGAAGGCTGGACAATGCTCATTTTCTTGCTGAATTGAAAACTTATTGGCAATCTAACAGACTCGTGAGCCAACGATTTCTCTAAATGACATAACCTTAGCTTTACCTCCTTCCAAACTCCCCTTCCCCCCGCCCCCATCACTCTTCAGTCCCAGGGCACTATTGCTCTGCCTTTTATTTCAAATCTACTCCTCTCGGGCTGGGCTTCCTCCCGCCCAGGGACCTCCCAGTCAATCCCCCCAGTGACTCTCCACAGCGACTTTCTCTCCTAGAAATCTCCAACCTAACAGGGGATTACATAAGACTTGGGTCTTAACTATATTTAATTTGAATCTATTCACATACATCGAGGTTTGCAGTATGCTCAAACCCATGGACAAAATATCGAACAGTGTCATCAATAGATAGTAGCGATATAGAAATGATAAGTAGTAGTAGTAGTAGTAATAGATCCATTAACAGGAAGAAAACTGAATGCTATCAGCGTATAATTTAAAATGTAGTCCTAAATAAACTAACGGAACAAATAGAAGTCAGGTAAATCCTATATAATAATTCTCACCTCCAACATTCTGAGGCTGCCTGGAACCGTGGATCCCTTGGAGGTGGTCTGGATCATGTTTTAGTAGATAATAGTGATGTCACACAACCCACAACAGATTGGCCAGTAGAAGGGAGAGGGGCGGAGCCACGATACAGGGAGCAGCGAATCAGCACTACACGGGGAATGCACAGCAGCAGGAACAGAAGCCTCTCTCACACAGTCACTCTCACATACACTCTCTCAAACATACACACTCAGAGGAAAACCTTGCTAGCGCCCGTTTCCTTTCAAACAGAAACGGGCCTTTTTTACTAGTATTAAATAAAACCGCTGACAGAGCTCCAGTGGACAAAATCAGACATGATTACATAGCACAAAGAGACAATTTCCTTGTCATATACAGTTAAATTAAATACAGTGCTACTATGAGCAAGCCAGTTTTCAGTAGGTTGCATAGATAAGCACTTATCTGGATAAAACCAACTGCTTGTACAGCTGCGACACAGCCAAGCTGATAATCTGACCCTCTCTGTCCACAAAAGTATGCCCCTTATGAATATACCAGCTGGATGATTTTAAATGCATGTACTTTCCACTCATTCTATTTCTGGCTCCTCTGCATGCAGGGCACATGCAAAAATGGTTCTACCCAGCACAGGCAGAAGGACTTGGAGATGGTGATGCAAATCTTCATGACACAGAAGAGAGCCAGCCGTTCCCATCCACAGGAAGGCTCTAATATTCCTCTCCTGGCATTCCCTCCTGCAGTGGCGTTCCTAGGCTGGCTGACACCCGGGGAGGATCGCCGATGTGCCCCCCCCCCCCAACGAAATTACACCCTTCCCCCGGGGTGCAACGCAACCCCCCCGGGTGCATTTTTACCTGCTGGGGGGGGGGGGGGGGGGTGCCGTGCGCCTGTCGGCTCAGAGTCCGCTCGTTCCCTGCTGCGCCTTCTGCCCCGGAACAGGAAGTAACCTCTTCCGCGCAGAGGGAGCAGCAGGGAGGGAACGAGTGGACTTGGCCAACAGGCGCGCGGCACCCCCCCCCCCCCAGCGACATGCATCCGGGGCGGACCGCCCCCCCCGCCCCCCCCCCCTTGGTATGCCACTGCCCTCCTGTGGCAGTTTAAGACCCAGTAGCCTTTGTTTGAGGACTAAGAATCACTGCAACAGCTCCATGTCGCTCTGCAGTCCATTGCTATAAGTGGTGGTCAGCAAAACACTGATCATCACTGGCTGAATGTCAGACACAAAGATATTTACAGTGACTGGGTTCCTGCTTTTACTCTGTCAAGCTGCTTTACTGAGATTCTCCCAAATTCCTGTTTGTACACTCTGCTTTGGCTTACATAAGTACATAAGTATTGCCATACTGGGACAGACCAAAGGTCCATCAAGCCTAGCACCCTGCTTCCAACAGTGGCCAATCCAGGTCACAAATACCTGGCAAGATTCCGAAAAAGTACAAAACATTGTATGTTCCTTATCCCATAAATAAGCAGTGGAGTTTCCCCAAGTCCATTTTAATAATGGTTTATGGACCTTTTCTTTAGGAAGCCGTCCAGACCTTTTTTAAACCCCGCTAAGCTAACCGCCTTTACCACATTCTCTGGCAACGAATTCCAGAGATTGATTACACGTTGAGTGAAGAAAAAATTTCTCTGATTCGTTTTAAATTTACTAGTTTGTAGCTTCATTGAATTCCCCATAGTCCTAGTATTTTTGGAAAGAGTAAACAGACGTTTCACGTCTACCCTTTCCACTCCACTCATTATTATATAGACCTCTATCATATCTCCCCTCAGCCGTCTTTTCTCCAAACTGAAGAGCTCTGGACGCTTCAGCGTTTCCTCATAGAGAAGTCGTTCAATCCCTTCTCTGTACCTTTTCTAATTCCACAGTGCTACTTACTCCCACTAGCACAGGTAATAGAAACTCAGAATTAAAAAATAATAAATTAAACAATTTCATTGAGGATTCCCTTTCTGCCTGCTTTTCTGCCTGTTACAATCACCTCTTCGGCACTATTCGAGCTCAAATTCTGAAACTTTGGAGGTTTGTTCCCCTTCAGATCACCACTTCCCTCCCCGGCTTCTTGCAGATCGCTCAGCGCACTGTAACTGGGCGGCTCATCCCTGTTCTTCTCTGTCCTCCCTCCCTTCTTCCCTTCACTTGTTCCCTGTGAAACGCTCAGTCTGTTTCCAACAATCTTGCTTATATTTACGATCTCTTCATCTCGCATTGGCTCCAGTTTCTGGAACTGAGGCCTGTCTTCGGCACTTTGCCTCAGTTGCTGCCCTCTCATGAAGACGCTTCGTACAAACATTTCATTTAGAAGAAAATGGCGGTGGTGTGTAGGGCTCCTTCCTTCCTCATTCTGTGGAATTCAACTTCTCCTTTCTCTTCACTCCAATTTCTTTTTCTCTTAGGCGTACTCCATTCAACTGTCCATCCCACTTCCTTTTAGGGAGCTGTTATTCATGGGTCTCCCCCTCAGAAGGTATGAAATGGGCTTCCTAGCATGTGCTAAGCTTTAGTAAAAGCAGGGCCGGTCTTAGCAAGTGCGGGGCCCTATGCAGACCAATTTGATGGGGCCCCATCCTAGCTCTACCACTCCGAGCTCCAGGGCCCCCTCCCTCTGAGCTCCAGGGCCGGCCACCCCTCCCTCCGAGCTCCAGGACCATCCCTCCTTCCTCCCTCTGAGCTCCCTCCGAGCTCCAGGACCATCCCCCTCCCTCCCTTCCAGCTCCAAGGCCCCCTCCCTCCCTCCCAGCTCCAAGGCCCCCCTACCTCCGAGGCCTCCCTCTGAATTTTAAAAATCATCTTACCTCGTCGGATTACAGCAGCAGGCAGCAGCAGTGAAAAGCGTGCGAGCTCAGCGCTTCAGGAGCCTTCCTTTCTGTCTCTCAGCTCTGGTCCCGACTCCCGCCCTCATTTCCTGTTTCCGCAAGGGTGAGACCAGAGCTGAGAGAGGGAAGGGAAGGCTCCTGAAGCGCCAAGCAGCTCGCATGCTTTTCACTGCTGTTGCCTGCCGCCGTCTGCCACCGTAACCCCGACGAGGTAACTTAGATGACTTTTAAAATTCAGAGGGAGGGGGACTGGAACTTGGGCGGTTGAGGCGGAGTTCAGGAACGCCATGCGGGGCCCCCTTGAGCGCGAGGCCCTATGCGGTCGCCTTGGTCGCCTCACCCTAAGACCAGCCCTGAGTAAAAGGACCCCTCAGATTTTAGGGTGTCTAACTTGGCCAGCTTGCAGTGAAAACCAGTGATAGTTAAATTCTCTCAAAGAATCTCCCCAAAATGGAGACCTCGCCCTTCATCTACCAACTTTTAACCTCTCCACAAACAGCTTCTTCCTCCCACTTACCCAATTTTCACTTCCTCTCCCCTAAACAACCAGCCTAACAATTCTCTTTCACCTTCTGAATTTCACAAAGTCCCCACCCCCCCCCAAGAGCCCCATGATCTTGTGCTCCTACCCACAAAATCTAAATTTAAAGAACCCTTTCAAATCCTATTTGTGCCACTCTGAAGTCCCCAAAAGCTGCTCAAGCTGAGGTGGCAGGAGTACTTCCTGCCTTGGGGCTCCTTTTACTAAGCCTCGTACGCGCCTATGCGCTCTGAACATGTGCCAAATTGGAGCTACCGCGTGGACCTTGCAGTAATTTCAATTTTGGCGTGTGTCTGCTAAGCGCGTCTGAAAAATATTTTTTTATTTTCTGGCGCGCGTCACAGATGCGAGCGCCAACTGGCATTTGACATGCGTAGGTCATTACCGCCCAGATTCTTGACCGCTAGGTCTATGGCTGGCAGTAAGGTCTCAGACCCAAAATGGGCGCGCAGCAATTTTGATTTTGCTGCATATCCATTTTCGGCCAAAAAAACGAGGCCTTTTATACAGGCGTGCTAAAAAATGGATCGGTGCATGTCCAAAACCCGCGCCTACACTACCGCAAGCCATTTTTCAGCACGCCTTTGTAAAAGGATCCCTTGGTTTCCAACAGTGCCGTAGCGAGGGTGGTTGACACCCGGGACGGTTCTCTGCTGCGCACCCCCCCCCCCCCGGGTGCAGCATGGTGCACCCCCCCTCGGCGCACACACGCACCCCCCCTTGACGCGCGAGCACACACACCCCCAGAGCGCATTCTTACCAAAGAAGGCGGGCGGGAGGGCCGCTCCGCCCCGAGTGCACGTCGCTGGGAGCTGCGTCGGCTCCGCTGGTTCCCTGCTCTCTCTGCCCCGGAACAGGAAGTAACCTGTTCCGGGGCAGAGAAAGCAGTGAACCAGCGGAGTCGACACCCCCCCAGCGGCGTGCACCTGGGGCGGACTGCCCCACCGCCCCCCCTTCCTACGCCACTGGTTTCCAATGTTCTTTTGCCAATGTCATTGCATTGTTTTACTCCTTCGACCTATACAAGTCCAACAAAAAAAAAATGGTCCGTTTTAGTATGGATAAAAAGCATGTGTGCAATGAACCTTGCATGTAATTTTTAGCTGCTCTGTGGGAAATTTTCAGACAAACCCCTGTTTACCTCAGTGAATGGCTTTGAAATTTGCCCTCTGCGTGTGCGGCCAGCTCTTTCATTAGCTACTTTCCCCGGAAGATAAAATTAAGAAAAACTTATCTATATATATAAAACTCACCCTCAATGTTCTGAAGACAGTGACATCAGTGAAGCCAAGCCACTGACTTCCTTCAAAACGGTTCGAAGGTTCGTGGTGGTGAAGCCACCGAAATCGCTCCGGGCCCCGCCCTCGAGGGTGGAGCAATGGCAGAACAACGAAGGGGTTGGCAGGGAGGGAGGCAGGGAGGGGGGTGTTGGGAAATCGCTCTGGGCCCCGCCCTTGTGTCAAGCGTCATGACGTTGAGGGCGGAGCAATGGCACTACAACGAAGGGGTTGGCAGGCAGGGAGGGAGGGAGGCGGGGGGGGGGGGGTGTTGGCGACGAAAACCTTGCTAGCGCCTGTTTCATTTGCTCTGAAACGGGCCTCTTTTACTAGTGATATATATAAAAAAAACCATGTTAAACTAAGTGGTCTGTATTCTGGAAAAAACTATGTTATGATTTATATCTTCATGAGGTCAGGAAAACATCCCTTCAAAGTTGTTAAGAGTATGTAATACAAAATTTGAAACCATTAGCAATATTTACAAAAGAAAAGCTCAAGAGATGAGTTATGTATTGTGTAATGCACAGACGGGTTAGTGCATTAAAGCAGAGACGTAAGTGAGAAGAAGCAGGTGACACTGTGAAAACATACAGACCAGATGACGGAAAGTTCAAAAACATAAAAATACCATTCCAGTTCAGACCAATAGTCCATCAGGGCCAACATCCTCTCCTGACAGTGGCCAATCTGGATCACTTTTTTTCCATATTATTCACTCCCACAAGCAAGAATGATTTTTAAAAGCCTGGATAACAGTAAACACATCTTGCAGAGGTGACAGGGTATAGATTTTGAGTGCATGTCTTTAATGTTAGAACATACTTTGCATATCTGAGATCTAAGCATGAAAAACCCATCTATGTGCAATCTCAGGCTACAAACACAAGGATATGAGTAATTCCATCCAAAACAGAAAAATGCAGTAATGGCCTAGTGTGAAAAACCATTTTAATAGAAACATAGAAACATGATGGCAGATAAGGGCCATATGACCCATCCAGTCTGTCCATCCTCTGTAACCAGTGGCACAGTGGCGTAGGAAGGGGGGGCGGTGGGGCGGTCCGCCCAGGGTGCACGCCGCTGGGGGGTGTCGGCACCTCGCTGGTTCCTTGCTCTCTCTCTGCCTCGGAACAGGTTACTACCTGTTCCGGGGCAGAGAGAGCAGGGAACCAGCAAGGCGCCGACACCCCCCAGCGGCGTGCACTTGGCGGATTGGCTCTCCCGCCCGCCCCTCACCGCCTTCCAGGTATGTTCTCGGGGGTGGGGGGTTGCACTCTGGAGGGGGGAGGGTGCGCCGCGCTGCACCCGGGGGGGGTGCAGCGGCGACCCGCCCCGGGTGTCAGCTGCCCTCGCGATGCCACTGCAGTGGCGTTCCTAGGGAGGCGGACACCCGGGGTGGCGCCCCTCCCCCCTGGGTGCAGCACCCCCCGATGCAGCACGGACCCCCCCCAGGTGCACGCCACTGGGGGGTGTGCCGCAGGGCGCGCCTGCTCAGAGTTCCCTGACTTCGCGCGTTCGCTGCAGCTCCCTCTGACCCGGAACAGGAAGTAACCTGTTCCAGGGCAGAGGGAGCTGCAGCAAACGCGCGAAGTCAGCGAATTCAGAGCAGGCGCGCGCCGCGGCACCCCCCAGCGGCGTGCACCCAGGGCGGACCGCCCCCACTGCCCCCCCCCCCCCTTGGTACGCCACTGTCTGTAACCCTTAACTCTTCTTTTTCCTAAGCGATCCCACATGCTTATCCCATGCCTTTTTAAATTCTGGAACAGTCTTTGACTCCACAACCTCCAACGGGAGGCCATTCCTAAGAGAGAAACTTCACTGGCTCCCACTCAAGGAACGAGTTGCATTCAAGATCTGCACGATTGTACACAAAATCATTCACGCAGATGCCCCAATCTACATGCTAAACCTTGTGGACTTGCCTCCCAGAAACACCACAAGATCATCCCGCAAATTTCTCAATCTGCACTTCCCCAGCTGTAAAGGATTAAAATACAAGCTGATACACGCCACCACCTTCTCTTACATGAGCACGCAAGTGTGGCATGCAATACCTGCACCCCTGGAAGCCATTGATGATATAACGAACTTCCGCAAATCTCTGAAGAATATCTATTCAACAAGGCCTACAAAGAGAACCCATAGCCTTACAAAACCACCTCACCAACTCACCCAGTTATTACAGTCTACCTTATATCTTGCCTAACACCTTCCTTCTCTCCTCCCTCACTTAATCTTTGTACATTACTAATTGTATCTGATATCATGGAATGATTATGTCATAACCAAACTCTGTAAGCCACATTGAGCCTGCAAATAGGTGGGAAAATGTGGGATACAAATGCAATAAATAAATAAATTCCATGCCTCCACCACCCTTTCTGTGAAATAATACTTCCTTAGATTACTCCTAAGCTTATTCCCTCTTAACTTCGTCATATGCCCCCTCATTCCAGAGCTCTACTTCAATTGAAAAGGCTCTCTTCCTGTACATAAATGCCCTTGAGATATTTAAACGTTTCTATCATGTCTCCTCTCTCCCTCCTCTCTTCCAGCGTATACATGTTGAGGTTCATGAGCCTGTCCTTATAATTTTTGCGTTCAAGACCGCGTACTAATTTCGTAGCCGCCCTCTGGACCACCTGTTTATATCTTTCCGTAGGTACGGTCTCCAGAACTGCATGTAGTACTCCAAATGGGGCCTCACTAGAGACTTATACAACGACACTATCCCTCCTTTTTTCCTGCTGGTCATCCCTCTTTTTATGCACCCAAGCATCCTTCTGGCTTTCACCCTCGTTTTTTCTACCTGCTTGGAAGCTTTAAGGTCATCAGACACAATCACCCCCAAGTTTTCCTTGGATCTCTCTGTAGCATTTGACCTCATGGACCATAGACTTCTACCGGAAAGGCTGACTGACATAGGACTCTGAGACACAGTCTATGACTGGTTTCAATCATGCCTTTCAGATAGGACTAATATAGTCACTTGACTGTCCTTCACCTCTCATCCCTACTCTCTCCCCTGTGGAGTCCAACAAGGGTCCATTCTGGCTCCCGTTCTCTTCAACATATTTCTCTCACCTATGTTGAACCTCATCCAATCTCTAGGCTTGATGTCTTTTGTCTATGCCGACGATATCAAGATCTTGGCCAACATAAACTGTAACAACAAGGAAGATATCCACAAACTAAATCATAGCTTTCATAGTATTGCCGCTTGGCTTCACACCCATGAACTTGTTATTCGCTGATGCATTTGGCCCATGACACGATGCTGCCTTGCCCGTTGACCGCTGACTCTGGAAGCCAGTGTCCTGGCTCTGAGCCCCTCTTTCCCCCTTCTTACTCTATCCTGTATGAATTCTATCCTTTCTATTCTTTGAGTTATATATGTTATAATCCACTATGACTGCTGCCATAAGAGAGGCATACCAAACGGGGCCATTTTACTAAGCTGCGGTAAAAAGGGCCCTGCGCTAGCGATGGGGGCTGCTTTTGCCACCCGCTAAGGCCCTTTTCACCGCAGTGGGTAAAAAGGATGAAAAAATACATTACCATGAGGTAAGATTGCTCTTTCCACTTGGCCATGTGGGAGAAACACTTACCTCCATCAATTGAGGGGCCAAGCTGGGGAAGCAGTTACCACCACCCTGTGTGACGCTGCCTAATTACTGCTGGGTAACCGCCTGCGAAAATATTTTTTAATATTTCTGCTAGCACCAGAAATTCTATGTGCTGGGGGTGTAACCGCCACCATCGCCTGTGTTGGGCCAGCGGTAGCTCGGGATTACTGAGCAATAAACCCATGTTGGGATTACCACCATTTAGTAAAAGGACAGCTTTATTAAACTTGAAAATTGAACTTGATTTTCCTAGCCCAAAGTACCAGCATTTTCTATGGGTAGTTTTGTTCCAGTTCTTGATGATATGAGCCATACATTTCTGATCTGAAGGACGCAGTGAACTATCAACTGGCTATTGTCCATGTTAGGTTAAACTACAGATTGGGTGCAAATAATTTTTAAAGTAAAATTGTCAATTAAATTGATCGATAAGATGCTCGGCTGCTGATTGACCAGAAAGTTGACTGACAGTTATCAAGGCCACTTTGCACTTGTCCACGTAAAATTTTATTTGTCCTTTAGATCTACGGATAATCATTTTCTTCAGTGAGTAAATCATACCTCCCCATATTTCTTTTGAGTTAACTTAGATGGCAGCCATAAACCTTCTGTTGGCAAAATGTGCTACTCTGTGAGTAAAACAAAATCCTTTTCTTTTCAAAGGGGAAATCTGTGTCCTGACAATCTAAAAGACATAAGAACAAGGGGTTCCATGCCTTGACCAAAATTTCATAGGAAAGAAGCATCAGACCACATGAGTCCAAAATAGAGATGTAAATTTTATTGACAAGGGACCACCCATAACAGAGGAAGAACCCAGTGTGGTTATATTTCACCAGAGCAGGCTGCCTCAGGGTTGCTTATATTAGCTCTTCCGCCTAGACCGATATGCTCATATCACCCCTCTCCTCAAGTCACTTCACTGGCTTCCGATCAGTTACCGCATACAGTTCAAGCTTCTCCTACTAACCTACAAATGCACTCGATCTGCAGCCCCTTCTTACCTCTCTACCCTCATCTCCCCTTACGCTCCTACCCGTAACCTCTGCTCACAGGACAAATCCCTCCTCTCAGTACCCTTCTCCACCACCGCCAACTCCAGACTCCGCCCTTTCTGCCTCACCTCACCCTATGCTTGGAATAAACTCCCTGAGCCCATATGCCAAGCCCTCTCCCTACCCATCTTCAAATCCTTGCTCAAAGCCCACCTCTTCAATGTCGCTTTCGGCACCTAACCATTGTACTTCTATCCAGGAAATCTAGACTGCCTCAATCTCGATTGACTGCACTTTTTGTCCTTTAGATTGTAAGCTCCTTTGAGCTGGGACTGTCCTTCTTTGTTAATTGTACAGCGCTGCACAACCCTGGTAGCGCTTTAGAAATGTTAAATAGTAGTAGTAGTAGTAGCTCACAGAAACACAGAAAATGTTGGCAGATAAAGGCCATATTGCCTATTCAATCTGCCCATCCATATCATCTGCTATCTCTTCCTCTCCCTGAAAGATCCCACATGCCTGCCCCATGCCCTCTTTCTTGCTTTTTTCAATTATGGCTCAAAGAAGTCCAAGTCTTAGGCGTGCCCAAGCCCACCTTCACCATGCATCCGACACGCCCCGTTGAAATTTGGACATCCTTGTGACGGACTGCAGTTACAGACGTCCAAATTCAGATTTCGATTATACCAATTTGGACGTCCCTGGGAGATGGACGTCCAAGTTCCGATTTATGTCGAAAGATGGACGTCCATCTCTTTTGAAAATGAGCCTGATAGGCGCCTATGCACGTCCAACGTGCATCAGTTTGGAACTACCGTCCAGCTACTGCATAAACTGGGCGGTAATTCCAAATTTTACGAGCATCTGATACACACGGCAGAAAATATTTTTTTATTTTCTACCACGTGGCGCTAACTGGGTGGTAATCGGCAGTGTACGCTAACTGACGATTACCTCCCGGTTAACGCGTGAGACCTTACCAATAAGTCAATGGGTGGCGGTAAGGTCTCCGGCCTAAAATAGACGCACGCCAATTTTTATTTAGCTCTACGTCCATTTTCGGCCAAGAAAAGAGGCCTTTTTTGCAGGAGCGCTGAAAAATGGATCTGTGCACTTCCGAAACACGCGCCTGTACCAGCGTGGGCTATTTTCCGTCGCACCTTAGTAAAAGGACCTCATAGAACCCTAGGGGCTGTGTGAACACACGGACAGTGCAAACCTCAGAGAAAACACTGGAAATCAGGCGGCAGAAATGAAGCATTTTTCTAGAACAGTATTAAAATGCTTTGTTAAAAATGACCTGAAAGTTAGGCACCGAAGAAATTATTATTTTTATGATATTAATACGAAATTATTATTTTTGCATTGTTAATGTATTTGCATGTTCATGATCATGTCTGGTTTAATTCTGTCACTGTTTTTGATTCATTTTATTGCAAAATCTATGGTCCTCATCAAGTGTTTATGATACTTATTGAATGGAAGAGACGTTTTAGATAATTTTAAAATACAATATATTGTATTAGTAATATCATTTCTTAATACATTTTTTAATGTTGTTTCCATGTTTTATAAATCAGTACACACATCTTTTTAGGATATTTGGTTTGTGTCTGTTATAATTATAATTATTTTTGAGATTATGCTTCTAGACTATTTGTAATGTATCCGTTTTTATCAGTGTTTTGAGTTAATATAATTCATTGTATACCATTTTAGGGACTCCTGAGGCAGGCCTGAACAGCCGAAACACGACTCGTGTCGAGTCCAGTTTTTTTAAGAATAAACTCTTGCTGTGAACTTTTTTCTGAGTCCAGTAGAAGTGTGTTTGGCGTCATCCATCTTGTCACCTTCGCTGCGTTCTTTTCCTGAAAGTGAGGCAGGCATAAGACCAGAAAGTCTTTGAACATTATAAGAGGCGCTGCTGTCTTATACCTATATTACATGACTAACAATATTTGAGTCACAGCTTGTGTTTGTCCGAGCAATAGTCGTGGAGGGGCATAATCGAACGAAAACGTCTATCTCCATGGGCGTTTATCTCCGAGAACGGGTCCGTGAAGGGGCGGACCGAACCGTATTTTCGCAAAAAATAGACGTCCATGTTTTATTCGACAATTTGTGAGCTGGGCGTTTTTGTTTTTCAGCGATAATGGAAAATGAAAGCGCCCAGCTCAAAAACGAATAAATCCAAGGCATTTGTTCGTGGGAGGGGCCAGGAGTCGTAGTGCACTGGTCCCCCTCACATGCCAGGACACCAACCAGGCACCCTAGGGGGCACTTTTACAAAAACAAAAAAAAAGGTAAAAGAGCTCCCAGGTGCATAGCACCCTTCCCTTGTGTGTTGAGCCCCCCAAATCCCCCTCAAAACCCACTGCCCACAAGTCTACACCATTACTATAGCCCTAAGGGGTGAAGGGGGGCACCTACATGTGGGTACAGTGGGTTTGGGGGGGTTGGACGACTAAGCATTAAGCAGCACAATTGTAACAGGTAGGGGGGATGGGCCTGGGCCCACCTGCCTGAAGTCCACTGCACCCCCTAACAACTGCTCCAGGGACCTGCATACTGCTGCCAGGGAGCTGGGTATGACATTTGAGGGTGAAAATAAAAAGTTGTGAAACATCATGTTTTGTGGTGGGAGGGGGTTAGTGACCACTGGGGGAGTCAGGGGAGGTCATCCCCGATTCCCTCTGGTGGTAATCTGGTCATTTAGGGCACTTTTTGGGGCCTTATTCATGAAAAACAGGGTCCAGGAAAAGTGCCCTAAATTCTAGCTACAAACGCATACTTTTTTCCATTATCGGCGAAAGGCGCCCATCTCTGTTCGGGTGATAACCATGCCCCAGTCCCGCCTTCACCACGCCTCCGACACGCCCCCGTCAACTTTGTACGCTTCCGCGATGGAGTGCAGTTGAAAACGTCCAAGTTCGGCTTTCGATTATATCGCGTTATTCGTTTTTGTGAGATAAACGTCCATCTCCCGATTTAGGTCGGAACTTGGGCGTTTTTCTCGTTCGATTACAAGCAGGATAGCCTGTTAATTGTGGTTTGTAAAAGTTTTTTTTTTTTAAATGATTGGCTGTTGTAAGACAAAAAACAATATCTACTACCAGTTTATTTAAAACTGTACTGAAATAGAAAACAAACCTTGGAATTTTCATTGATAAAATGAGCAAAATATATTTGGTGATGTGTCTATCCGGCAGATTTTTATAAAACCCAGGCCTGTCATCTCTTGGTTTGAAGCTGCGGGGAGTGTTTTGAAAGTGCCTGCTGCTCACCGCTCGTTTTTATGTTGACTTTGGGTCCTAGTTTGGTTTTTAAAACCATCTTGTTTTTATTTCCAGCACAGTCCAATCAAAAAAAAAACCAAATCCACCAGCATCTGGTGCTGTGGAAATAAGAAATTCATATGCAATGTTTTTCACTGAGAAAACACACAGATAAGTTGTTCTGTAATTAAAACCAGCAAACAACCTGCAGCCTTCTTCCAGCTGAGGGTTTTGAACATCAAAGTGCTGAACATAAACCTTCTGCCTGAGCTTTGCTCAGGTGTAGACCTGAGTGACATATTTAAGACGAATTTAAGAGGGTCTGTCTTCTTGAGTGACGTAAGGAGGAAAACTAACTTGGAGGTAAAGCCCAACGTCAAAAAATCAGGTGGCCAATATTTGGGGCTTTTTTTTTCTGCTGCTGATAATCATGTGTGTCTATTGTGAAAGTTAAATTGAACAGATAAGCTACAGAAGCCAGGAATAGGTACCTAGGTGGTAGATTGAATTCGTCACTCATTCAGTTATATAGCGTGAAGTGGGGCAGTACATGGAATTAGAAAAGGTACAGAAAAGGGCGACGAAAATGATAAAGGGGATGGGACGACTTCCCTATGAGGAAAGGCTGAAGCATCTAGGGCTCTTCAGCTTGGAGAAAAGACGGCTGAGGGGAGATATGATAGAGGTCTATAAAATAATGAGTGGAGTGGAACGGGTAGATGTGAATACTTTGTTTACTCCTTCCAAAAATACTAGGACTAGGGGCATGCAATGAAGCTACAAAGTAGTAAATTTTAAACGAATCGGAGAAAATGTTTCTTCAGTCAACGTGTAATTAAACTCTGGAATTCGTTGCCAGAGAATGTGGTAAAGGTGGTTAGCTTTGTGGGGTTTAAAAAAAGGTCTAGACAGCTTCCTAAAGGAAAAGTCCATAGACCATTATTAAATTGACTTGGGGAAAATCCACTGCTTATTTCTTGGATAAGTAGCATAAAATGTATTGAACTTTTTTGGGATCTTGACAGGTATATTGTGACCTGGATTGGCCACTGTTGGAAACAGGATGCTGGACTTGATGGACCTTTGGTCTGTCCCAGTGTGGCAATACTTATGTACTTATGACACCTCTCCAGAGATTGTCAGACTGAAGGATCGGTTGGGGATGGATGTATGATAGGCCAAGACCCGTTCTTGGAGGACAGTGTTTGTGAGGAGCTAGCTAAACTAAAAGTAGACAAAGCGATGGGGCCTGATGGGATACCTCCAAAGTTGCTCAAGCATCTCACTAAAGGCCCGGCATTGAATTTCCAGTTTTAGAGCCAGTGGAGGACAAAAACAAAAAACCTGTCTGCCACCAGCTCAATATTGGCCGGATTATTTATTAGGTTCATAATATACCTCCTTTCACAGCAAATCAAAGCTGTGTACAACATTGATAAAGATAACAAAGTAGAATGCCATTAATAAAAGGAAAGCCTAACATATGCTGTCTATTAAAATGTTTTACTGTGTGTTGTGTACCTTGTATTGTTGTTTTAATATTTTTATTGCTGTAATTGTCTATAGCTTATGTTTGAGTTGTTCTTGCTGTACACCACCTTGGATGAATTCCTTCATAAGTACATAAGTAGTGCCATACTGGGAAAGACCAAAGGTCCATCTAGCCCAGCATCCTGTCACCGACAGTGGCCAATCCAGGTCAAGGGCACCTGGCACGCTCCCCAAACGTAAAAACATTCCAGACAAGTTATACCTAAAAATGCGGAATTTTTCCAAGTCCATTTAATAGCGGTCTATGGACTTGTCCTTTAGGAATCTATCTAACCCCAATGTGGCCGCGCAGGCTTCTGCTTCTGTGAGTCTGACGTCCTGCACGTACGTGCAGGACGTCAGACTCACAGAAACAGAAGCCTACGCAGCCTTCTACATGGAATGTTGCTAGTGGAATAGCAACATTCCATGTAGAATCTCCAATAGTAGCAACATTAGTACATAAGTACATAAGTAGTGCCATACTGGGAAAGACCAAAGGTCCATCTAGCCCAGCATCCTGTCACCGACAGTGGCCAATCCAGGTCAAGGGCACCTGGCACGCTCCCCAAACGTAAAATAGTAAATAAATAAATACAGCAAGAAAAGGCCAACAGAGAGGAGGATGGGGGAGGAGAGAGGAGAAGAGCGGGGAAGGGAACAGAGAGGAGAAAGGAGTGGAGTCCAGTTCATTAACTAACTAGTCCGCTGGGTCTCCCGGAAAAGCCTGGTAAAGTAAGTAAAGTCTTTAGCAAAGACTTGAATTTCTTGTGAGAAATTTAAGATTTTAGTGGTAAGGATAAACCATTCAGGAAACAGACGGCCAAAGTTCAAGGGGGCATGTCAGAGTCGTAGCGAAGGCGGGACTTGGGCGTGCCTAACACTTGGACGTCCTTGACCCATAATGGAAAAAAAGAAGGACGTCCCTGACGAGCACTTGGATGTTTTCACCCGGAGAGAATCGAGGATGACCTCCCATTACTCCCCCAGTGGTCACTAACCCCCTCCCACCCTCAAAAAACATCTTTCAAAATATTTCGTGCCAGCCTCAGATGTCATACTCAGGTCCATGACAGCAGTATGCAGGTCCCTGGAGCAGTTTTAGTGGCTGAGTGCACTTCAGACTGGTGGACCCAGGCCCATCCCCCCCCCCACCTGTTACGTTTGTGGAGGAAACAGTGAGCCCTCCAAAACCCACCAGAATCCCACTGTACCCACATGGTAGTGGTGTACAGTTGTGGGTAGTGGGTTTGGGGGGGGGGCTCAGCACACAAGGTAAGGGAGCTATGTACCTGGGAGCAATTTATGAAGTCTACTGCAGTGCCCCCTAGGGTGCCCAGTTGGTGTCCTTGCATGTCAAGGGGACCAGTGCACTACAAATGCTGGCTCCTCCAATGACCAAATGGCTTGCATTTGGTCGTTTCTGAGATGGACGTCCTTGGTTTCGAAAATTGCTGAAAATCAGAGACGACCATGTCTAAGGACGTCCATCTCTAAGGACGACCTAAATTTAAGGATTTGGACGTCCATGATGGTATTTTCAAAACGAAAGATAGATGTCCATCTTGTTTCGAAAATACAGGCTTCCTCGTCCCTAGATCGGGACATTTTGCGAGGACGTCCAAATCGAAACGTGGACATCCCTTTCGAAAATGCCCCCTTGAATCACAGAAGCAGGAAGACCAGCCTAGATGATGTACAATAGTCCAATCTAGATGTGACAAGAGACTAAAGTAGTTTAGCAGTTTCATCTAGATAACTACAGATGGAGAGAATATGACTAAGCATTAGAAAGCTTGAGCCAATAACAGAATTTAGGTGAGGATGGAAGGTCAGTTAACGCCAAAGTTCTTGTGTGTATGAAGCTTGCCTCACTTTACCCCTTCATTGAAAATGCCACCCTACACCTATATTTCAAAAAGTAGGCAAATCTCTCCTTATTGCACCCTTCTCCTCCATCGCTAACTCCAGACTCCGTTCCTTTTATCTCGCTACACCTTATGCCTGGAATAAACTTCCTGAACCATTACGTCAAGATCCATCCCTGGCCGCCTTCAAATCTGGGTTAAAGGCCTACCTGTTTGATGCTGCTTTCAATTCCTAACCTGTCACCTGCTCGTAATCTTTATCTTGTCTTCCTCTCTTCAATAGTCCCTTTTTCCTATGTGTCCTATCTGTCTGTCCTTCCCTTATCCCTTATTTGTCCTGTCTGTCTGTCTGTCCTGATTTAGATTGTAAGTTCTTTTGAGCAGGGACTGTCTTTTCTTCATGTTCAATTGTGAAGCGCTGCGTACGACTGGTAGCGCTATAGAAATGATTTGTAGTAGTAGTAGTAGGGGAAACATTTTTGATCAAAATGAACTTTTAGCACCCACTATAATGATATATAGCTGAATTCCTTGTTCAGTACCCATGTTTGATCATTCCCACCTTAGTAATTCCCTTATCTCTTATTTGTCCTGTTTGTCTGTCCTAATTAGATTGTAAGCTCTGTCGAGCAGGGACTGTCTCTTTATGTCCAGTGTACAGTGCTGCGTACGTCTAGTAGAGCTATAGAAATGATATGTAGTAGTAGTAGTCTTTGGGATTCCAGAATCTTGCTACTCTTTGGGATTTCAGAATCTTGTTACTCTTTGGGAATCCGGAATCTTGCTACTCTTTGGGATTCCAGAATCTTGTTACACTTTGGGATTCCGGAGTCTTGCTACTCTTTGAGATTCCAGAATCCACTCTTTGGGATTTCAGAATCTTGTTACTCTTTGGGATTCCGGAACCTTGCTACTCATTGTCCTTATCCCTTATTTCTGTTTGTCTGTCCTGATTAGATTATAAACTCTGTCAAGCAGGGACTGTCTCTTACATGTTTCGTGTACAGCACCGTGTACGTCTAGTAGTAGTAGTAGTAGTAGTAGAGTCTCTTGAGGTGGAGACAGAGGCAAGAATGGTATCAAAATGGCAAAACTAAAAGTTATGAGACAAATTATTAGCACTGGGAAATGTGGGGCAGTTAGAAATCAAGCAGGGTTCCTAGAATCTGGAATAACATAGAGAATCCTCCCTTTTTAAAACAATGCCATTTAAGGAAAAGAAAATAAGGCTCGACCAGAGGGGGGAGGCTTGGGAGAAAGAGATCCCAGGATATCATCAGCTCTGGATTTAGACCTGAGAGAGGTCTCAGTTCCCCCCTGGGATTTAAGTAGCAGGGGAAACACATAAAGAAACAAAATCTACTTTAAGCCTTCCTTCCTTAGCACCAATAATGAAAAGAAACACAATTTAATTTCTGCTAGCAGCATGGGGTTGCAGGAGAGCACACACAGCAAACCTACTGTAAAAGCAGACTCATTTTCCCGATTTACATTCCTCTGTGGCTAATCCCAAACCACCCAAAGGTAAAATTGTCATGTAAAGTACCTGACTAAACACAAGCAGGGGGGGGGGGGGGATTTCCTTCCCTCAGCTCCAGCAGCTCCCTGTTTGGACTATTATCTGATAAAAATCTTCCAAAGGAGGAGGTAAATGGGGGGGGGGGGGGGATTTAGTGCTTATTTGCTTTGCCTAAAATGTGATAATCCCACAGAAAATGCTTTCTGTGATTAAATGCTGGGATGTAAATAGCTGGAGATGAACAGAGAATGCAGACGATCAGGGCAAATCTTTAAATTATAACCTTGGGGAGACTCTGAATAATTGTGGAGATAAACTAATTATTCACCACCTGTGTGCCACTTCTAGAGGGTGAAAGGATGGGATTTTTGTGTGCTTCTAAATTTACAGTACAATGGTCTCCTCCCCCCCCCCCCCCCAGTTTACACTTGTTAATTTATAACTGCTGCTTATGACAAGTTGCAGTGTCTATTAATTTAATTTAGTTTATTAGAACTTCATTTGACATTAGCTTTGGTTGGACTCAGAGGTTTACAATAGACAAAAACGTATAATGTAAAACACAAATAATTTAAGAACTCTATATGTAATGTATTTATTTATTTTATTTGTTACATTTGTATCCCACATTTTCCCACCTATTTGCAGGCTCAATGTGGCTTACATAGGACCGTAACGGCGATCGCCAATTCCGGTATGAACAAATACAAAGTGGTGTTGTGGTAGAATAAAGATTATGTGTTACAGACACATTAGGGAATCGTAGGGAGGAAGAGTTAAGTTATGTCCAGTACGAGCTTTGGTTTCGTTGTGTTGCAGGGTTTAGGCATATAAGTTGGGTCGGTAGGGTATGCCTTTTTGTACAAGTTCGTTTTTAGTGATTTCCGGACGTTTAGGTGGTCATACGTTGTTTTCACGGCGTTTGGTAATGCGTTCCAGAGTTGTGTGCTTATGTAGGAGAAGCTGGATGCATAAGTTGATTTGTATTTGAGTCCTTTGCAGCTTGGGTAGTGGAGATTTAGGTATGTTCGTAATAAGGCGGAGGGCCGAAGTGCACGAAGCCAACCTTAACAAGGTGCCAGGCAACCACCGGTGTGCCCATTCTCCGGTTGGGGGGTGGATAGGTTGGTAATAGGCAGAGAGTCCTGGTGGCTGGAAAAGAGTTTTTGCGCCAAAGCAGGGCTCCATGCTGGGAAGGGAGGTGCCAGGGGCATGGGCTTCAAAGCCCACAGCGTACCCAAAGAGCCTTTTTTTCTCCCGGAGATGAGAGCAGCATACCATCCCGCCCACGTTGCAGCTTGGAGGGCGGGAATATCCCAGCGCCATTTTCATCAAGTTACTGCACCTGGGTTGGACACACCTTGCTGCATGGCGGGGGCGTCCTGGGTACAGCATATAGCGCTTACATATTGGCTCGAGTATCCTGTTTTGATTGATTGTTTTAATAAAGCTGCGGCCAAGTTGTTCCCACGTAATTAACAAGTGTATGTGTCATTGTTGATTAATTTGGGTTCAGGGTGCAAGGGGCTGTGGCAGGGTGCCATGGTTGCCTATGTTATTGGATAGGAAAGACCTTACCACGTACATCAAATCAACAAACAACTCTGAACAAACATCGTACACACAAACGCTGAAGACGGAACTTGTCTTAAGCACAAATCCCTTTGTCCTATAAAGATTGCCCTTATTTAGGTACCGATAACATGAATACATTCTAGAATACTAGCACTTAAGGCTCGCGACTGTTACAATTACGCGCATGGATGCTGGCAGCATTCTCAATGGTATTCTGTAACTTCCGCACTGAATTGCAGACGGTCTGTGACTTGAAAATGGCAAGGACCAAGCAAGATCAACTATGCATATGTAGTATCCCATCGTACCTTATGCTATAAGTTTATCTCGTTCGTTAGACTGGCTGGAACGTGCAGGTCATTATCTTCCGTCATCTACTGCATTACTACGGAGCTCATTTTTGAGGCAGATAGATGTCTCAAAGTGGCCAAAAACACATCTATCTGCAGAAAATGTCTAAATTGCAATTTTCGAAAAGGCAGAATTTGGACGTTTTCCACTGAGTTCGTCCAAATAGCAAGGGGGCATGTTGTGGGCATGTTTGGTGTGGGACTAAGGCAGGCACAACATTAGGACACCTTTCAGCAGTAATAGAACAGGAAGACAGGTCCAAACCTAAAAAGAAGTATGTTGTTGTTTTTTTTAAATCTAGATCTGTTTCAATCACGTCCAAGTTAAAAATAAAGATGCTCTGAATGACCAGCTGACCCTTACTATGGTGGACTTTGGTCCTGGGAAACTGGGTTTGATTCCCACTGCAGCTCCTTGTGACTCTGGGCAAGTCACTTAACCCTCCATTGCCCCTGGTACAAAATAAGTACCTGAATATATGTAAACCGCTTTGAATGTAGTTGCAAAAACCTCAGAAAGGTGGTATATCAAGTTCCAGTTCCCTTTCCCTATTGGAGATTCTACATGGAATGTTGCTGTTGCTACTATTTGAGATTCTACATGGAATGTTGCTACTATTGGAGATTCTAGATGGAATGTTGCTACTATTGAGATTCTGTTGCTACTATTTGAGATTCTACATGGAATGTTAATGTTGCTATTCCACTAGCAACATTCCATGTAGAAGCCTGCCCTTGCAGATCAGCAACATGGCCGCGCAGGCTTCTGTTTCTGTGAGTCTGACGTCCTGCACGTACTTGCAGGACGTCAGACTCACAGAAACAGAAGCCTGCGCGGCCGCATTGCTGATCTGCAAGGGGCAGGCTTCTACATGGAATGTTGCTAGTGGAGGAGTAGCCTAGTGCTTAGTGCAGCAGCGGACTCTGATTCTGGGGAACTGGGTTCGATTCCCACTGCAGCTCCTTGTGACTCTGGGCAAGTCACTTAACCCTCCATTGCCCCAGGTACAAATAAGTACCTGTATATAATATGTAAGCCGCATTGAGCCTGCCATGAGTGGGAAAGCGCGGGGTACAAATGTAACCAAAAAAAATGCTTGGCCCCTCATTAATCCCCCAGTAGATGCTGTCCCCCTCCCACTTCCTAAGAACTGAAACTGAAAGGGAATACCAGGCGTTATGCTGGCAGCATCAGGTGTTATGGGTAAACCCAACAGAACAGCAAGAAGCTCCCAGGAGTAGTCCAGTAGTCAGTGCAGCGGACAAGGGGATGCAGGTCTAAATCCCACTCCCCCTAGTACACTTGTAGTGGAAATTGTGAGCCATCCAAAACCACCAACCTGCTTATTTTCGAACGAGAAGGCCGACCATCTTCCGACACAAATCAGGAGCTGGCTGGCCATCTCCTAAACCCGGCCAAATCGGTATAATCGAAAGCTGATTTTTTTCCGGCTCCAACTGCTTTCCGTCGCAGAGCCGGCCAAACTTCAAGGGGTGTTTCGGCAGGGTACAGAAGGCGGGACAGGGGCGTGGTTATGAGATGGCCGGCTTCGGCTGATAATGGAAAAAAGAAGGCCAGCTCTGACGAGCACTTGGCCGGCTTCACTTGGTCCATTTATTTTTAGGACTAAGCCTCCAAAAAGTGCCCCAACTGACCAGATGACCACCGGAGAGAATCTGGGATCACCTCCCCTTACTCCCCCAGTGGTCACCAACCCCCTCCCACCCAAAAAAAAAATTTTTAATTATTTTTTTGCCAGCCTCTATGCCAGCCTGAAATGTCATACCCAGCTCCATGACAGCAGTATGCAGGCCCCTGGAGCAGTATTTAGTGGGTGTAGTGCACTTCAGGCAGGTGGACCCAGGCCCACCCCACCCCACCCCCCACCTGTTACACTTGTGGTGGTAAATGTTAAGCCCTCCAAAACCCCCTGTACCCACATGTAGGTGCCCCCCTTCATCCCTAAGGGCTATGGTAGTGGTGTACAGTTGTGGGGAGTGGGTTTTTTTGGAGGGGGGGATTTGCGGGGCTCAGCACACAAGGTAAGGGAGCTATGCACCTGGGAGCTATTTTTGAAGTCCACTGCAGTGCCCCCTAGGGTGCCCGGTTGGTGTCCTGGCATGTCAGGGGGACCAGTGCACTACAAATGCTGGCTTCTCCCACAACCAAATGCCTTGGATTTGGCCGGGTTTAAGATCGCCGGCATTAGTTTCCATTATTGGCAAAAACCGATGCCAGCCATCTCAAACCCGGCCATCTCTGACATTTGGTCGGCTCCGACCGTATTATCGAAACGAAAGATGGCCGGCCATCTTTTTCGATAATACGGTTCGGGACCAAATAGATGCCGGCGCCATTCGATTATGCCCCTCCACGTGCCTTTGTAAAAGGGTGCCTGAGTGTGCTCCCCAGTAAAGCATTATTTTCTGTGGTAAGCATGCGTTAGTGCTTACCGCAGCTTGGTAAAATGGCCCCTGTGTTTTTTTTCTGCTTTTTAAAAATTTGTTAATAACATTCAACGACGTAGTATTTCTTATATCTTTGCAAATGACAGCCCATCGTTCTGCTGCTAGCAAATATCTTTAAATATCTCAGCACTCCTGATTGTATTCATAGGGGCATGATGAGTTGCACAGTTGTATCAGAAAAGAATGTAAAGATTTCCACTTTGGAGTGTAAATGTAATGAATCAAGACGTGTAACCATCTACAAGACAGGAAATGCAACCAGAAGTAAAAACCGGAAGGCAAGTGACTGACAACGTAATTCGAAGGCTTTTAAAGTGCTTGAATATTTATTGAAGGCTTCACTCCACTTGGCTGCCTTTAAAATAAAACTGTTATTTATAACTAGGCTTTAGGTCTGTTACAGAAGGCCACTGCTGGAATTCATGTGGATTCCCTTTCAGTGGAGGAAACAGTAGATGACGCTTAGCTGATACCATTCTGGGTCTTCACTGACAAGAATTCTTGGAAGGCATCTGCTATCGACCGAGATTGCACTAAGGGGTCCCTTCTATGAAGCTGTGGCAAAGGGGGTGTATAATTATACTACAGCAAGATGCCCACCGGAAGGGTGGAAGGCCAGATTTTAGGACTCAGGCTGTAAAAATACCAGCTAGGTTTAAAAATCTATGACTGGCTGAGCAAGGACTTGCTCTTCCTGCAAGTTAATAGAATCTGAAAAAAAAAAAAAAGCAGATGATACAATGATACAGAGGTAATACAGAGTTCATGAGATGGTATGAAAGGTATTGAGATGGTATGAAAAGTATTGCAGCCGGAAGATGTGAAACTGTTATCTCAACGCTTCCCAAAACATGTTGATAATTAGCAGTAGCTGAGAACGGAAGGAGGTGGGCACATCCGACAGCAGACAGCATGGGAAAGTATGCTCTCAGAAATGCGAAATATTAGCTAGGTATCTCACCATTCACTTCTATGGAGAGGATAGAGTATAAAAGAAGGAAGATTTTGGCTTGGTTAGAGAGTCTTCTCCAAAGCTTCAGTCAGACGGCGAAGCCCTGTGCGGATGAAATCAGAATCTGATGTCTGTATTTGTATCAACTTGAAGACTTGTGTTTGGGTAAGAAATAAAATGTACCTATCTGTCTAAACCTATTTCTGTCTTTATTTTTATTGATTCTATCTTCTCTTTACCTTACATTTAGTCTACAAGGTAGATCACATACGAGTGACACTCAGTCTTTGCAGAAACTTAGACAGATGTTTAATAAGATTTAGGTGGGAACATAAATGGCCCAGAATATACCTAGATCCAGAAAAACAGAAAGCAGTAATTATGGGAATTAGTTTTCAATTACGGCTCCTAATGCCACCCCAGAACAGACCCCCTTATGATTGGGTGACAATGGAGGTTAGAGAAACTATACAGAACCTGATATATGAAATAGGTACTATTAGTCCCCCGTGTGACGGAGTCAGAAAGAGGTCTATAAGAAGAGGCAAGTAAAAACAGTGGTGAGCCCTGAACGCTGACAGTACTCGCTGACCTTCTTTATCTTCTTTTGAACGCAAGAGGGGATACTTCATTTTGTGCGTTCAAATGTTCTCTGTTTCTCTCTGTCACTTTATTTTCCTTCTCTCTTTTTTCTCTCATACTCACCTGTCTCTCCCTACCGCTACTTTCTGTCCTTCTGCCTCACAAGGACATTGGCCATTAGAGGGGTATTGGGCACCTATGTTCTGTCCGTTTTCCCCCCTACTTTAAATACTCTTCTATTCTTCTGTCTTTTTACTTTCTTCCCTGAATGTCTTACTGCCCTGCGCTGAACTAAATATTTGCGTTTCTATCTTTCAATATTCTGTTCTGTTTTTCTCACCCTCTTTTCTTTCTCCTATCCTGTCCATCTCTTTGATTTGCGTGATGTGCGCAAGACTGTGCTTGTTGTGTGAATGAAGCATAACAACGAATCCAGGCGACTGCGATTTGGGTTTTGCTGTAAGCTTATTTCAATGTTCAAAATCTTTGGATTGGTCTTTATGCTAGCATTCTCGCTTAACAATCCTTAGAGATTGCGCATTTTCTGCTTCCAATCCCACCCTGTGTTCTGTCTTAATCCCTCCTTTTCAAATCCCTGTTCCCCTGTTCTTATTCTGTTCTTTCTTCTTCTGTCGACCTTACTTTCCTCCCCAATCCCTTTTCCTGTTCTCCTTCATCCTAACTTCTTCTACCTACCTCTTCCTATTAATCCCCTGGGTCTAATCCTGCTTTTTTCTCTTCTGTATGTTCCCGTATCGGGGGAAGTCCCTTTACTCTAGGAGAACAGCACGCTTTCAAATTGCTCTCTCCCTTAAAATCCTTTTGAATTCTCTGTTCTTATAACCACTACAGCCCCCACCTTTTCACATCTACTATTGCCTTCACTCTGTGTGTGCGACTCTATTCCTCCTCATTCTTTCTATTTGGACTTCCTACAACTTTCTTTTTTGCTGAAAACAGTAATTACGGTGTTCAACTTTGTAGCTGATTGCCGTCGTCCAATTGCTGTTTTTCCCCTTATCTCTCTAAGTATTCTTTCAGTCTTCTGCACTATGCTTTCTCTCTAACCACTCAGCCCACACCCCCCCTTCCTGTCCACACTTTTCTCGGCTCTTTTTCATAGTGCAGCATGAATAACTGCGTAGTATCTCTTATTTCGGTCTTTTTCCTTTTGCATCTTTGTGTGTGTCTTTGCACTCTGTCTGCCGTCTCTGCTTTTCTTATTTCTCATTTCCACCTGTCAAAATCTTTATTATTTACTGCGTAGTTCAACTGATTGCTCTTTTTCACAGCTGCTCAGTCCTGTGCTCTCACCCCACCCCCAATCTGAATCCCTTCCTCCACAACATTTTGTTCTTGTCCCCCTTTTTCTGCCACAAGAATCCTCCCTGCCCTCCTCTCTGATGCTCTACCGACTCCTACACCATATGTCTGTGTTGTCATTGGCGCATGTTTTGGACATGTGCCGAGGCTCCCTTTTACCGCAGCGGGTAAAAGGCAGGTTTTTTTAAAAAAGAAATGAAAGTGTGGCAAGTGAAGCACATTTTGGGTGGGAGCAACATTCCAGAATCTCAAAAAGTGGCAACATTCCATGTAGAATCTTCAATAGTAGCAACATTCCATATATTTATTTATTTAGACTTTGCTCACACCTTTTTCAGTAGTAGCCATAGGCGCCCCGTATAAGAGGCTTGGGGAGGCTAAGCCTCCCCAGCCCAATCGTGGACTTCCGCTTGTGATGCAGCCCCCCCCCCCCCCCGCCCCGCGCATTTTGATCTTTTATTTCCGTGGCAGCGACGTCAATGAAGAAAAAGACTACAGACTCGCCGCCAGCTTCTCCCTGCACACAGTGTCCCGCCTTCTGCGGTAATGCATTTCCTGTTTCCGCGAGAGCGGGACACTGTGTGCAGAGAGAAGGGAGAAGCTGGCGGCAAGCCTGTAGTCTTTTTCTTCATTGACGTCGCTGCCACGGAGCGTATGGAGGTAAGCTCCGCCCCCTTTAGCCTCCCCAAACAGTTGGGCTACCGACTGTCTATGGTAGTAGCTCAAGGTGAGTTAGATTCAGGTACTCTGGATATTTCTCTGTCCCAGGAAGGCTGACAATCTAAGTTTGTACCTGAGGCAATGGAGGATTAACTGACTTGCCCAAGATCACAAGGAGCAGCAGCGGGATTTGTACCGGCCACCTCTGGATTGCAAGACCAGTGCTCTAACCACTAGGCCACTCCTCTCTTGGCTTTCCTATTTCCTCTTCTTCCCTTTCTTTCCATCCCTCCACTTACTGCACTGACAATCCCTTGTTTAGAGGCAGAGTCCATACGCACCCAGAAAGCCTAGACACTGGCTATCATGTTTGCATATTGATAAGACTCCCTTCCTCCCTGGATATTGAACTTTGCGCAAAAAACCAAAACAACAAAAACGCTAAAGTAACCCCTTTGCAAAACTAAATGAGGAAAAACAAAACCAGAAAGGGAAAGTGCCAACCAAGGGATATTTATTTAAATTGTCACAAAGATCAACTAAATAAAACATACAGTCCACAGGGATCTATAAAATTGATATCAAGACTCGACACAGTCCTGCATTTTGGCATGCAGTGCGCCGGCTGCCTCAGGGGTCTCAACTTCTGTAATAATATCAAGATTGTGAGGAAGAGTAGGGAAACGGGTGGGGAGGAAGAAAGAAGGGCCAATTTCTACCCTAACACCCCACGTCAGTTCAGAAACAGAAGGTCCCAACATAGAAGCCTTGTTCCTCTCAGAGACAGCAGTTTTTCTACTTCCCCAGAAAGGCCAAGAGACTACGAGTCCAAGCAGCCCTGGGATAGGTCACCGGATAGGGCCAAAGGGTGTTCCCCGCACTACAATTCCCAAGATCCTAAGGGAAAAGAGGGGGAAGGCTAATTTGGAAGATATGAGGCAGCTGGGGAGGAGCTGATGGATTGGGAAAATGAGGAGGAAAGAGAGGAGTTTGAGGAAGAGAAGGAGGGGGAGGAGGAACCTATGGACATCTCTGCCCCAGCCAGGGTAAAAGGTGAACAGTTGAGAGGGCTGTTGGCAGTCTGGTTCTGTACCTTGGCTTGGTGCAGGGAGGGAGGAGGTTTCTATGAAAGCAGAGCAACAGCAGATAATTGGTGCAACTCAGACCCCAGTGGGAGGTTGAAAGGTGTTAATGCTGGTAAGGAATGGGTGGGGGTCCTTTCAACCTCTGAGAAGATATTAAGAGGAGGGTGAAGGAAAAGGGGTTGAAGCCAGTGGCGTCGCGAGGGCAGCTGACACCCAGGGCGGGTCACCGCTGCGCACCCCCCCCCCGGGTGCAGTGCGACGCACCCTCCCCCCTCCGTAGCGCAACACCCCCCCCGCCCCGCCCGCAAGAACATACCTGGAAGGCGGGTGGGAGGGCCAATCTGCCGAGAGCACGCCGCTGGGGGGGTGTCGGCGCCTCGCTGGTTCCTTGCTCTCTCTGCCCCGGAACAGGAAGTAACCTGTTCTGGGGCAGAGAGAGCAAGTAACCAGCGAGGCGCCGACACCCCCCAGCGGCGTGCACCCGGGGCGGACCGCCCCACCCCCCCCCTTCCTACGCCACTGGTTGAAGCCAAAGAATTATAAACTGTGTTGTATATTTCTGATCAGTGCTTGGAAAAGGAAAAGGAGAGAACTGTGCTACATATATTCGTGGAAAGAGGGTATCTTGAGAACAGCAAGAAGTAGAGGGCCTGACAGAGTGCCTACAAGCAGGGCCAGTCTTAGGCAGGGGCAACAGGGGCGGTCGCACATGGCCCCACGCTCCTAGGGGCCCCACACCTTCATGTGCATCCACATTTCAGTAGAGAGCATCAGGCAGCGATTTTCATATCTCATCAGCTGCCAAGCCCAGAGCATCCTCGCTGCTACATCCTGCCCCCTTTTGATGTCACTTCCTGCTTTCACAAGGGTGGGATGCAGCAGGAAGGAGGCTCTGGACTCAGCAGCTGATGGGATATGAAAATCGCTGCTGCTGTCTGCCGTGCTTTATTGAAACGTGGTGGATGCACATCAAGCTCTAAATCTCCTTTTAAACTCTGATAAATTATGGCAGGCATGGGCGGGCGGGGGAGCCCACTGAACTGGTCTGCACAGGGCCCAGCAATTGCTAAGACCAGCCCTGCCTGCAAGTGCACTTCCCACTTTGTGGGGAGGCCAGGACAGTTGCTCAGCTCTGACTCCGGGTGGTGACCAGCCTGATTTTTACTGTGGACCGGGTGAGGGCAGGAGGTGGCCCGAAGCTGGGGGAGGCCGCTACAAACCCTACCTGTGGTTCAGACTGAAAGGTAACTGATGTAGAAAAGCCAGTGAAAGGACAGTGTTGAGATATGAATCTGGGACTACTCTAGGCGTACGCCTAGGGTGAAAGTGAGAGCTGAGGTCAGGACTTGAATGTTGGACTTTATGTAAAAAGACAGAAAGAAAGGAGAGAAAGAGGGAGGGAGAAAGTGAACCCTTCCGGGGAGAGAGACAGAGAAACAAGAAGCGACTAACCCTTCTCTTCTCTGTGAGAGTGTGACAGCAGCATCACAAGATGTAAATACGAATGAATACATGAATAAAATTAGTTAGAACTGTGTGAATCAAACATATAAACGGCAAGTGACTGTACTCACTTGCAAATGCGCAGTACAGACTTCCCTCTCTGTCCCGCCCTCGCGTCAAGACGTCATGACGTCAGAGGGCGGAACAGAGAGGGAAACGGAGTCGGAGTCACTGTCGGACGCTGCCACCTGGAAACGAACATCAAGCGCACCAACCTCCACCCTCCCTCCCCATCCCCGCCGCCGCTCCCGCCCTCCTCCGCATCGGGCCCCATGCACTGACCTGACAGCGCCTCTCACCTCCGTCTGGAAGCGCTGCAGGCAGCAGCACAGCGATCTGCTACTGCCTGCAGCGCTTTCACATGGAGGTGAGAGGCGCTGTCAGGTCAGTGCAGGGGGCCCGGCACAGAGGGGGGAGGGAGCGGTGGCGAGGACGGTACCTGGAAATGTTGCCCGTTTTTACGGGCATGACGGCTAGTAAAAATATAAATTAAAAATAAAAATAATAGTTAATTAATGAAGACATCATCAATAAGAATTGTTAATAAAAAAATTAATAACAACATTAGTTAGCGGAATCTTATCGGAGATTGGGTGGCGATGCCGGTAATTGGGAAACAAAATGAGAGCTGGGCAGACTTCTACAGTCTATGCCCTGATCGTGACTAAATAGATAGGGATGAGCTGGAGTGTAAATTTTAAGGGGCTTCGACGTTAGCTTCAGAATTAAGTACAAGAACAGTGCTGGGCAGACTTCTGTGGTCTGTGCCCTTATCGTCACTGAATAGATAGGGATGGGCTGGAGTGTAAATTTTAAGGGGCTTCGACGTTAGCTTCAGAATTAAGTACAAGAACAGTGCTGGGCAGACTTCTACAATCTGTGCCCTGAGAATGGCAAGGACAAATCAAACTCGGGTATAAAGTATCACATACCATGTAAAATGAGTTTATCTTGTTGGGCAGACTGGAAGGACCATAAGGTCTTTATCTGCCGTCATTTACTATGTTACTATGTTACTCTTTGCGGTTCTGCATGGAATGTTGCTACTAACTGGGATTCCGGAATCTTGTAACTCTTTAGGATTCCAGAATCTTCAGAACCTTTAGTACAAGAACAGTGCTGGGCAGACTTCTACAATCTGTGCCCTGAGAATGGCAAGGACAAATCAAACTCGGGTATAAAGTATCACATACCATGTAAAATGAGTTTATCTTGTTGGGCAGACTGGAAGGACCATAAGGTCTTTATCTGCCGTCATTTACTATGTATTTGTATTATTGAACCGGAGCCTACCTCTACGGTATTGTGTAAGCCACATTGAGCCTGCAACTAAGTGGGAAAATGTGGGATATAAATGTGTTAAATAAATAAATAAATAAAATGTTACTCTTTGGGGTTCTACATGGAATGTTGCTACTAATTGGGATTCCGGAATCTTGTAACTCTTTAGGATTCCAGAATCTTCAGAACTTTTAGTACAAGAACAGCGCTGGGCAGACTTTTACAGTCTGTGCCCTGAGAATGGCAAGGACAAATCAAACTCGGGTATACATATAAAGAATCAGATACCATATATAATGAGTTTATCTTGTTGAGCAGACTGGATGGACCGTTCAGGTCTTTATGTGCCATCATTTACTATGTTACCATATGTTACTCTTTGGGGTTCTACATGGAATGTTACTACTAATTGGGATTCCAGAATCTTGTAACTCTTTAGAATTCCAGAATCTTCAGAACTTTTAGTTCAAGAACAGTGCTGGGCAGACTTCTACGGTCTGCGCCCTGAGAAAGGCAGGGACAAATGAAACTCGGGTATACATTTAAAGTAGCACATACTACGTAAAATGAGTTAATCTTGTTGGGCAGATCGGATGGACCGTACAGGTCTTTATCTGCCGTCGTTTACTATGTTACTCTGTTAAACCCATACCGATAAAAATGAAGGAATCTGCAGCTAAAACATGATTGATGAAAAAACACACAGGGGTCCTACAGTAGTGTGGGCGTGTGCTTTTGGTGTGTGCCGGGCCAGTTTTAACCGCATCTGGGAAAAAGGGCTTTGTTTCAATGGGCCGGGAAAAGGGCCGGCGGTAAAATTGAAACCGGCCTGAGCCCTTAACGCCACCCATTGATCTAGCGGTAAGGGCTCATGCGCTAGATGTGCAGTGACCGGTCAGCACACACTAACTAACGATTAACACTGGAAACACCATGCGCGGTAGGAAATAAAAAAAAAGAATTTGTCCCGGTGGTATGAGCGCATGCCAAATCTGAAATGACCACCAGGAGGGCACTCTGAATCTTCACTGTAAAAGTTTAAGCTGGGCTTAAAGACACTTTCCATTCAGCAGGGCGTTTGGTACCCAGTTATCTGGACTGTGAAACAGGATGTTTTCCCCCAGCCTTTGCTATTTTGCTCTCTCCTATCTCCTTTCCGTCATATGAATGGCTGACTGACTGTCTATATTGATTTTGGGGGTTCTTCTTTTCACCATTTTAGTCTATAAACTGCTCTGGTTTACAGAAAGTTTTTTTTTTTTTAATTATTAAATAAACATAAACATAGTTTTACACTACTGAGGCCTAAAGATCATTCTGAAGGTCATATTTAGAAAAAAAGACATAGTATGAACTGACCTTGATTGCGCTGGCAAATGCCATTCAAGTGATGGAGGGCCAGTTCCTACATTCTGCTTCTGTTCCCTGGTCAAATGTATTCATTTTCTCTTAGGAAGTGAATCACAGCTCTTGTAGAACATTGGCATCTGTACGGATGAATTCCAGGTTCATAATAGGGCCAAAATCCTCAGCAGCCCCCACACACCACACACACACTGAGGGAAGCGGGGAAAGAACACTTAAAAATGGTGTATGTGTGTGTGTATGTGTGCGTGTACGTACAGTGCAGGGGTGGGTTGTGCTGACACTCAGCAGCTCTGTCTGGTTAAGAGCTGCTGAGTATCAACAGACAGGCAGAAGCATGTGATTTAACTGGGCTCTCCTACTTGGAGCCAGATGCACTAAAGTCGTCGGTAATTCCCGTTCCCTACCGATTCCATAGCGAATCGGTAGGGAACGGGAATGCATCAACGATAGGGAATGCAAATGAGCTACTCGTTGTAGCTCAGTTGCATTCACTATTTTCCTCGGTCGCCAGTCGGAGAATCAGGACGTCCCTTTCGATTATGCACCTCTTCCTGGTCTCTTCAGCCAATCAAAGCGGGTTTAGCTGGCTGTTGTCAGCGAAACGCGCTCTGATTGGCTGAAGAGACCAGGAAGAGGTGCATAATCGAAAGGGACGTCCTGATTCTCCGGCAACCAGGAAAATAGAAAAATCTTTGCTGTGGAGGGGTAAGTAGCGCGGCGAAGACAAAATAGAAGGGGGGAAAAACGGCAGAACGAAAAACGGCGAAAAAAAAAGACATCTCTCACAAGCGCAGGGAGAGTACGTCCATAAAGGACGCCCCTCACATGCACTCCCTGCTTTTTTTTTTCTTTTTTACCTTTTTTGGGGGGCCTTTTTCCTTTCCGATTCCCTCACAGGAGCCCTAACGAGAGGTGCAGACCTCCCATTAGGGTTCCTACGGTAAGGGAATCGGAAAAATGGTAGTGCATCTCATTATAATAGCTTTTGAATCATTTGCATTCCGTTTTCGTTGCCTGCTACCGTGGCAGGGAAAATGCCCTTAGTGCATGCCCCAGGTAAACTACTTGCGTTTTAACTGGCTGGAACCAGTTTAAAACACAAGTTGTGGGCTCATTAGGTTTAGTGCATCTGGCCTTTGGTTAAATTGCTTTTATTATGAACCTGAGAATGTGCCTCATTTCCGACTTGTTAGTGCTAAAATGACAGTCCAAGTTCTGGTGTTAACAGTTGGATCATATTTGCAAAACAGCACAACAGACTTTTGTGCAGAAAGTATAGCTGTGGTTTGAAGTCAAGGCTAATCCCTGTTGCCTGAACAACTGAATTCTATGCCCACAATTCAAAATGGAAATAAAACTGAAGTGCAAATCACCCCGTGCCATTCCCCACACGAAAAAAGAAGCCTCCCAGCTGAGTTATGAGGTGTGACAGTCCTCTGAGTAATCACCATCTTTAAAAACAATTAACAGCAGGGGCTTCTTCTAAACTCCCAGCCCTTATCAGAATGCTCTTTAGAGACCTCCAAGCTATGGTCTCTCTTTTTTTTTATATACCTAAATATAGCTGATGATTTCTCCTCTCAAGAAATTTGCAGGCAGATTTCCTTGCAGCAGAATAAAAACCTTCATCATTCCTGAGAAGTCTCTTGAAATATAAAGAAGAAACATTTTCTATTATCTTCCTGCTCGATGCAGAACTATTTCTTTCACAACACATACAGTACAAGGAAAATCTTCACACCCTTGTGTTGCCAATATGCTGAAATCTTCTGTCCAGTGTGCAGTGGCAGCCAAAAATGCAAACAAGATGCTAGGAATTATTATGAACGGGATGGGCAATCGGACCAAGAATGGATAACACTCTCATCCTTCCTGTCTCATCAGCTCCTAACCTTGGGGTCATCTTCGACTCCTCCCTCTCCTTCTCTGCACATATTCAACAGACTGCTAAAACCTGTTTCTTTCTTTATAATATCAGCAAAATTTGCCCTTTCCTTTCTGAGCACACTACCAGAGCCCTCATCCACACTCTTATCACCTCTCGCTTAGACTATTGCAACTTGCTTCTCACAGGTCTCCCAATTAGCCATCTCTCTCCTCTTCAATCTGTTCAAAATTCTGCTGCACGACTAATATTCCGCCAGTGTCGTTATGCTCATATTAGCCCTCTCCTCAAGTCACTTCACTGGCTTCCTATCTGTTTCCGCATACAGTTCAAACTCCTTTTATTGACCTACTAGGAAAAAATGCCCGTTTCTGAGCGCAATGAAACGGGCGCTAGCAAGGGGCCCCCTCCCTCCGTCCCTCCGAGCTACTTGCCTTGTTCGCTGTGGAGTTTCCGTTTCGGCCCTTGTCGAGTGTCATAGCTCCGCCCTCGACGTCATGACGTTTTGACGCGAGGGCGGTGCAGACACTCCAGTGCACACCTAGATATCTCGGGCGCCTCAACTTCCGTGGAGGCTTCAGAACTTTGGGGTTGCCTTTTATATAGAGAGATAAGTGCATTCACTCTGCAGCTCCTCAGTACCTCTCCACTCTCATCTCTCCCTACATTCCTCCCCAGGAACTCCGTTCACTGGGTAAATCTCTCTTATCTGCACCTTTCTCCTCCACCACTAACTCCAGACTCCGTTCCTTTTATCTTGCTGCACCATATGCCTGGAATAGACTTCCTGAGCCGGCACGTCAAGCTCCATCTCTGGCCGTCTTCAAATCTAAGCTAAAAGCCCACCTTTTTGATGCTGCTTTTAACTCCTAACCCTTATTCACTTGTTCAGAACCCTTATTTTATCACCCTCACTTTAATATTCCCTTATCTCTTGTTTGTCCTGTTTGTCTGTCCTAATTAGATTGTAAGCTCTGTCGAGCAGGGACTGTCTCTTCATCTTCAAGTGTACAGTGCTGCGTACGTCTATTAGCGCTATAGAAATGATAAGTAGTAGTAGTAAGAATACTATAATGCCTCTGTGTCGCTCCACGGTGCGACCACACCCTTAGTATTGTGTTCAGTTCTGGTCACTTTATCTCATAAAACATATAGCGGAATTAGAAAAGGTTCAAAGAAGAGCGACCAAAATGATAAAGGGCAGGGCCGCCGAGATGGGGGGGCAAGATTCCTGACAGGAGCCGGAGAGAGACAGACTCCAGTGTCGGGCCCCCCCTTAGAGGCTGGGGAGGAACAGAGACAGGATTCCAAAATGGGTTTGGCTTTGGGGCCTCTGGTTTGGCTGGCAGGGGTCCCCAAACCCCACCAGCAGAAGCCGTCCTCCAGTACTGAGCATGTTCAGTTTTGATGAAATTGAGCATGTGTGGTGTGAGGGGAAGCAGCCAATGCGGCAGAGAACAGTGCTGGAGGAAGGCTTCTGGTAGCAGAGCTTGGGTATCCCCACCAGTCAAGGTATGTGGAGTTGCGACAGGGGCAGGGAGGTGGGGCAAAATGTGCCCCCCACTTTGGGCTACGCCTCCCCCCCAATTTTTAAAGTCCGGCTATGCGGCATCCTGGGGGGGGCAGCAGTGGTGGTCCTGCCCAGGGGAGGGGGGGGGCAGTAGCGGCGCTCCTGCTCCAGGCTCGGCTCAGTCTCACAGCAGCCCCGATAGAGGGGATGGAACTGTTCCCTTATGAGGAAAGGCTAAAGAGGTCAGGGATCTTCTGCTTGGAAAAGAGACGGCTGAGGGAGGATATGATTGAGGTCTACAAAATCCTGAGTGGTATACAAAGACCAGGGGATGCTCAATGATATTACATGAAACAAATAGGAGGAAGTATTTTTCACTCAACGAATAGTTAAGTTCTGGAGCTCGTTGCAGGAGGATGTGGTAACAGCGGTTAGAATATCTGGGTTTTAAAAAAGGTTTGTACAAGTTCCTGGAGGAAAAGTCTATATTCTGCTATTGAGATAGACATGGAGGAAGCCACTGCTTGCTACTAATTGGGTTTCTGCCAGGTACTTGTGGCCTAGATTGGCCACTGCTGGAAGCAAGATACTGGGCTAGATGGACCACTGGTCTGACCCAGTTTGGCTATTCTTATGTTCTTACATTTTTCACATTCTGCTTAAAAATAGTTTTCAACGTATTAATGTAGAAGTTTGTTTCACTGATCTACACAACATACTCTGCATTGCCAACAAGAAGATACTTAAACGTGAACGCTTATAGTGTGACAGAAAGGTGTGCATCCCCTTCCTCTATTTACAAACATGTGTTTCTAGATGTGGTAATCAAACTCATTGTCTTGTCATCTCATCTCCACTTACTGCTTATAAGCCTGCAACCCTACACACCCCGGCTTATTCTCTCCCTATCTCAACTAGCCTTAAAATCTTAGGTGTTATTATCGATTAGCCATCTTACCCTAGAAAATCAAGTAATAGCCGTTTTATTCCCTGTGGAAACTTAAGCGTATAAGACCCTACTTCCTGAGGGAAATATTCCGCCACTTGACGCAGTCACTGGCACTAAGCCATTTGGTCTATTGTAATGGATTATATGCGGGTTGTAAGGGCCAGCTTCTGAAAAAATTGCAGACTGGCCGGAACATAGCGGCCAGATTGATATACAACAAAACGAAATATATAAGTGCTACACCTCTTCGCCTGAAACTCAATTGGCTCCCTGTGATGTCCCGCATTACCTTCAAACTTTGTATTCTAGTCCACAAGATACTCTACGGCGATGCCCCTGGTTATATGATTGGCCTCATTGATCTACCAGCCAGGAATAGTAGCAGCTCATCTCATACCTATATGAATCTTCACTATCCTAATTGCATTGGCCTTAAATATAAGATGACCTACGCGTCCAATTTCACCTATTTAAGTACGCAAATGTGGAATGCATTACCAACAGCAGTGAAACGATACATGACCATCTACAATTCAGGCGAACTTTGAAGTCCTGTCTGTTTTGTAAGGCCTACCCTGCTGTTTCTGATTAGCAGCCTCAACACTGCACTGATTTAAAAGACAATCCAGCTTATTTTTGAAAGAGAAAGACGCACATATTTCGACCCAAATCGGGAGATGGGCACCTTTCTCCCGTGGGCGCCCAAATCGGTATAATCGAAAGCCGATTTTGGGCGTCTCCAACTGCAATCTGTCGTGGGAACGGACAAAGTTGACAGGGGCGTGTCGGAGACGTGGTGAAGGCGGGACTGGGGCGTGTTTATCGGCTGAGGAGAGATGGGGTCCTCCGCCAGCAAAGGTAGGCCACGGCGGGGGAGGGTTGGCGGTGGGAGGGGGGTCGAGAGGGTCGTTGGCAGGGGGGGTCAAAGTTGGTGGTGGTGGCGGCGGGGGCGGTCGGCAATGGTGGGGGGGTGTTGGCAATGGCAGGGGGGTCAGCAGCACTGGAGGGGGGCTAAAATGTGCCCCCTCACCTCGGGCTCTGGACCCCCCTCCCACCGAAGTCTGGCTACGCCCCTGCCTAGCAGTAAAGAATTTGGGTGGTAATGACCTATGCTCATCAGATGCCACTTGACGAGTGTCCGCTACGCGTGTCCGAAAAATAAAAAATACGTTTGAGACGCGCGTATTGGACACGTGCCAAAAATGAAATTACTGCAAGAGCCACACAGTAGTCGAGCGGTAACTCCATTTCTAACTAACTACTAACTAACATTTCTAAAGCGCTACCAGGGTTACGCAGCGCTGTACAATTTAAACATAGAAGGACAGTCCCTGCTCAAAGAGCTTACAATCTAAAAGACAAGAGAACAATCTAAAGACAAGTGAACAATCTAGAGGACGAGTGAACAGTTAATCTGATAGGGTGGATAGATTGGGGCATTCTATATTTCTTTGCGCGTTGGGCATGCATAGGCACCTACGCAGCTTCGTAAAAGGGGCTCGTAAGGAATATGACACATGGGAGAAGTGGACTATTTGGTTTCAGTGCCCCACTAAGTGATATGTTGGGCATGCTGCATGTCACCCTGTTACACCGTCTCTGCATTTATGCATTGGTGCTAGCAGCACGGGGACTGCTTTGGCGTATCAAGATGCTTTTGAAGATCAAGGGAAAGATGGATGGTGCAAAGTGCAGGTCAACGAACAGAACGGTGGAGTCCCACCAAATACCCAATCGAGGACCTTCTCCTCTCCTCAGCAACTGCAACTCCTACTGTTGGCTCCTTCAGGCAGGATCTTCTGCAGCTTTTCTCCTCTCTTATGTTCTTGAACGAATCTCAGGCAGAATCTCTTCTCATTCCAGGATCTGCCACTCACTCACACTCAGGTGTCCACTCAGGGGACACCTAGCTGGTATTTTGTTGTCAAATGGGTCAAGACCTATCTGCCACTTGGAAAAATATTACTTAAGACTGGGGGTCCTATTGTTAGCTCTTCCTAGGCTGGTTAAGAGCGTCCATTGCAATATCCAGCTCACTGAGGGGCCCTTTTTACTAAGGTTCACTGAAAAATGGCCTGCGGTAGCGTAGACATATATTTTGGGCTTGCGCAGAATCCTTTTGCAGCACACCTGTAAAAAACGCCTTTTTAAAAACATTTTTGGGGAAAATGGACATGCGGCAAAATGAAACTTATCGCGCGTCCATTTTGGGTCTGAGACCTTACCGCCAGCCATTGACCTAGTGGTAAGGTCTCACGTGGTAACCGGGAGGTAATGGTCCACGCACGTAAAATGCCAATTACCGCCCAATTACCGCCTGCACGCCAGAAAATGAAACTATTTTCTGGCACGCGTAGCAGACGCACGTCAAAAATAACATTACCGCAAGGGCCTCGCGGTAGCCAGGTGGTAACTCCAAATCGACGCGCATTGGGCGCACATAGGCGGCCACGTGGCTTAGTAAAAGGGCCCCTGCGTGAGTTTCTCTTTCGGGTAACAGTGGTGGATGGAATGAGGCAGAAGCAAGAAGTCGGAAAGGTAGGCTCTTCTAAAAACCGGAGGAGACGTCTATAAAGAAACAATTCTTTATTGCAAGGGAAGTGACAACGACTCAACACAGCTGTGTTTCGGTTCTAGCTCACGCCTTCTTCAGGAGTCTTATGATGTATAGCTGATTGTGTAAAGTCGATAGTTTGTTACAAAAAAAACTTTCATATAAGGTATAAACTTCCACTGTCAGAACAGAGAAGAGCTATTCCTACATTACGTTGCTCTGTTGAGTCGTTGTCACTTCGCTTGCAATAAAGAATTGTTTCTTTCTAGACGTCTCCTTCGGTTTTTAGAAGAGCCTACCTTTCCTACTTCTTGCTTCTGCAACCTTTTACGTAGGAACCAGTGTACCTCCACCCCTTTGGGGTGTGGTTTTCTTTGTTGGATGGAATCAGGCACATTTTATTTGTTACATTTATATCCTAAAGAGAATCCACAAAAAGTGGAGAACTCAATAGATCCCACGAGGCGTGAAATGAAAAATAAAAAAGGTGGGAATATAAGCCAGGCTATCCAAAGAATGGAACCAAATTATCTTTTAAAAAAACAAAGTTTAATAATTTCCAAACAAATAGTAATGTAACAATCACACATTAAAAATGACTCGACACAACGTTGTGTTTCGGCCGAATAGGCCTACATCAGGAGTGCCATTTGTGTGTAACAGTCAGGTCAGTACAGTTTCATCCTAAATTCACAGTTTCAAACTTCAGTCATAGGAAGTTGTCGTCATCGCTTCAGCGTGCCACACTCCCCTCAAGAGTTTAAATGTAGTTGCGCCACCAAATAGCTTTCAGGATCAGTTTGAGAGCAAGTACGAGACAGAGCTGAGGCCTCAAGACAACATTTATATCCCACATTTTCCCACCTATTTGCAGGCTCAATGTGGCTTACAAAGACCTGTTATGGCAACGCCATTTCAGGGTAAAGAGATACAATTGGTGTTACAAATATATTAAGAGTAACAAGGCTAACGGTCGATCTAATCAAGCAATTGTGGGAAGAAGGCAGTTATAGTACGGGAGGAGTGGTGAAGTGTTGGGGTTAGTTATGGATTCTCATGGTAAGCTTTGGTGAAGAGAGAGGTTTTCAGCGATTTACGAAAGCTCGTTATTTCGTTAATTGTTTTCAAATGATTTGGAAGTGTATTCCACATCTGCGTACTTATGTATGAAAAGCTGGATGCGTGAGTTAGTTTGTATTTTAATCCTCTACAATTGGGGAAGTGAAGATTGAGAAAAGTGCGGGCAGATCTTTTAGCATTTCTGGATGGAAGGTCCACAAGGTCAAGCATAGTTATGGACTATAAAAGTCAGGGAAAGACCCCTTTCCAGCTGAAGCCCTCAACTGATGTGTCTGATGCAGATTCCCCAAACTTCTCTCAGGTTTCACTCAAGAGGGGTTATCCCAGCTGATGGACACCGAGATGATGTTTCTAGGTTTGGTGATGTATATTTTATCTTCTTCTAATAAATTAGCCATCCTAATTGCTGCTAGCGTTTTATCCTTATTCTACTGTAAAATTCATGTATAAATAAATCAAACATATAAACGGCGAGTGACCGACTCACTCGCAAATGCGCAGTAGAGACTTCCCTCTCTGTCCCGCCCCCGCGTCAATACGTGATGACGAGGGGGGGACAGAGAGGGAAACTGCGCCGCCGAGGTTGATACCGCACCCGCCCACCCGAGGTCACCGCTACCGTTACCCTCCCCACACACACCCGGCCCGGGCCCTCTCTCCGCTACTAAACTTACACATCCATTCGCCAGAACGCAGCATGCACATCAGCTGAGCTGCCATCGGCCTTCCTTCCCTGCCTGTGTCCCGCCCTCGCTGACGTTACGTCATAGGAGGGCGGGACACAGGCAGAGAAGGAAGGGCCGACGGCAGCTCAGCTGATGTGCATGCTGCGTTCCGGCGAATGGATGTGTAAGTTTAGTAGCGGAGAGAGAGAGGGCCCGGGCCGGGTGGAGGCATGGCGGCGACTCCGGGGTGGGGGGGGAATGGTAGCGGTGGCGACCTCGCGGGGAGGGAGGAAAACCCCAATACCAGCCCGTTTTTACGGGCTCAACTGCTAGTAAATAAATAAATAAATAAATGTCTGTATTTCTTTAGTATTTGTATTTGTGTAAGTATGTTTTCTTGCTTTTACTCATTGGGATCCTTACCCTGCTGCATATAAAGCACCCGTCTTTCCCTTTTGCCCGCTGCAGGGTTGGCATAACAAGCGTCCATCCTCAAGTTTTTCATCTTCAAGTTTATTTATTTAATTTTAAACAATGAACCAAGCAATGCACTTGTACAGACAAGTGATAATATAATGGAAAAAGAAAAAAGGAGGGGGAAAAATGTTCTGTATCTCCAAAGACACTCAAGTCCACAAAAATTAGAGCCAAGAATTAAAGAGAGGATAAAGAAAAGGGAAAAAAAACATTAATTAAGGCATTAACACATCCAAAATGCATAAGCCAAGTTACTATATACAAAGAGCTTATAATCAGTCTCCTGACACCCATTTAGTTACCAAGAAGATTAAGAGGTGTGCTGGTTCAAAGAAAATACACTTAATGAAATGTAAGCCTATTCTATAAAATTTAGGCTTACTTTAAAGAATACACCTAGGCGTATTTTTTTTCTGCATGGAATTTTCAGACGTCATATATAGGAATCTGGCCTTAACATAGTAACCTAGTAGATGATGGCAGAAAAAGACCTGCACGGTCCATCCAGTCTGCCCAACAAGATAAACTCATATGTGCTACTTTTTGTGTATACCTTGATTTGTACCTGTCCTCTTCAGGGCACAGACCTACTACTACTACTATTTAGCATATCTATAGCGCTACAAGGCGTACGCAGCGCTGCACAAACATAGAAGAAAGACAGTCCCTGCTCAAAGAGCTTACAATCTAATAGACAAAAAAATAAATAAAGTAAGCAAATCAAATCAATTAATGTGAATGGGAAGGAAGAGAGGAGGGTAGGTGGAGGCGAGTGGTTACAAGTGGTTACGAGTCAAAAGCAATACCGTATAAGTCTGCCCAGCACTATCCCCGCCTCCCAACCACCAGTCCCGCCTCCTAACCACCGGCTCTGGCACCGACCGTAAGTCTGCCCAGCACTATCCCCGCCTCCCAACCACCAGCCCCGCCTCCCACCACCAGCTCTGGCACAAACCGTATAAGTCTGCCCAGCACTATCCCTGCCTCCAAACCACCAGTTCCGTCTCCCACCACCGGCTCTGGCATAGACCGTATAAGTCTGCCCAGCACTTTCCCCACCTCCCAACCACCAGCCCCGCCTCCCACCACCGGCTCTGCCACCCAATCTCGGCTCCTGTGTTAAGTCTGCGCTATCCAGTTAACGGGAGCTAATCCAAATGCGCTTAGCTAAATAACATGTCCATGGCAAAGTCCCATCAATGTCACAACCCTCCCAAAAATATTTAAGTAAAAATAAATAACACACAAATAACCCGCATATACTAGAAAATTACCTGTAAAACACTCATGTTTTTTCATGCGCTAAAAACACGCCAGGGCTTAATGCCCTTTAGTTAAAGGACCCCTTAAACAGCAAACAAGTTCCATGCTATTCCTACAAGGATGACAGGGCAGCCAGCCTGTAACTTGAATTTGTATCTGGTGTGTTTCCTTCTCAGCAGGGAGATACAGACCTGAAAACTCTTTTACAATGCCAAGCTTGATTTTCCAAGCTGAAAAGGAGCCTAGGTCAAGCTCATGGCTAATGGTGAGTTACCACATGTAATGTGAGCACTGTTTTAACCTATTAGCTGTCTTAATGATGAGAATAAATGCTAAATCACTTTCAGTGGAAAGAGCAGCAGGGGTTGTTTGAGAAAAGCCCCCTAACCTTGTTCTGAAAGTCTATGATGGACAGGTCAGTTGCTGAATCTTCCTTTGCACGCCAGATCTTTAACTAAGACTGTTATGTAAATAATAATGTTAATAATAATATACAAATTCTAAATTTAAAAAAAAAGACAGAACTCACATTGTTTTGCATTTACACCTCTTTGGTATGTTTTTTTTCATAATGAATATATTCTATTTAACTTGATATCAGCCTTATAGGATACTCAAGAGAGTTGCAAATTAAATATAAAGTGTATTACCTAAATTGGTGGTTCCCAAACCTGGTCCTGGTGGCGTCCCAGCCAATCAGGTTTTCAGTAGATCCACAATGAGTATTCATGAGATAGATTTGCATGCAGTGAAGGCAATGCATGCAAATCTCTCTCTCTGAAAACCTGTCTGGCTGGGATATCACCAGAACTAGGGGCCAGATGCACTAAACTTTACGAGCCAATAACAAGCCATTAACGAGGGGGGCGGGTGGAGGGGGGAGCGGTAGCGGCGACAACCTCAGGGGGGCGTGGGGGGCGGGGCCATGGGGGGCAGAGGATGGCGGGGAAGCTGTCATTTCAAGGAAGAAAGGAAGGAAGGGAGGGGGGCCGGGGCTGCTTAAAGTTCTGATTTCAATGCAGGGGGGAGGGGGAGCGGGGGTGGCGGCGACCTCGGGTGGGGGGGGGGGGGGCAAGGCCGTCCATAAAGGACGTGTTTTTGTTTTTTTGACGTCCTTGGCATGCGCGGAGCAGCCAGCATAATGCTTGGCTGCTCTGCACATGCTCTACCGGCCGATTATCCGACGGTTTTGCGAAGGGTTAGAGAATGCAAGTGAGCTGCAACGAGCAGCTCATTTGCATTCCCTTTCCTTCATGCATAGCCATTCCCTACCGATTCGCTATGGAATTCGGTACGGAACGGCTCTAACGACGACTTTAGTGCATCCCCCATAGGTTTGGAAACCACTGTCCTAAATAGTCACCCTTTAAATTAGCATTATCATGAACAACCTTGGGGCTGAAGCTCAAAGGATCACAGCAGAGCCTTCACTCTGCTGTGAAATTAGTACCTTGGCATATTCTAATCAATAAGCATGCAAGTTACTGCTGCATTAAAATCACAGCAGTAATTTGCAGCTTCGCTAAATGTCCCTTTCCTGTCAGTGCCTGAGCACTTAAAAAAATAAAATAAAAAAACTCAAACACACACACACACACACACACACACGTATGCTACAATATATATCAGCCCCTTATTCCCACACACACACCTCTCTGGTAATTTAGTGGGACATTCCTCTGTGGTAATTTAGTGGGACCCAAACCCACCCCACGACCCAATGCTGAGTACCCTGATCCAGACAGGAGCAATGCCCACTCACTCCTGCATCGTGCCCTGCCCTCATGTGGTACATCCTGGGATTCACCAGGTGTGGACTGTTTACTACATGGCAGTGGAGGAGTAGCCTAGTGGTTTGAGCACTTGTAATCCAGAGGTGGCCAGTTCAAATCCCCTTGGGCAAGTCACTTAACCCTCCATTGCCTCAGGTACAATCTTAGATTGTGAGCCCTCCTGGGACAGAGAAATATCCAGAGTACCTGAATGTAACTCACCTTGAGCTACTACTGAAAAAGGTGTGAGAGAGCAAAATCTAAATAAATATTTGAGATTCTACATGGAATGTTAATGTTGCTATTCCACTGCCAACATTCCATGAAGAAGCCTGCCCTTGCAGATCAGCAACCCGCGCAGGCTTCTGTTTCTGTGAGTCTGACGTCCTGCACGTACGTGCAGGACGTCAGACTCACAGAAACAGAAGCCTGCGCGTCCGCAAGGGCAGGCTTCTACATGGAAGGCTTCTGTTTCTGTGAGTCTGACGTCCTGCACGTACGTGCAGGACGTCAGACTCACAGAAACAGAAGCCTGCGCGTCCGCAAGGGCAGGCTTCTACATGGAATGTTGGCAGTGGAGGAGTAGCCTAGTGGTTAGTGCAGTGGAACATGGAATGTTGCTACTATTGGAGATTCTACATGGAATGTTGCTAGTGGAGGAGTGGCCTAGTGGTTAGAGCACAGGTCTTGCAATCCAGAGGTGGCTGGTTCAAATCCCGCTGCTGCTCCTTGTGATCTGTGGCAAGTCACTTAACCCTCCATTGCCTCAGGTACAAACTTAGATTGTCAGCCCTCCTGGGACAGAGAAATATCCAGTGTACCTGACTGTAACTCACCTTGAGCTACTATTGAAAAAGGTGTGAGCAAAATCTAAATATATATGGGAATGTATAGAGTCCCAGGGAATTTGCGTGGGAGAGACAGAGGGAGAAGGGGTGCCAGTAGACCTTCAGGAGAGGAATCACTATAGCACATGGGAAACTTTTTTTTTTATTACCCATGGGAGAGGGGCAGGGTAGTCAGGTTCGAGGAAGAGAAGGGATGCCACTAGACACCCACTCCACTCAACCAAATCTTCTACACTACCCCAGACTTGACAAAAAGTTTCCACACACACACACACAAAGTGCATGATAACTTTTGTTTTCTTTTATCAGGCCCACTGACTACATAATGACCACATTAATATTTATTTTATTTATTCATTGTATTTGTAGCCCACATTTTCCCACCGTATGGCAGGTTCAATGTGGCTTACATGTTGCTAAAAAGGCAGTTACAAACTTTAGATTTAAAATATGCATTTTTAATGTACGCTAATGTTGTCTACAATATTAAACCATTTGAGCATTGTTGGGACCAGTAAAACCCGAGATAAAACTGGATTAAAGCCACAGTAATGCTTTGTGCATCAGCCCCTCGGTTTGGAATTCTCTTTAGACCCTTTATTGCTTTTTGTTGTAGATGTTCATTTGCTGTGAAGTCGCTGCTGTGATTCTATCTGTTAATTAGTTGCAAACGGCATCATAATGTGATTTTGATGGATAACCATGTCATTAGTGCTGCAATTCACATGTCTAGTAGGGCAAGGGTTACCCCATGTTGCGACCGTGAATTGTAGATTTAGGGCAAGGCAACAGTTACGTCCCTTTTACCCATTTTAGATCAAGAGCTAGCAATACCCCCCCCCCCCCCCCGTGTATTAATTAAGCAGTCAGGAGAAGAAGAGGGCATGATGGAAACACCATCAGCCCACGTGAAAACTCTTAGCGCTCCGTCGAAATTTAGCTGTGAATCGCAGTGCAAGAGAGGTGGCTCGTGAGACTTCCTTGAGCTATTTTTAATACGCCGTCTAAATGCGTTTAGTCATTCATTCTAATGAAACACGATTTACTGTTTTGCACTCTCGATAGCAAATGGCATCATCGTATATATTTTGGTACTAACCAAACCAACGCTTTACTCGTGATGCAGTTTCATTCCAACTACTTTAATTAGTTTTCTTGTCTTTTATCGTGTTCATTCATCCGTTCATTTTCTTCTAAAAACGAGTGAACTACGAACGACACGTCATTCTTCATTCATTCACCATTAACAACTGCATATAATCAACCGCACGCTTTAACTCCCGAGGTCCCCCCCCAGCCCTAGATTTGCTTCACTAGTAAGTAAAAGACACCGTTAGGCGGCTGATGAGTCCGTCCAGGCGCTTCACATTTCAAGCTCGCTTTATCTTGCAGGCGCCTCGATCTGTAGTTCTCCTTAAAGCCATCCGCCGGCCGCGGCGCTGCGACCGAGCCTTCCAATAGACTACATTTCCCAGGTCGCCCTGTGCTCCGCGGCTCTGGTAGAAGGCTCTCCCTGTCAAAGAACGTCACGAGCTCAGAGGCTCGGCGGCTTTTGGGGGCGGGGCTAAGGTCTGGCAGCGGCTAATGCAGAGTACAGAAGCTTATAAACACGGAGGCAAGTGTCATGCTAATCTGCCTTATACGGGTTAGCGCCAGCGGTGCAGAAAGTTCGAACAAAAAGTGGATCCTCCGCACGGGTTCTGCCTTGGGGAGCTCTTGGAGGAAAAGGCGGCAGAAATGAGACGGAGGAGGGTGACGGTGGCTGCCGGTTTCTGCTTCTCGTTCTTCATGGGCACTTTGCTCAATTTGTTATTCATTCCTGGCTTCGATCACCACCAGCAGCGAGAGCAGCAGCAGCAAAACGGGGTCACGCGCTCCTTGCTGGATCCCTCTCTGGACTTGCAAGAGGAGACTCCGGGCAGCGCCTTGGACTTAGCGCGGCAGCTTCGCGAGAGGTACGAAGAGGTGATGCGCTACAGGGAGAATCGGGCTTCGGGGTCGGCTGCAAAGAGGCTGGTCAGACCGCTGGAAAGGCGACTCATGGACCTGGCGCAGTGGGCTTCCTCTGAACATCTGCACAAGGAGCAGCAGCAGCGGGGCGATTTGGCTAACGCGCTCCCTAAATCTCGAATAGACCTGGCTTTGAGGGCGCCTTGGCTGGGATGCAGGGACATCGGCAACGTAACGGACTTGCGCTATTTAGGATCTGGCTACACGAAAGCGGTTTATAAAGTGGTTTTAAACGGCTCGGTGGCCGTGGCCCTGAAATCGGTGGACTTCGGGGGACACGACATTGAGAACTGCGTGAAACGCTTTGGGGCCGTGGAGGACTGTTACAGGCTGGCCTCCTACAAGCTTGTCAAAGAAATGATACTTTTGCAGCGGCTGCAACACCCGAACATCTTGCAGGTAAACGCAGGAATGGGGTTTTCTTGCATTTCACCACGTGTCTGATTATACTGCAATTAAAAAGTTGGAAGGTGGAGGAAATCCGAATTTAAGCGGGCTGTTTAAACTGCTATAGTTTTTTTTCCATTTAAAAAAGGCGTAAAATGAAATATGATAATTAGTCTTTCATAGAAGCAGGACATATTCCAGCCAGTAATGCTTATACATGATAAAATAAGGATATGTGTGGTTTTGAGAACTCTGGAGACAGTTTCTGAATAAAATTATTATTCATGGGGCTGAAGGTTAAGAATTGGTAACAGACATAGTTACACTGCAGATAAGTAAACAGTTTGAATATCGTTATGTGATAATTTTTCGCTCCAAGTATGAGAATACCGTGTTCTTTTCATAGGAGTAATTAATTTACAGCAAGAAGTCTGCATTAGTTAACATTTTCTGAAACTCTATGAATATCACAAGTCTAGAAAACTATTATTTTTTTTAAAAAATGACAAAATAAAACAAAACTTTTATCACACTGTTCTCTCTGCGTAGGTTGCAAGACTAAACTGATTCGGGTTTGCGGAGTGCATGCATATACATACAGGACAAAGAGATCTAACGTATTGCAGGGCTGTTTGAAGTTCGGTAATTAATACTGACAGATTTAACTGGAGCTGTCAGGGTGACAGGAAAAGAGGACAATGTCCTTGTGATATCTGGCCCAGGAGAAATAATGCGCTGCAGGGTAGGCGAGGGCAAAGCCCGGAGGGATCTGAGCTGCGGGCTGGGCTTTGGCCTAGCTGCCCTGCTGTTTCTTTGCTTTAGGGGGAAGCCCGTGGCTTGTTCCCCTGTAAGAGGGCTAACATTTTAAAATCGCTCAGCTGAGGAGAGCATCGAGCACAGTTTAAAAAGTGTGAAATGCAACAGCCCTGGGTAAGGAGGAATAGAAAGAGAATAACTAGGGTTAAGACGAGAATAACTAGAGTTAGGACGGACTTGTAGGTTTCTAGAAGCGAAATCTTATTCATTTTTTTTTTTTAAGAAACCAGGGAGATGGTAGTAATTCTACAAAATCTTTGGCACCTCTTGATCAATGAAAACGGATAAAGTAATGGAGTCAAACGGTGCAATTTTTTTTAATTTTCCGATATAGAGAGAGCCTTTGCAAACCTGTATGTTTCGGTTTTGCCTGGCAAAAAGATTCTTCCTAGACCAAACTGTATTCTCCACAACCTTCTGCTATCCGGAGGTATTCCTTTGAATAAATATTGTGGCTGATTAACAAAGAAAGGTGAATAATCTCCGATCAACACTTCTTAAATAAGGCTTAGCTTAAGAAATCATTTCTTTATGGTAATTCAGTTTAGTTAAGCAAAATGTTGTTGCCGAATCTTGGTGAGCGAAGCTTAATATATTTGTTAGTAGAATACAAGGTTTCACCTATAATTTGGGAAAAAGATACTGACTTGACTAATTGTTGACACTCTTAACAATACAGAGAGCGGGAATACTTAAAGACTAAAAGTCACACTAATTTTCTTGTTGTGCCATGAAACTTTAAACTTAAACGGAAAAAGAGAAATCCGTGTCTAAAGCTTTCAGGTGACTGGACTGAGCGGTAATGGTGGAAGAGTTTTTTTTGTTATTATTAATATTTTACTTTAACACCGATTCAAAATTGACAAGACGACTACTTTAAAGAAAGTATCTAAATCAGAACGCATATTTGTTTGAATATTTGGTTATTATGTTTAGTTATGTTTTGGGAGCTTCCTAGTCTATTCTGTTGATTTGGGTTTATTATGCGTCGTTTTCGAGCAATCAGGCACATACATAGTAACATAGTAGATGACGGCAGGAAAAAGACCTGCACGGTCCATCCAGTCTGCCCAACAAGATAAACTCATATGTGCTACTTTTTGTGTATACCATACCTTGATTTGTACCTGTACTTTTCAGGGCACAGACCGTATAAGTCTGCCCAGCGCTATCCCCGCATAGAACACATGGAAGGTTTGTACTGGAAGAAAATCGGTTTACCCCTTTCCAAACCATCGCTCAAAATTTTTACTAATAGTCTTGTCTCTGCTACTAGATACACCATCCACTTTTCACTTGTAGCAGACTGTGCTTTGAAAAGCTATAACGAGCTGTCACTCAGGTCTAAAGTAAAGTCAATAACAGTCAATAGCTCAGAATCTCCAACAAAGGAAGAAGTAATATGTAAGCAGGATGAGACATGCTATTATGTATGTTCCCAGCCCCGAAATGATAATCATTTGGTGCGGAATAACTTTGAACGTAAGTGGAGATGTGTTTCTGTCTGACACAGAAAAGGCCAAAGGGAGAAAAAAAAACCCATTCATTTGGGTTATGCCCTGCTGTGTTGTGTATCAAACCTGCAAACTGACTTGACTTGTCAGATTAACATATTCTATGAATTTCACAAGGTGTAGTTCTTTTGAAAAAGCAGGTTATTTTGTATCTATAAGCACCGTCCGCAGCTGTCAGAAATGAACAGATGAAGTATTTAACTGATTGATTTTCATTAAAAAAAGAGAAGGCATCAAGACACAAAACTAGCATGATGTCATGAAGCTCTCTGCTGAAATATATCCAGAATCGATGCAGCTTAACCCTTTTAAGCGGCTTTTCCACAATATTGTGCTCCCCTGGGCCCGGGAGAACAACAGCTTAAATTTCAGCTCCGAAGTGAAATTTCAGTTTCCCCTAGGAGCAATTTGCATTGAGTTTTCAGAAGTGATATTTTCAGGATTTTGATAGCAGCTGAGTTTCACTAAGAAATTGAAGCCTGAAATAACGTGCAAGCAAGACAGAGTTGTGAATTTGCGTTATCAAGGGTCGTGCAAACCAGCTACGTTATAGCATATTTGCAACTGTACCATATAATATAATTCTGGCTACAGAATAATAAGTTGGCTCTTGTGTTGTAGTTTAAAATAAGAAATAAGCCTCTCTTAAAATCTATACCATATTCTTATTTACTAACTCAAAAGAAAGCATGCCACATTTTCTCTAAAGATATTAATTTGTAGCACTTGAAATGATCACTGTCATACAGTATGAAACCTGTGAAGTTGTAACAGATCATTCATCCTAATTAGTACCAGCCCGGAGAGATTAGTTTTTGTCTGTATTTTTTGGGGGGAGGGGGGTTGCTTTTTATTATTTTTATGATATGACAGTAAAGAAATTGATCAAATAGAAAACAATTTAAAACATAAAACCTATTTTATTTTCCACTTTTTCCACTTGAAAAATTCAGTGCAACATGAAAAGAAGATATCAATTCATTTTAATCAAATGTAGTATTTTCCCACTATTCACTCTTCTGGCGAATCCCTCACCGGCAGCTGGATGGGATCACACTCTGTGTGTCTTCGTTTTAACGGCAAGTTTTACTTCTGTACCGAAGGACGAGGAAAGCTCCTGTAAACCTGCAGCTGACCCTCTCATTCAATAGTTTAAATTCATGTCTTCTCTTTTAAAGCTATTCATTAGAAAGCCTGACTGGTGCTCACAATGAGACAAGTTTAAAAAAAAATAAAATTTGAAAGACTGCAAGTCATGGGTTAATGTGTTCAGCTTTTAATTTAGATTTCCCTTCTCCCCACGCTTCCACCCCCCCCCCCTCCCCAGATGTGTCACATCCTGCAAAACATTTCAGCAATCAGAGGGCAAAACCTTGTGAAATAAAGAAGGGGTTTTGGCAGGTCTACGCTGAAAGGTTTGATGGCGTAGGAGAAGACATACGAGTTTTTTGAGTGCTGGAAAATGACCTGGGTGGAGGGCTGTCTTGTTGTTTTAAGCCTGGATTCATATTCTGGCTTCCCGTGGTCCGATCTCCCTCTGTAAGGGCTGCAAGATCGTTTTTTTTTTCTGGGGTCAAGTCCTCCCGGGTGCTTTGTCACTTATACAGCCATCCCCTTCCCTGCATTGCTCGGGTTTCATGCATTCCTTCCTGAAGAGCTTTTGTGATAGGCAGGTGCAGGTCCATTAAAATGGAAATGCATTTGGGTTGGAGGGATGTTCATTAAAGCTGATTTAATAATGAGGGGGATTTGGAAAGAGGGGGGATTTGGGTCACTGATTTATTGTAGCAGAGGACTTAGCAAAGCACTAATTGCTTTGCAGTCACTCTGTATCCAGTGCCCCTGATGGTCGCTCTCATGCTGCACTTTTGTTCCTGGGCTTAAAAGTTAAATGGTCTGTTTAAAACCCCACATTTTCATGTCGGGAAGAAAGAAAAGTGGGGAAGAAGCCGGAGGCCTGTGCGTTCTCTTTTGTATCTAGAAAAAGGCTGCTTTCCATTAGTTTAGGTTAATTAATATTATCCCCGGAAAAGGCAATGATTTATAGTATCAAATAACGTATATTGCGTCTTCATGGTGCTCGTATTATCGCACAACGCTGAGCACACAAGACTGCTGGCATCGCTCCCAGCACATACATTTTCATTGAATAAAACAATGGGCAATAAATGTAATAGCCCAATAATCCTTCCGTTTGCTAATGATTTTCCGCACTACTTTCTCTCGGTGCTTCGTGGGTTAACTGAGGGTGAGGGAGAGACAGTTCTTGGTAGCTGAGCCTCAAACTAGACTCCAAGCCTACTACTACTACTATTTAGCATTTCTATAGCGCTACAAGGCATACGCAGCGCTGCACAAACATAGAAGAAAGACAGTCCCTGCTCAAAGAGCTTACAATGTAATAGACAAAAAATAAACAAAGCAAGCAAATCGAATCAATTAATGTGTACAAGAAGGAGGAGAGGAGGGTAGGTGGAGGCGAGTAGTTACAAGTGGTCACGAGTCAAAAGCAATGTTAAAGAGGTGGGCTTTCAGTCTAGATTTAAAGGTGGCCAAGAATGGGGCAAGACGTAGGGGCTCAGGAAGTTTATTCCAGGCGTAGGGTGCAGTGAGACAGAAGGCGCGAAGTCTGGAGTTGGCAGTAGTGGAGAAGGGAACAGATAAGAAGGATTTATCCATGGAGCGGAATGCACGGGAAGGGGTGTAGGGAAGGACGAGTGTGGAGAGATACTGGGGAGCAGCAGAGTGACTTTGTATCTTAACCATTAAAGAAAGAAAACTGAAAAAAAAGTTCCCCCCCCCCCCCCCCCCGGGAATTCCTGGGCTATTTCCTTATGCATGAAATCGTAACAGACAGATGATGCACAGTAAACTGAGAGTTGGATCCCCTTCCCCCCTCCCCAATGAGCTGATAGAGCTTATAGAGAGAATGAGAGCGATAATTAATTATAACCAGTGCGTTTTTTTTTCTAGCGAAAAAGTTGCCAGTACTCGAATGCCAGGCCACCCTTCAGGGGTTGGGGTGATCACTGAGGGACCCACCCCACAATAACCAGTCACAGAATCTATGTCAAGGCAGAATTGGTGTGTAGAACCTGAGCTCTTTCATTAAAACTTGGGGACGGTGGGTCAATTTTAGCAGACAATGGGAAAGGTGCTGGTACTCAGTACCCCCCAAGTACCCCCTCAAAAAAAGCCCTGATTATAACTCTTTGCTGTCCTCTCAATGTGGCATGTAACTGGACAACCCTACCTCCCCCCCCCCACCTCCCCCCCCCGCACCTGAAGCCTGCAGCACACACTGAAGGTGTAGGATGGCCATCATTGGTGCTTCCTTTCCCTCTGCAGTGCCAGAAATTTCCCACTTTGTGCTGGCATGTGCTAGGCTTTACAGCCAGTAGGCGCAAGGCTGGGTGGACTAGTTGATTACAAGCGTGAGCAGCTGCACCCTAAGGTTCACTGGGAACAATACACAAAGCACTACCGTGGCTATAACCTGCTTTCATTGTGGATTTTATCATCTGAGCTAAGCTCAGATTATTTCAATGCTGGTATTAACTCACATGGAAACCATTACTGCAGATCGTAATGCATTCATAACCACGCCAAAAAAAAAAAAGGTTTCTTACACCTATTGTGAATGGGGAAACATTTCACCACGTCCGGATCAGTGTAACATAGTAGATGACGGCAGAAAAAGACCTGCACGGTCCATCCAGTCTGCCCAACAGGATGAACTCGTATGTGCTACTTTTTGTGTATACCTGACCTTGATTTGTATCTGCCATTTTCAGGGCACAGACCGTAGAAGTCTGCTCAGCACTAGCCCCGCCTCCCACCACCGGCTCTGCCACCCAACTCACTAGAAGGGTTGACTGAGAGGGAATTTCTCCCTAATATGGTAAACCGGACCTGAATGGTGCATCGAGTGGGCAGGGCACTATCATTTTGAAGATGACGGTGACTGAGGCAAGGACAAATGGGAATCGCTCCTGCCTAGTTTGAGGTTCAGGGGGGCGGGGGTTAGTGCTTTGAGTCGCAGGGTAGGTGACTGAATGACTTACTATCCTACCAGGGAGTTTTTAGGAACTGAGGAGGAAGAGGGCTACTATCAGGGAATTTGAGTGGGAGGGAGGCAGAGGCCAGGAGACCACTAGATCACCAGGGCATCTTTTTTTAATATTAGGAAGAGGGGATTGGTCATGAGGTGGCAGTGTGGGTACTGCTAGAAAGCAGGGATATGGATATGCTTTTTTTTGGAGGGGGGGAGGGAGTGATGAAAAGAGCTGTCAGTTTGGGGATGAAGGTAAGGTGCAGATGCATGCCTTTGGCATTTAAAAAAACAAATGTTAACCCTTCCTGTCAGTGCTTGGGCTAATCACCACTCAGGCAGGGACAGGAGAGTTGACATTAATCAGCTGTGATTTTAAGAGGCAGTAATTTGCATGCTAATTGATTTAGAGAATGCCACGGCGTTTTTGTGGCACTAATTTTGCAGAGGAATGAAGACTGTACTGTGAGCCTTTGGCATTGGTCCCATTCCTCCGGATTCTATATAGTGTTCCTAAAGATCGGCACTGAAATCGGCGCAGATTCTGTAACAATGCGCATAATTTAACAAGCTAATGAGCACTAATTGGCACTGATTAGAATTTAGGTGCACAACTCACTAAACAAAGTGCGCCGGACTTCTTGTGTGCACAAGCAAAAAGGGGGGGTGGTTATAGGCGGGGAAATAGGTGTTTCGTGGGCGTTCTAAAATTTACACACCTAGTTATAGAATTTGGCTTAGTGTGCCTAAATCTACACGCAGGGATTTACCCCAAGTTTTCGTCGTTGTAAATGGATGAACTAAGTTGTGGGGCAAAGATGTTATGGGGCCAGTTCACTAAGCTGTGTAAAGTGGGAGTTATCGCACGCGAAAAGCACAATGCTTTAATGTTGTGAGTGGAGGAGTGGCCTAGTGGTTAGGGTGGTGGACTTTGGTCCTGAGGAACTGAGTTCGATTCCCACTTCAGGCACAGGCAGCTCCTTGTGACTCTGGGCAAGTCACTTAACCCTCCGTTGTCCCATGTAAGCCGCATTGAGCCTGCCATGAGTGGGAAAGCGAGGGGTACAAATGTAACAAAAATAAAATAGATACTATTGGAGATTCTACATGGAATGTTGCTATTCCACTAGCAACATTCCATGTAGAAGGCTGCGCAGGCTTCTGTTTCTGTGAGTCTGACGTCCTGCACGGACATGCAGGACGTCAGACTCACAGAAGCAGAAGCCTGCGCGGCCACATTGGTGATCTGCAAGGGCCGACTTCTACATGGAATGTTGCTAGTGGAATCTCAAATAGTAGCAACAGTGGAGGAGAGGCCTAGTGGTTAGGGTGGTGGACTTTGGTCCTGAGGAACTGAGTTCGATTCCCACTTCAGGCACAGGCAGCTCCTTGTGACTCTGGGCAAGTCACTTAACCCTCCGTTGTCCCATGTAAGCCGCATTGAGCCTGCCATGAGTGGGAAAGCGAGGGGTACAAATGTAACAAAAATAAAATAGATACTATTGGAGATTCTACATGGAATGTTGCTACTATTGGACATTCTACATGGAATGTTGCTATTCCACTAGCAACATTCCATGTAGTAGGCTGCGCAGGCTTCTGTTTCTGTGAGTCTGACGTCCTGCACGTATGTGCAGGACGTCAGACTCGCAGAAGCCTGCGAGGCCACATTTGTGATCTGCAAGGGCTGACTTCTACATGGAATGTTGCTAGTGGGACTCTGGGCAAGTCACTTAACCCTCCATTGCCCCATGTAAGCCGCATTGAGCCTGCCATGAGTGGGAAAGCGCGGGGTACAAATGTAACAAAAAAAATTATAGAATATGCTTAGTCAGTGCTATTTTTTTTTTTAGGCACCCTATATAGAATCTCCTCCATTCTGTTTAGGGTCAGAGACATAGAAAAGGGTGTGAGCAAGGAGTGTGGAAGGCTGAAAGAGCGATGATTTGATTAAGCCCCAAGAACAGCAGTGCATCCCTTCTTAGATGTTATCCCAGAGCGAAGAAAGCATCTGTTAACACAGAGGTCTGTTTGGCAACACAGGAAGCCAAATATAGAGTTGCAGAAGAACACCAAGTGTTCCAGCTGTGTACCTGAATCCCCTCTCCCCATCCAGCCTTGACTACACAACCGATGCAACAAGCACCAAACCTGCACACAGGTTTGCGTATGTGTTCCGATGGCCGTGGGACAACAGAGCAGAAAGTAGAAGGGCAAAGGAAGGGTAATTTTCCATTGGGTGTATCATCGTTTTGAAAATCTGACTTCTATAGAATGGGCAGCTTTAAGGCTCGGCAAAATACAATGAACCTCCAAAGTTGTGGGGCAAAGATGTTATGGGGCCAGTTCACTAAGCTGTGTAAAGTGGGAGTTACCTCACGTGAACAGCACAATGCTTTAGTGTTGTGAGGTGCCTAAAACAGCTAACATGGAAGAGGGCAGGGAATGAATGCAACTATAGTTAAGGTCAAGGTCATTGCCACTATGTTAACTGTTAATGTGGATCACAGTAAAGAGCAATTAAGGCAACCTCAAGAAGTATAGCTAAATACATAATATAACATACGAATAGCCATGCTGGATCAGACCAATGGTCCATCTAGCCCAGTATCCTGCTTCTAACAGTGGTCAATCCAGGTCACAAGTACCTGGCAGAATCCCAAAGAGCAGCAAGGTTCCGGAATCCCAAAGAGCAGCAAGATTCCGGAATCCTAAAGAGCTGCAAGATTCAATGCTACTTAACATGACAGAGCAATGTTTTGTTTTCTCTGCATTAAGGCCCTAAAGCTGAAATGTAAATGCGGGCACTAGAGGCCATTAGCTCCATACTAGCGCCCACATTTACCTGCACAGAATGTTCAGAGAGGTCTAGCATGCAAATGTAGTCAAGCTCATGTTAATGAGGTCATTTTGTACTTCTCCCCAACGCTCAGAAAAGAGTGCAGGAAACAAAACTGCCCTACCGCTGCAAAATATAGTGCCAGGTCGGAGCAAGGGTTAGGGTGTTGAAGGAGAAGATTTCTTTTGATCCTCATGCTTCTTTCTGTAAAAATGTGCAGGTTTTCAATTGCTCTCGGAAGCAGAAGGAAGCCCATGCAATCTCTTAAGCGCCGGTTGTGAAAAAAAGCAGACCCCACACATTGGTGTCGCTTTCCTGTGTCTAAATTTAAAACATCCATACTAACAAAAAAATAAAATAAAAATGCCCAGTGAAAGCACACATTGGCTTCTGTTTCCTGCATCTAATTAGAAGCATCCAAGCTGAAAAAAAATTAAAACCACTTATATTTAGGCCACGGAAAACAGGAGCCAAGCTTAATGCGGATCTCTTCTGCACATGCACCAATCACAATCCTCCCGCTGAACTCCCTAATGCTCAATGCCTATATTTGCATCTGATTTGTGTTGAGCATTAGAGCGTTGTTTTTCTGCGCTGTTCTGGCAGTATTTTACAGCGTTATTTATTTATTTATTTGTAGCATTTATACCCCGCTCTTTCCCGCTCGATAGCAGGTTCAGTGCGGCTTACAAGGTATGGGTACAAAAATAACACAGAGATAACACAATGTATGGGTACAAAGTATCATGTAGATAACACAATTGTATAGAGAAGGATAAGAGGAAGAGATGTGGGGGGGGGGGGGGAGGAATGAGTTATGGTTAATATTAGTGGTGTGGATTAGGTTCGTGAATTAAGTTGGGTCGTTTGGATAGGCTTGTTTGAAGAGGTATGTTTTCAGCAGCTTTCGGAAGGGTAGATGTTCGTTCGGATGCATCTATAACGGAGAAGTTGGATGCGAAGTAGGTTTTGTATTTGAGACCTTTGCAATTGGGGAGGTGAAGATTGAGATATGTTTGAGAAGATTTGGGCCCGTTATTCAGAGCAGAACTGGAGTTTTGAGCACCGGGGCTTAACTGCACTGGAAAAATGCCGGGAAACGCCCTTCCCACAGTTACCGAAGAGGTTCTGCAGTTACCATGAATTAATTCTGGCAATTACCTCACCATCACTGCAAAAACAGCACAGCTGTAACTTTAAACAGGGACATTTCCCCACTGCTAAGTTTCCTTTCTTATCCAGTGTGGGCCACCCCAGTCTTCAGCTCTTTCATGGTAGTTTCAGAATTTGCATAGTTAAATGTTCCCTCCCCTAATACAGATTTGTGCTTTTCTAACTAATTTGCGTGTTTCCTTTTAAGATATTGTGCTACCTAGAATTTTTAAACTAGGAAGCCGACGTACCTGTTCTGGGCTTTGTGAAAGTGTTCCTGCCACGTTGCACAAAATTTTGTGCAGACAATTGTGGAAATGAGTTTTCCCTGAAAATTTAACTTTGTTGCCACAGGAAGGCATAGTAAGCTTCATTGTGATAAAGTCTGTGACTTTGTATCCATGTTACTGCAAACGTTTTGCTGTGAATCTGGTTTGCATATTTTATTAAACGGGTGGGTAACACGTGAAAACTTCTATTTTTCTAGCCCTGTGCTTTGAACCCACTTGCAGATTAGTACATTGTGGTCCCTTAGGGGACATTTTCTTAAAAGATCCCCTCCCCTAATCTTGAATCCACAATTCTATTTGCTCACTGCCTTGTCGTGCATCCTTGACCTCTTGTTTGTATTTCTGCATAATTTTATATGAGCCACATAGAACTGAGGGTTTTTTGTTTTTTTTTACTAAAGCTTAGCTCGAATTATCTACAGCAGGGCCCATAGGAATAAAATGGGCCCTGCTGCAGGTAACTTGAGCCAAGCGTTAGTAAAAGACCCCAGTTCTCAACTTGGGTGATTGTGGGGTACTATCGAGAATGCCTTGCATGGACAATGAAAGCTTACATTTAGAATTCTGATTCTCTTACCGTAAATTATTCTGTGATAATTGTACCTTTTATAGATTTGATTTGTTCCGTATTAGTATATTATATTTGTCTTCTTTTTAGAAAAAGAATAGGTATTTGAAAATTGCAATATTTCGAAAGTGCTAAAGGAAAAAAAACATTTTAAATGTGGCAGAATAAATAGGAATGAAGGTTGGGTGGAGGTTTTGCATCTGAAAATCTGACCCACTGAGCGAAAAGGTTACAAATCAGAGTTAAAGGCTGTAAACGTTTGGAGGAGCAACATTCATTTTTGAAAGTTTTGTGAACTATAGGGAGAGTAGAATGGGACTAGGCAATTGTTTTCACATCTTTGATGTTTTTCACGTTTTATAGCAAAAACAAAAAATTAGAAAAAGTCCCTGCAGGTACCTAAAGTGGGTTTGTGATTTATGGAGTTAATTACTTTTTTATTGATAACTCTCTCATTTTTTAAATATGTAAATAGTCCATACCTGAGGTTGATCTTTGGCAGGATTATACAGTTGATATCCCTCTATTTTGTGGCATCAATAAATCACTTACCCCACTTTTGGTACCTTTTTACTCGGCAGGTCACAAATGCTGTTTAGTGGAAGAGTTTCAACAGAAAATGTCATAGTTAAACTAGGACCCCCTCCTTCTCCAAATGAATGCCTTTTTTGTGAATGGAAGGGAATCTGGAGGATGTTAGTCATCTGCCCTCTTTTCACTGTAATGTGTGGAGGTAGATTCAAGCTACTCAAAGCATGTGTAAATTCTATGCTTCTAATGACTTCTTTGAAAACGGGGACGACACCAACTAGAAAAGCTCTGCGGAGCAGGGACTGTCTCATCGTGTTCAAGTGTACAGCGCTGCGTACGTCTAGTAGCACTATAGAAATAAGTAATAGTCTTTAGGATTCTGGAATCTTGCTATTCTTTGGGTTCTGGAATGTTGCTACTCTTTAGGATTCCGCACAGGATCTTGCTACTCTTTCAGATTCCGGAATCTTGCTACCCTTTGTCCTTATCCCTTATTTGTCCTGTTATTTGTCCTAATTAGATTGTAAGCTCTGTCGAGCAGGGACTGTCTCTTCATGTTCAAGTGTACAGCGCTGCGTATGTCTAGTAGTGCTATAGAAATAAGTAGTAGTAGAAAAACCCTTGGAAATTCTTTTCAAATTTTACGCTGAACTTTTTAGGCTGAATAATTTACCCTTCTGAAAATCAGCCAGCCAGTGGGCCTATAGGGATATTGTAGGTGTGTACATGGTTAACGCGCGTTAAAAATGTTAATGGGCCTCTAATATGGCTTAGTAAACAGGGCCCTAAATTTGCATGTGCAAGTTGACACAAATGTGCGTGTGCAAAGTAATTGGTTAATGAGCCAATCAGCACCAATAATTGCTGTAACAATTACTGGTATTAATTGGAGTTAATTTTATTTATTTGTTACATTTGTATCCCACATTTTCCCACCTATTTGCAGGCTCAATGTGGCTTACATAGTACCGTAAAGGCGTTCGCCAAGTCCGGTTAGAGAAACAAATACAAGGTTATGTTGTGGTCGAATAAGGTAGGTGTGTTTAGGCACCATGGGGGTCGAAGAGAGGGAAGGTTGTATATTGTCCAGTACGATCATTGGTTTGCGGTGTTGCAGGGTGTAGGCATTTATGTTGGGTCGGTAGGGTAAGCCTTTTTGAACAGGTTGGTTTTTAGTGATTTCCTGAAGTTTAGATGGTCATAGATTGTTTTCACAGCTTTCGGCAGTGCGTTCCATACTTTTGTGCTTATATAGGAGAAGCTGGATGCGTAGGTTGCTTTATATTTGAGTCCTTTGCAGTTTGGGTAGTGGAGGTTTAGGTATGTTCTTGATGATCTGTTTCTGGTTGGTAGATCTATGAGGTCTGTCATGTATCCTGGGACTTCGCCGTAGATAATTTTGTGGACCAGTGTGCAGATTTTGAAGATAAACTGCATTGGCTCCTAATCAAAGAACGTATTTTCTCAGAGGGGTTTAGCATTTTCGAATCGTGTTTTACCAAATATCAGCCTGGCTGCTGTGTTTTGGAATTTACACACTTATTCTATTCCATAACAATACATGCAGAAATTCTATGGTGAGTAAATTCAAAGGGGTTTGGCCGGGGGGGGGGGAGGGGGGGGTGTTCTGTTGGGGAGGAGGTATTCACAGAATTTATTCTGTAACAATCAGGACTTAACTAAGCTGCCACAAAAAGGGGGCCTGTGCTGGCATTGGCCCATGTTTTTTTTGACACATGCTGAGGCCCACTTTTACTGCAGTGGGTAAAAGGCAGAAAGTAAAACATGGCCATTTCGGGGGGGCAGGGGGAGAGCACTTACCAGCACCCATTGAGATGGTGGTAAGGGCTTCTGAGCTAACCCAGCGGTAACTGGGCAAGCATGTGACACTGCCTGATTATCACCGGCACAACAAAAATTAAAATATTTTTGTTGTGCCAGAAATGGTGCGATCTGGGGGGTGGGAACAACCACCGGGCAGCTGCAGTAGCCCAGCGGTACTTCCGGTTTCGTGAACGGTAAACCTGTGTTGGACTTACCGCTTCTTAGTAAAGGACCTCCTTAGGCACCAGTATTTTCCCCTGCTTTCAGCAGGCATAATTATTCACTTAACCCCGGATTCTGTATATGGCGCCTGAAATTCCACATGGAAACTGGAGCATATTCTATAACAATGCACATTACTTAATTGGTTAACTAGCTAATTAGCGCTAAGTGGAGGTTAAGCAATTAGCACTGATTGGCATTAATTGAGATTTATGCGCACAACTTGCTAAATGTATTCTTTAACATGCTGCACCTAAATTCTAAGTCACATGTACAGGAAGAGAGCCTTTTTCAAATGAAGGAGAGCTCTGGAATGAGGGAGCATATGACACAGTTAAGAGGGAATAGGCTTAGGAGTAACCTAAGGAAGTATTATTTCACAGAAAGGGTGGTGGAGGCATGGAATTACTACTACTACTACTACTATTTAGCATTTCTATAGCGCTACAAGGCATACGCAGCGCTGCACAAACATAGAAGAAAGACAGTCCCTGCTCAAAGAGCTTACAATCTAATAGACAAAAAATAAATAAAGTAATCAAATCAATTAATGTGGACGGGAAGGAAGAGAGGAGGGTAGGTGGAGGCGAGTGGTTACAAGTGGTTACGAGTCAAAGGCAATGTTAAAGAGGTGGGCTTTCAGTCTAGTTTTAAAGGTGGCCAAGGATGGGGCAAGACGTAGGGGCTCAGGAAGTTTATTCCAGGCGTAGGGTGCAGCGAGACAGAAGGCACGAAGTCTGGAGTTGGCAGTAGTGGAGAAGGGAACAGATAAGAAGGATTTATCCATGGAGCGGAGTGCACGGGAAGGGGTGTAGGGAAGGACAAGTGTGGAGAGATACTGGGGAGCAGCAGAGTGAATACATTTATAGGTTAGTAGAAGAAGTTTGAACAGGATGCGAAAACGGATAGGGAGCCAGTGAAGGGTCTTGAGGAGAGGGGTAGTATGAGTAAAGCGACCCTGGCGGAAGATGAGACGGGCAGCAGAGTTTTGAACCGACTGGAGGGGGGAGAGGTGACTAAGTGGGAGGCCAGCAAGAAGCAGATTGCAGTAGTCTAAACGAGAGGTGACAAGGGTATGGATGAGGGTTTTGGTAGAGTGCTCGGAAAGAAAGGGGCGGATTTTACGGATGTTGTAAAGAAAGAAACGACAGGTCTTGGCGGTCTGCTGGATATGAGCAGAGAAGGAGAGAGAAGAGTCAAAGATGACCCCAAGGTTTCGAGCTGAGGAGACAGGGAGAATGAGAGAGCCATCAACAGAAATAGAAAACGGGGGGAGCGGGGAGGTGGGTTTGGGGGGGAAAATGAGAATGGCCTCCCGGTGGGAAAGACCAAAGGTCCATCGAGCCCAGCATCCTGTTTCCAACAGTGGCCAATCCAGGTCACAGATACCCGGCAAGATCCCAAAAATGTACAAAACTTTTAATACTGCTTATCCCAGAAATAGTGGATTTTCCCCAAGTCCATTTAATAAAGGTCTTTTCCTTTAGGAAGCCATCCAAACCTTTTTTTAAACTCCGCTAAGCTAACCGCCTTTACCACATTCTCTGGCAACGAATTCCAGAGTTTAATTACACGTTGAGTGAAGACAAATTTTCTCTGATTCGTTTTAAATTTACTACATTGTAGCTTCATCGCTTGCCCCCTAGTCCTAGTATTTTTGGAAAGCATGAACAGACGCTTCACATCTACCAGTTCAACTCCAGTTGTTATTTTATAGACCTCTATCATATCTCCCTTCAGCTGCCTTTTCTCCAAGCTGAAGAGCCCTAACTGCTTTAACCTTTCCTCATAGGGAAGTCGTGGTGGAGGTGTAGAGTTGAGGACTGTTCCAGAATTTAAAAAGCCATAGGATAAGCATGTGGGATCACTTAGGAACATGAAGAATTAAGGGTTACAGAGGATGGGCAGACTGGATGGGTCATGTGGCCTTTTATCTGTCGTCATGCTTCTATAGTTGAAAAGGGGGCATGGCCACGGGCGGGAAATGGGTGTTTCTAAATTCCATGCACATTATTATAGAATACACCCACTCTGTGCTTAATTTAGGCGTTGGGAATTACACCAAGTAAAATGTGGCCTAAATGGATGCGACCAAATTTGGTCTTGTGGTGAGCCGCTTGGCATATTCTATATATCGCATGGAAATTTAAGCCTCTTCTATAAAATTTAGGATTACTTTAGAGAATACATCTAGTAATTTTTTCTGCATGGATTTTTCAGGCCAAGTTCTATATATTGGACCTGAAGAATCAGTGCCGATTAAAGACATGCTTACTGTGATTCTATAAAGAGTGCACAGTGGGTGTAGCCAGACTTCAACATTTTGGGGGAATCCGGAGCCCAAAGTGGGAGGACACAGTATGGCCCGCCACCCTGTCGCAACCCCCACCTTGCTGCAACCCCACATACCTTGGCTGGGGGGGGCTCCATACCCCCACCAACTGAAGACTTCCTCCAGCACTGTTCTTTGCACCCTGCCTCCCTTAATGTCACTGCAAATTGGATCACGTTCACTGATTCAATTGGGGGTTCCATGCCCCCAAGTCCCCCCATAGCAACACCACTGGAGTGCACACAAACTTAATTGAACAGCAAGCTAATCAGCACTGATAATTGGGAGATAACACTCAATTATTAGCACTAATTGGCAATAATTAGGATTTAGGCAAATATACTACTACTACTACTTATCATTTCTAAAGCGCTACTAGACGTACGCAGCACTGTACACTTGAAAACATGAAGAGACAGTCCCTGCTCGACAGAGCTTACAGTCTAATTAGGACATACAAACAGGACAAACAAGAGATAGGGGAATATTAAAGTGTGGATGATAAAATAAGGGTTCTGAACAAGTGCATAAGGGTTAGGAGTTAAAAGCAGCATCAAAAAGGTGGGCTTTTAGCTTAGATTTGAAGACGGCCAGAGATGGAGCTTGACGTACCGGCTCAGGAAGTCTATTCCAGGCATACGGTGCAGCAAGATAAAAGGAACGGGAGTCTGGAGTTAGCAGTGGAGGAGAAGGTGTCAGATAAGATTTACCCAGTGAACGGAGTTCCCGGGGAGGAGTGTAGGGAGAGATGAGAGTAGAAAGGTACTATAATGAATTGTGCCTAAATCTTATTGCACATAACAATTTGGCGGTGTGGTTAGGGTCATTCCTGGGGCATTCCCGGATTTTATGTGCATTGATACAGAATCACACCTAAGTGTGCATAACGTAGGTGCCAGTATCTAGGCTGCCTTATAGCAGAACTAATTGCAGGCGCTTACAGTTAGGTGCAGCTTAGTGCTAAGCATGATTCTGTAAAGGATGCATAGAATAGAATCACGCTAAGCATGACACATTATCGGTGCTGATTTTTTGGCACTACTCATAAAATTTACCCCTCAGCCACTATTCTAGAATACTGCTCAGCCCTTAAATATTTCGGTGCCAATTTCTCGGCACCATTTATAGAATCTAGGGGCCCTTTTACTAAGTCGCGTAAGCGTCTACACGCACCCAACGGGCGCCAAAATGGATTTACCACCCAGCTACCGTGTGGCTCTTGCTGTAATTTCATTTTTGGCGCACATCCGATACGTGTGTCCAAAAAAACAATTTTTATTTTCGGACGTGCGTATCATACGTGCGCCAAGTGGCATTTAACACGCGTAGGTCATTACCGCTTGGTTACCACATGAGTCTTTACTGCTAGGTCAAAATTGGCACACGTCCATTTTCGGCAAAAATTAAAAAAGAGGCAATTTTTTGCAGGCATGCTGAAAATGGATCTGCGCACGCCTGAAACATGCACCTGCACCACTGCAGGCTATTTTTCAACGCAACTTAGTAAAAAGGACCCCCTTCTCCTTAGTGTGTACATTATTGTGATAAATTCCATTTTACATCCCTTTCGAAAACTCAGTGATTGATCATCCAATAGCCAGTTTGACAAATTCACCATAAAATATCTTTGTAAAAGGAATAGGGAAGCGATGCTAAATTGTTGCAGTCAGATATTTGCCCTAAAAACTAGGACACATTTGTCGGGGTCTGAGGAGGTGCAGAACTTCATACACGAACATTCCCCTGCCTGCTTTGTATTTTCCATATGTTTCCGAAGGCAGCCAGAACTTAGTTTGCCCCTGACCTTGTCAGCCAGCCTTTTAGTTAACCTTTTCTTTAAACTATTAAACTAAACGATATACTTTTCATTGCAATACAAGTTTAAATTTACATGGGAAATGAAGGTTACTTAAGTAATCGCGTCATTTGTCAAACAGAAAGACATGTCTGCAGCTAGAATTAACTTTTTTTTTCTTTCTTACAGAGGTACCGCCCTTAGCAGTAAGGAGGGTCCCCCTTCTCCCCCCACTGCTAACTCCCGGCTCCGTTCCTTCTATCTCGCTGCTCCCTATGCCTGGAATAGACTCCCTGAGCCAGTAGCGCTATAGAAATGTTTAATAGTAGTAGTAGTAGAGTGCAGCAATAATGTTTGCTTGAAGATTTTATAGGCATAACAGAACCAAAAAAAAAAGTTAGACATAACCTTGGTATTCACAAATTTAGATCTGCGAGTGGCTGTTTTTTCCCTTTCAATAAGTTATTCTGGAAACCAAGTGTTCCGCAAGAAAATGATTTTCAACTTTACTTTCTTGTCTTCCTAACGAGGCATTTCCTTGAAATGTTTCACGTGCACTCTTTTGATGCACTCGTGTAACAAGAGAAAACATAAATGTTACAAAAGTTGTGATAAAAAAAAAATCAAAATTTGAAGCTTAGGGGCCTTTTTTTTTAAACTTGTTTATTTATAGTTTTTATCATTTACATTCATGCATAATGTATTCTTCCTTACCATGTATATGCACATGATATATATCTATACCATGATCTGTTCCACGTATGTTATGGTACATGTATGTTACCATGAATGTTTGCAAATTAACGCGTTACCACTTGTAATTCTGTTACCCGGAAATGGCAACTGCCATTACGGCAAATGTAAGCCACATTGAGCCTGCAAATTGGTGGGAGAATGTGGGATACAAATGCTACAAATAAACACAAATATAAGAAATTCTAAAAAATACAGTAATTAACAGTATCATAAAGAAGAATATTTTTTAATTCCACAATAATATCCAAGATCAAAGAAAATTTAATTACATTAATTATTTTTCAAGAAAAGCAGAAGACATCTTCTTTGACCGCAGCCGATGCATAATAGTACTTTCAGGGTTAACAATTCTACTCTTTACTGGAAATAAATTCAAGAAGTTTCTCAAGTTCAAAAAATATGTAATTTAAGGAATTAAACTTGGGGACCTTTTTACTAAGCTGCATAAGGTTCTACGAATGCCCAACAAGCACCAAAATGGATTTACGGCATGCAGTAATTTCATTTTTGGTGCGCATCCGATATGCGTGACTGAAAAATAATGTTTATTTTCGGACGTGCATATCAGACACGCGCCAAGTGGCATTTGATGCACGTAGGGTCATTACTGCCCAGTTACCGCGTGAGACTTTACCGCTAGGTCAATGGCTGGCGGTAAGGTCGCAGACCCAAAATGGACGCCCGGTAATTTTGATTTTGCTGCTTGTCCATTTTCAGCAAAAATTTTAAAAAAGGCCTTTTTTTTTTTTTTATAGGTGCGCTGAAAGATGGATCGGCGTGTGCCCAAAACCCGCGCCTACACTACCGCAAGCCATTTTTCAGCGCTCCTTAGTAAAAGGGATCCCTTTATGAATCGGCATAATTCCTTTTCTTCCTTGAAATGTTTCACGTGCACTCTTCAGTTGCACTCGTGTAACAAGAGAAAACATAAATATTTTATTTATTTATTTGTTACACTTGTATCCCACATTTTCCCACCTATTTGCAGGCTCAATGTGGCTTTCAATTTTTCCGACATGACTTGTGTCAGAATACATATACAATTGGTAATATAACTGGAACATGAGTATTAAATAACAGTCGAATAGAAAGGAAGAAAATATACCCAAGGTACAAAAATAAACAAATGGAATCACATATTGAACATGGATTGCATAATAAAATTAAGTAATACAGTGTAGGAAGAGAGTAAATCTGATGTTAAGCAAATGATGGTGAAATACAGTACCAGTTATAAGTTATTATGGTATGCCATGTTAAAGAGATGTGTCTTTAGTGCCTTACGGAAATTAGTTAGGTTGTGGATTATAAATATTACAAAAGTTGTGATAAAAAAAAAATCAAAATTTGAAGCTTAGTGTTTGCACTTGTCATAGCATTAGTGAGCTGCACTGAAGGAAACCTGTAACATATTACCTTCTGAATGCAGAGTAACATTGTTGCTAAATTCTTTTCTTAGCAGTGGTTGTCAGAGACAAGCCTTACTGAATGGATTAATGCAGGAGGGGTCTGTTGTTTGCATATACTTACCCACTGATGACAGCTTAATAAGGTCTTTTATTTTGTGTTTTTATTCAGTAGGCTTGTCAGCTTTTGTGTGTTTCCTGACCTGTGTCTTTTTTTTTTTATTTTTTTTTTGTCTGAAAAGGGCAGCCGTGTCCCTATAATTTGTGGAAATAGGGAATCCTGAAGTGATATGAAATGTTTGGCTGCATGGCCTGGAAAACCCAAAGGTGCTAAGAAAATCAAGCTGGATAGTAAAAATGCGGAAATCATTTCTATCGGGAGATTTATTATACACTTTTAGCCTGAAATAAAATCACTGGTTTTAATCTGTATAACCCCCTCCCCCCCCTCCGACTTCAAATAACAGCAATTTTCCTCTTGTTATTAGAGAATTATGTATTTGTCATTAAGCATAATTCTGCTTCTGATGTCTAATGTAACTTAATTCCTTGCTCAGTGAACTGTATTACCGTGCATAGCTGTGACTGAAACCTTGAGGCGTATCATTTATTCTGCAACAGACGCTCTGAAAATGTCTCAAAAAGCGTAACCCCCATGGGCTATAGGTCATGCTCTGCCTTTTGTCAGCTTAACATTGCTGATCAAGTGCTTCATTTTCAAAAGCGATATGACATTTCATGCTTGTGGCAATAATCTTAACAATATAGGTTCCCAGCTTTTATCTTCTTATATTTACACAGTTCTGATTATGCCATGTTTTCTTTTGATTTTATTTGAAGACTGTCAGTATATCTTAAGTTGTTTCTTCTAATCAGTTCTTAGGGCCTTTTTTTTTTTTTGAATGAACTACATTATTTATGCAACTTTACACCATAATGACAATAAAACATGTTTCATTTGAAGATCAATCAGCTCAAATTAGAAATACACACATACCAAATGGTTGTAACTGTAATGTTTATAAATTTGATGAGTTCATGCCTTGCTAGGATTTATGCAGAAAGCAAAGTATAAAAATAAGGCTTTGCAGGCATGAAGTGAGCCATGTGAAAAATATGCACTTTTTTTTATATATACTGCTGTTAATTTCTTAGAAATACAAATCACAACGTTTTTACAATATTTATTTTATTTAGATTTTGCTCAAAACAGAAACTCAAAGCACAGGGGTTTGCTCAACAGTCCAAGATCAATCAAAAAGATAACCCCCAAATTCATAACTAAAGTAGCAGCCAGATAGGGGTCTTTTTACTAAGGTGCGCTGAAAAATGGGCTGCGCTAGTGTAGACGCGTGCAGATCCATTTTTTAGCGCGCCTGTAAAAAAAAAAGCCTTTTAAAAATATTTGCTGAAAATGGATGTGTGGCAAAATAAAAAAAATTGGCGCGTGTCCATTTTGGGTCTGAGACCTTACCACCAGCCATTGACTTAGCGGTAAGGTCTGACGCGTTAACCGTGCGGTAATTGTTTACGCACGTAGAATGACGACAACTGCCCAGTTTCTGCTGCACGCCAGAAAATTAAAAAAATATATATTTTTCTGGTGTGCGTAACGGGCGCACGTCAAAAATGAAATTACCGCGAGGGCCACGCGGTAGCTGGGCGGCAACTCCAAATTGCCGTGAATTGGGCTCGCATAGGCCCCTATGCGGCTTAGTAAAAGGGCCCCTTAGATTTTGCTCAGAACAGAAATCCAGAGCAAGACAGGGGTTTGCTCAGCAGTCCAGGATCAATCAACCCCCCCCCCCCCCAAAAAAAAAAAAAAAAAAATTATAACTAAAGTAGCAGGCCATCTCGTTTTTAAACTATATTTTTAAAATAAGGGGACCATTAAAGAGTAATAAGCCATAGAGAGAGAGAGAGCTCACCAATGCTCTCATCATCCATCCAATTCCTTTTTCATAGTTTTATAACGCATATTTATTTATTTATTTATTTTGGTGCATTTGTACTCCACATTTTCCCGCAAGAGCAGGCGCAATGTGGCTTACATTAATTCATAAGGAAACAATACAGGACAGAGACGGCACAGTTAACGGATTATGACATGAGGGGAAGGAACATGGGATAACACGGGGGGGGGGGGGGGGGGGGGGGGACGTAAGGGGCATAGCATCCGGAGAATAACCGTGCACAGTCAACAAAACAGAGAGGTTAAACATGGGAGTTGCCAGTAGAATAAGCCTTGTCGAGTAAGAATGCTTTTAAGGTCTTCTTGAACAGTTAAGTGGTCGACTAGCTCTTTTAGTGTTCACGTGTAAAACATTTTCATCCATAGATATACCTTCACATTAAACGTATTTATTTTTAAAGTTTTTTCCAAAATGGAGATTATCAATAGAAATCAAACAAAATAAAACATGGAAAAGAAAATAAGACGATACCTTTTTTTATTGGACATAACTTAATACATTTCTTGATTTAGCTTTCGAAGGTTGCCCTTCTTTGTCAGATCGGAAATAAGCAAATGTGCTAGCTGACAGTGTATATAAGTGAAAACATTCAAGCATTACTATGACAAGTCTGACAGGGTGGGAGGATGGGGGTGGGTCGGAGGTATGCATGGGGACATCAAAGCATATCATTGATATTCTAACAGGATGGGTGTGGATAATTGAGGGGAGGGGATCAATAGAGAAATACAGCTTTATGGTTTATAATGGGCTATTTTATTTATTTTTTATTTTTGTTACATTTGTACCCCGCGCTTTCCCACTCATGGCAGGCTCTATGCGGCAGGCAATTGAGGGTTAAGTGACTTGCCCAGAGTCACAAGGAGCTGCCTGTGCCGGGCTAGGAACCCCAGATCCTTGTTAAGTCCATTCTCTTGGGTGTTAAAATATTCAATCATTCTAACACGGCTACCACACTCCTCTGCCCAAAATGGAGAGAAAGCATTCGTGTCCCGTGCTGACATGATCATGTTTTGACAAAGAATACTCCGCCTCAGGGAAAATCTGATGAAAATCTGTCACCAACGCCTATCAAACACGTTATAACCCTCAGAATAAAGCTGCTTTCAAGCCACGGCTTCCGTCTCACTAGTGGAACCAAAAGCAGTGTCGCAGAACGGCGTTATATCAAATACACGATCCGTAACACCAAACCAGAGAACAGATGAGTTAACGCTGCTCGGATAACAGGGACCTGAAGGATTGAAATGCAGAATTTCTATTTTCCTTCTAACTGAAATTATCATAGAGTTTTTTCCATTACTTAGTATGGCTTTTACTGCATTTAAATTTTTTTTTGTATTGCTGCCAGTTTCTTAAAGTGCAGGTTATGATTGCACACCAGACTAAACAGTCTTTGTTTACTGGGAGGGTTTATATAAATGAAATGAAAAAGTTATCAACGTAAGAAGTGTCTGTGTGATTCATTATCACAGACACCACAGCGAGCAACCAAACGCTTTTGTAAGCTGGCATTTTTGAGTTGAAAGGAGCTGATTATACCGAAAGGGTCATACCAGTTGTGCCAAGCTGGAAAACGGCAACAGTATCAAAATAATCCCATCATGTTAACTAGAGGAAAAACGATAGTGCTGAACTGTAGCAATGTTTGTGTTAGAACAAAACTGACAGATTGTTAATATGTTTCAATAGTTTTATTATTTCTCTTGTTTGCTGATTCAGTTGCTTGGCTTATTGGTTACACTTTTATAACTTTATGTTAAACTTAAGCCAAATATGAGGCCATTTGGTTTTGCTAAAAAAAAAAATCCCACGGTTCCTATTTTCAGGGATACTCCCTTTTCTGTTTCTGCCTTGGTTCACACCATGAGTATTATTCTTAATTCTACTTTGTCCTTTGATGCTCTTAACTTCGGTTCTGAAATTTTGCTTTTTTTTGTTGTTGTGGTTTTACAAAGGATTTTTGCTCTGAAGCCTTTTTTTTGTGTCTGATTTAAACAATTTAAACATTTTGTATATTTTTATTTCTAAATTAATACATGTACCCCATTCTACTACAATATCACTTTGTATTCATTCATACCATGTATTTGTTCACACCGTAATCGGTAATGCCGTTAACTGTTATATGTAAGCCACGTTGAGCCTGCAAAAGTGGGAAAATGTGGGATACAAATGTAACTAATAATAAATTGAACTATTGTAATTCTCTTTACAAGGGTTACAGATAGTTCAAAATGGTATAGTTATTATAATAATTTTTCACCACTATTAGCAGCTCTATCTTGGCTGTCTTATCATATTAAGTATAAACCCTTAATTTTTATACATTCATTTTTCATTCTAATTAGTCATCTGTTGGATTCTATATTATCATGCCTAGCATTCTATGCCTAAATCTAATTCTGTAACAGTGTGCGCAGTGCACAACTTAATTGGCTTAACAAGCCAATCTGTGTTTTAGCAGCACTTAAGCAATAATGAGCACTAATTGGCAATAATTAGAATTTGCGCGTTTAACTCGCTGAGCACATGCTGTAACACTGCGCCTAAATTCTAATTCGCACATCCAAAAAGGGGCACGGTTATGGGCAGAGAAATGGGTGTTTCATGGGCATTCCCCAATGTATGCACGTCGTTATAGAATATGGCCAAATCCGTGTAAATCTACATGCAGGGATGTGAATGGATGCATGTAGTTTTATGCACAGGACTATTGACTTAAGCACCTAAATCTTATAGAATGTGCTTACGTGAAAATGATTACCGTGCGGATTTTCCAGGTGCTATATATAGAATCTCCCCCTATATTTTGTAAACTGGTTAATTTCCTTATCACTGGCTTGTGGAGGAGTAGCCTAGTGGTTAGTGCAGTGGACTTTGATCCTGGGGAACTGAGTTCAATTCCCACTGCAGCTCCTTGTGACTGTGGGCAAGTCACTTAACCCTCCGTTGCCCCTGGTACAAAATAAGTACCTGAATATATGTAAACTGCTTTGAATGTAGTTGCAAAAACCTCAGAAAGGCAGTATATCAAGTCCCATTTCTTCACAGGCTTTGCTTCTCACCACTCCCTCACCCCTGCATATTCATCCAGAGATGACAGGGCACTTTTTTCCTTTCTGACACCCTCCCTCTGGACTTGCATGCCTCATTTTTTATGCAAGGGACATTCATTTTTTTTTTTTTTTAAATTTTAAGAGAGGATTATTAAAACCATGGTTGGTTGAACTAGCCAGTGCAAGAGCCTAGATAAATTTTCAGCCTTCAGGTCCTCTCAATTGTCTCTCATACTCCTAGGCTTCACCCTCAAGTTTTTATAATCGATCTCGACAATCAGGATTATCTCCAAATAACCTATCGAGAACAATCTTGTAAAAATATTACACTTTTAAATATTTAAATGTTGTTTCATGTGTACATACATAGGGGCTTATTTACTAAGCCATGCTAAAAAGAAGCCCATGCTATTTTTAGTGCGTGGAATCCCATGCGCTGAGGTCACATTTACCTCCGGATTCTGTACAGAATGCCTAGAAATCAGCTCCAAAATAGGCATGGATTCTATAATAATGTGCATAATTTAACAAACTTAACAAGCTAATGTAACATAGTAGATGACGGCAGAAAAAGACCTGCACAGTCCATCCAGTCTGCCCAACAAGATAAACTCATATGTGCTACTTTTTGTGTATACCTTACCTTGATTTGTATCTGCAGTTTTAAGGGCATAGACTGTAGAAGTCTGCCCAGCACTAGCCCCGCCTCCCAACCACAAGACCCGCCTCCTAACCACCAGTGCTGACACCCAGTCTCTGCTAAGCTTCTGAGGATCCATTTCTTCTGAACAGGATTCCTTTATGTTTATCCCACGCATTTTTGAATTCCGTTACCGATTTCATCTCCATCACCTCCCGTGGGAGGGCATTCCAGGCATCCACCGCTCTCTCTGTGAAAAAATACTTCCTGACATTTTTCTTGAGTCTGCCCCTCTTCAATCTCATTTCGTGCCCTCTAGTTCTACCGCCTTCCCATCTCCAGAAAAGGTTAGTTTGCGGATTAATACCTTTCAAATATTTGAATGTCTGTATCATATCACCCCTGTTTCTCCTTTCCTCCAGGGTATACATGTTCAGGTCCACAAGTCTCTCCTCATACGTCTTGTAACGCAAATCCCATACCATTCTCGTAGCTTTTCTTTGCACCACTTCAATTCTTTTTACATCCTTAACAAGATACGGCCTCCAAAACTGAACACAATACTCCAGGTGGGGCCTCACCAACGACTTATACAGGGGCATCAACACCTTCTTCTTTCTTCTGCTGGTCACACCTCTCTCTATACAGCCTAGTAACCTTCTAGCTACGGCCACCGCCTTGTCACATTGTTTCGTCGCCTTCAAATCCACAGATACTATCACCCCAAGATCCCTTTCCCCATCCGTACCTATCAGACTCTCACCGCCTAACACATATGTCTCTCGTGGATTTCTACTCCCTAAGTGCATCACTTTGCATTTCTTCGCACTGATAACAGCACTTAACAAGCAATAATGAGCATTAATTGGCACTGATTAGAATTTAGGCACTCAACTTGCTAAGCATATTTTGTAGTGAGGTGCGCCAAACTTCTAACATGTGCAGGCAAAAATGGGCGTGGTTATAGGTGGGGAAATGGATATTTTTGTTGGTGTTCTGACATTTAGGCTCCTAGTTGTAGAATATGGCCCAGTGCGCCTAAATCTCTGTGCAGGGATTCACACCAAGTTTTAGTTGGTGTAAATCAATGCGCATAGATTTAGGCACTGAAATATGAACCAAGTATATTCTATAGTTGGTGCCTACATCTTAGGCACCAAGTACAGTAATACCTTGGTTTTCTTTGAGTTCGGTTATCGTCTGTTTCGGTTTTCATCAAATTTTTTTTTCCGCGAAAAATTTGTCTCGGATTTCATTGGCTTGCCCATGTGACCTCGCTGCTAATTTTGCGAAAACAAAGGGCGACCTACGCGTTCTGCTCAGTGTGGCGTTGTTTCTCGTTGTGTGAGCATCACCCCGCGCGAGTGCTAATACACAGTGTTACTAGGCACAGCGAAGGTGTGCGTTTGGACAAGTCTGGGGCCGAAAAATTTGTGTCTGAATTCAAAGATTACTTAGAGGCTGAAGGATTCATCCCCCTCAACAAGTCTTCAACTTTGATGAAACTGGCCTCTTTTTGGAAGAAAATGCCAAAGAGGAGGAAAAGGCAGTGCCAGGACATAAGACTATGAAAGATAGGCTAACTCTTTTGTTGTGTGGTAATGCTAGTGGTGATTGTAAAGTGAATCCCTTACTGGTGTATCATTCATGAGAGAGATTTTGAAGGGTTTGAGCCTTCCCCTGATGACCCTACACATGTGGTGCAGTCAATTGTTGATTTGGGGAAGTCCAAGGGTTTGGAGGTAAATGCCACGTTAAATGTTCATTTATCCTTTACATTAGTCTTTTATATTCATTTTATATTAATTTCTTATTGTTTTTATTATTAAACACTATATTCTCTGTAAAATGTGTTTTTGGTATTTATTTTGGAGTGTCTAGAATGAATTGGATTTACATTGATTCATATGGAAATAATTGCCTCGGTTTTCGTCGGTTTCGGATTTCACAGATTTGTTTTCGGACGGATTATCGACGAAAACTGAGGTATCGCTGTATAGAACATGCTTAGTCAGCACCGGTTATCCGTTGGCTTTTTAGGCGCCATATATAGAATCTCCCCTTTACTTCCACAGTAAAATGGCTACAATTTTGTATTTCTCCATTAATGACCATGTGCAGATGGGTGTATAGTTTTAGATTTTTTTTTTTTTTTAACATTTTACTATACCTCCATTGTTGCCAGAGCAGGTTATACTTTAAGAAGGCATGAAAGGGTCTGCACTCATCCAGTATGTGCCTAGTGGAGGAGTGGCCTAGTGGTTAGGGTGGTGGACTTTGGTCCTGAGGAACTGAGTTCAATTCCCACTTCAGGCTCAGGGCAAGTCACGTAACCCTCCATTGCCCCATGTAAGCCGCATTGATCCTGCCATGAGTGGGAAAGCGCAGGGTACAAATGTAACAAAAATAAAATAGATACTATGGGAGATTCTACATGGAATGGTGCTACTATTGGAGGTTCTACATGGAATGTTGCTACTATTGGAGATTCTACATGGAATGTTGCTATTCCACTAGCAACATTCCATGTACAAGGCTGCACAGGCTTCTGTTTCTGTGAGTCTGACATCCTGCACGTATGTGCAGGACGTCAGACTCACAGAAGCAGAAGCCTGCGCGGCCACATTGGTGATCTGCAAGGGTCGACTTCTACATGGAATTTTGCTAGTGCAATAGCAACATTCCATGTAGAATCTCAAATAGTAGCAACAGTGGAGGAGTGGCCTAGTGGTTAGGGTGGTGGGCTTTGGTCCTGGGGAACTGGGTTTGATTCCCACTGCAGGCACAGGCAGCTCCTTGTGACTCTGGGCAAGTCACTTAACCCTCCATTGCCCCATGTAAGCCGCATTGAGCCTGCCATGAGTGGGAAAGCGCGGGGTACAAATGTAAAATAAATAAAAAATCTGCATTACCACCTGGCTCCTGCGTGCCCCAAGTGGTAATTCTGAATTTGGCATGCGCCAAAAACACACGGTAGAAAATTTTTTCTACCGTGTGGCGCTTACCTGGTGGTAAACAGCAGTGGGCATGCCTACTGCCCGGATAGCATGTTAGACCTTACTGCTAAGTCAGTGGGTGGTGGTAAGGTCTGAGGCCGAAAATGGGACGCACGCTGGTTTTCATTTTGCCGCATGTTCATTTTCCGGGCCCTTAGAAAAGGCCCTTTTCAGGGACGTGGTAAAAACTGGCCTGGCGCACACCCAAAAGATGCCCTCGCACTGCCACAGGCCGCTTTTTGCCACGGCTTAGTAAATGGGCCCCTTGTTAATTTCATTTCCTTTTTTTTAATACTTGAGTGTATTTCTTTCATTTTCTTTTTATTTAATTTAATGTTGTTTGCATTATTAGTTCTCTTTTGGGTTTTTTAAAATTGTATTTTATTGCCTGTTTTTATCTGTAAACCACTCTGGTTAATCTGGTTGGAAAGGCAGTTTAAAACGTTTTGTAAATAAATACATCAGGCTATATATCTCTCAGGGTTTTTTTTTTTCACTTTTAATATTTTTTGTCTCTTATGCACTTTTATTTTTTTATTTTTGTTAAATTTGTACCCCGCGCTTTCCCACTCATGGCAGGCTCAATGCGGCTTACATGGGGCAATGGAGGGTTAAGTGACTTGCCCAGAGTCACAAGGAGCTGCCTGTGCCTGAAGTGGGAATTGAACTCAGTTCCTCAGGACCAAAGTCCACCACCCTAACCACTAGGCCACTCCCTCCTCTGTTGCTACTCTTTGAGATTCTACATGGAATGTTGCTATTCCACTAGCAACATTCCATGTAGAAGTCAGCCCTTGCAGATCACCAATGTGGCCGCGCAGGCTTCTGCTTCTGTGAGTCTGACGTCCTGCACGTATGTGCAGGACGTCAGAATCACAGAAACAGAAGCCTGCGCAGCCTTCTACATGGAATGTTGCTAGTAGAATAGCAACATTCCATGTAGAATCTCCAATAGTAGCAACATTCCATGTAGAATCTCCAATAGTATCTATTTTATTTTTGTTACATTTGTACCCCACGCTTTCCCACTCATGCCAGGCTCAATGCGGCTTACATGGGGCAATGGAGGGTTAAGTGACTTGCCCAGAGTCACAAGGAGCTGCCTGTGCCTGAAGTGGGAATCCAACTCAGTTCCTCACTTCCCCAGGACCAAAGTCCACCACCCTAACCGCTAGGCCACTCCTCCACTCCACAGGTTCATTTTCATTTTTTTTTTTAAATTTTGCTTAGCATTTACATTCCATCAATACATTTCTAACCTGGTTCATGTCAGAAAAAGTCAGCCCAACTTCCTGGTTTATTTTCTTGCTCATAGTTATTTTCAGGGTCAAAATTGGAACTAGAAGCCGCTGTGGTGCGGTGCCATATAAACGTTGCTGCCAGAAATTGGAATCTCAAGAACCTTCAGGTTCTCATGTGCACTTGGATCTCTTTGAACAGCCAATCAATTGACTCGTTTAAAAAAAAAAAATTGAAAACGTGAACGTGTCCTTTGCATTCTAACAGGGATATTTTCTAGGTATTTATTTCTTCATTTTTACAACAAATTTAATTTTATTCAAGCTCTCCATTGAATATTTTGCATTTTTAAAAAAATAGTTTCACATTCATATAAATTCTGCAAACCAAATGTTTTCCTCTTAAAAGCCACCCTGCACATCTCTTGCTGGCATTATTTTGAAATACCTGCCACGAGTACACTTGCCATGCCAGGGTCTGACAATGCAGTTTTTCAAGTCCTTTTACTTCTCGTTCAGTTGCATGTCTTTACCCTTGATTTCAAGGAATGCTGTCAGCCATTTTCAAATCTTTAATTGAAAACACTAATTTACAGTGATTTTTGCTTATTTTCTGGTAAGTACATTTACTAATTTTGCTTGTTTTCTAATAAATTTGAAACGCCAAAACCACAGCTTCACACTTACTGTGTACAACAATGGATACAGGAACACACGTAACCCTGGATTAAATAAGAATCACTCAACGTCTAAAGTGGAGAAAAAAAAAGGGATTCAGTAACGCCACCCAGCCAGCCCAAGATCATCAGACTGTAAGGCGTGGGCCCGGCGCAACATGATATAACCCAAAAAAACTCCACACTCCGAAAAATCCAATTTAGACAAATGCCTATGTCCAGAGTCGTGAGATCACAGAGTGAATCTATATCACGGAATGTATCTGTTTTCTGATAAAGCCATAATTTACACATTTTCCTTATTATCTGGTAAAAATACATCTCGTGTGTAAACAAGGCAAGTAGGATTAGGTGCAAATGATTTATTGCACTTGCCTGGCATTTCTAATGGGTGTTAGAAGTGACCTGTGTTGGTGACAGAAATTTAGAAAGTGGCAGTGAAGACTGGCTCATTCAGTAGCTTATAAGCAGGGCAGTTTAGCAACTGTGCCAACATGTATGTTAAAAATATATTCCTACTGAGCGTTTAATTAATGGTAAAATAAAGATTCTCATTGAAAGCCTTAATTAGGGAGGTATGGAAAAAAAAATAATTTGCATGTTTTCTTTTTTGTGTTTTTTTTTAATTTTTAGTTATATGGTTATTGCTATCAAGACAGTAATGATATCTCAGATACGTTAACCACCATCATGGAACTGGGTGCGCCGTTAGAAATGATTCAGCTTTTGCAGACCTCCTGGGAAGACAGATTTCGAGTAAGTACTACATTTTTATCCACAGGATTTTGAGTGGGATATAAACATATCGTAGATCCCTCACTAAGGGACCCTTTTTACTAAGCCTTGTAAATGCTTATGCATGCCTTATGCGCGGCCATTCTGAGTTACCACCCGGCTACCGCATGGCCCGTGCTCCAGTTTCATTTTTTATGCACGCCCACTACACACTCCGGAAAATGTTTGGATTTTCCGGCATGTGTGCGATAAAATCGAGTGGCGATCGGCATTTTATGTGCATAGAGCATGATCGCCCAGTTACCACGTGAGACCTTACCGCTAGGTCAATGGCTGGCGGTAAGGTCTCGGACCCAAAATGGATGTGCGGGCAATTTTCAGTTTGCCGCATGTCCATTTCTGGCAAAAATTTTAAAAAGGCATTTTTTTAACGGGTGCGCTGAAAAATGATTCTGCGTGCGCCCAACACGCGTCTATCACTACTGCAGGTCATTTTTCAGTGCGCCTTAGTGAAAGGGCCCCTAAACAGTCTTAACTTTCTAGAGATTCTGAAACTGTCTTTTTTTTTTTTTTCTTAGTGATGATTAACATTTTTTTAATAACATACAAAATATGTCATTGCATCATGACAAAGTGGACTTGCATCAGTAAATCTGTTTGTAAGGTGCCAACAGTCTTTCTGTCTATTTTACTACAATCGGACTAACGCAACTACCCCTCTAGAAGAATCCATTATATTACCAAACAGGGGCATGGGCCCCCACAGATTACGCCCTGGCCCCCTCTACATTTGGCCGCCCCCCCCTCCCGCCATGCCGTCACATCATCAGGTACCTTGTTTGCTGGCGGGGGTCCCCAGTCCCTGCCGGTTGAAGAGTCTTCTTCAGCGCTGGTCGACTCTGACGCCTTTGTTGTGTGATCATCTGTTTCTGATGCCTTACGTCCTGCACGGGGCTACATGCACAGTCTTATTCACCATCCCTTTCCTAATAATTCCCAGCATTCTGTTTGCTTTTGTTGGCTGCCGTAAGCACATTGGGTAGACGATTTCAGTGTATTATCTACAGTGACTCCTAGATCTTTTTCTTGGGCGCAGACCCCCAAGGTGGATCCCAGCAATTGGTTGGTCTTCACAATCTGCCTCACTTTTTGCATTTTACCACATTAAATTTAATCTGCCATTTGTATGCCCAGTTTTTCAATTTACTAAGGATTTGCTTAGGAAATTGGAAGACTGGCTCTTGTACTGATGAACAAAAAAAAGCACCCAAGGGCCTTCAAAAAAAGGGGTTAGAATCTTTAATCATATATATCGATAAAACAAATCTAGAATGGACCCTATGTCGATGAAACAAATCTAGAATGGTCCCGACACGGTCCGTGTTGTGGCGCACAGCACCTGCGTCAGGGGTCACGATGGATAGCAAAGGAACGTGCAACAATGTTGTGATACTCAGTGTTGTAATAAAGAGCAGTGTAATGCAACGCCGTGTGGTCCCTTTGCACGCAGTTAAGCCTGATGACACAGGGAATAACTCCATGATTTAGTTTGTTTTCCTACTTTGTCGTCCTAAAAAAAATATTGTTTTTTGTGTGTTTTCTATGTCATATCATAAGAGGATCAAACAAAACCCCCCACTTGAATCAGTATAAATTGCAAAAAAAGGGGGCGATAGCAAATTGCGGCAGTAACCTCTCAATGAGTCATTACCTCCTAAATTGGTGCGTTCAAATATAAAAATGTCTTGTGATCCACAAGATAGATCTGTGTGTATTTTTTGATAAATATTAAATGGTCTCACATTCTAGAGGTCTTTTACAAAGCCCCGCTCTAGGTGTTTTTAGTTCATAGTAAAAATCAGCCAGAGGTAAACGTTGCGGAGACGCCCAAAAAGGCATTGTGCATTCACACGCTGACCCCCCCTACTCCTGGATCACGTCTTTTTCAAAAGATTGCTTTCCAGTGATTTACATTGTGTTATACATCCTTCAGTGATTTCGAGCACAGACCCGTGACATGGGCTTTTTTGCCGAAACACAGTGCTGTGTCGGGTCTTGAAGAATAAAGATTGTTTCCGTTATACCTCGTCCTGCTGTTTTTATTTTTTTAATGGAAGAGCTCTGCTGACCAGACTACTCTTTTCTTCCGCATTTCTTTTCTCGGCCTTTTTACCTGCTGCGCTAAAAGGGCCTCAGCACACTGCAAAAATGGCCCTTCCACTAGCGCAGGGCCCCTTTTACTTAGGGTTATCATATTTTGTCCCCCCAAAAGGAGGACACATGCCCCACCTCTTTTCATGCCCCGTCCCACCCCTTTGATGCCATCGCTCCACCCCCTGTCACATTTTCCCCTCCCCCTATCTCGCAGCCCGTCGTCCCCCTTCCCTTACCTTACTACTGCCCTGGTGGTCTAGTGACCTCTTCGGGGCAGGAAGGAGCCCCCTCTTTCCTGCCCAGAGTGCTGCCCTGCATGCATCCTTCCTGTTGGTGATCTCGGTGCCAATTCAAAATGGCCGCCGAAAGTTGAAGTGACCTCGCGAGACTTCAACTCTCGGTGGCCATTTTGAATCGGCGCCAAGATCACGAACAGGAAGGATGCATTCAGGGCAGCGCTCCGGGCAGGAAAGAGGGGGCTCTTTCCTGCCCCAAAGGCAGAAGAGGTCACTAGACCACCACCAGGGCAGTAGTAAGTAAGGGGAGGGGAGGCTAGCAATCTGCCCGTTTTGTCCGGACAAACGGGCAAAACCCACCCGGTAGCCTTGACATGTCCTCAAATAGAGGACATGTCCGGGTAAATCTGGACATATGGTAACCCTACTTTTACTGCATCCTGGTACAAGGACCACTAAATAGTTTTCTCATTTTTCTTCGAGGGGGGGTGAGAGGGCGGAGAGTAAGCCTTCCTGTGCTAACCAATTAGCACATCTACATTACTGTGTGCTAAGTGGTTAGTACACGGTTACAGTGGCATAGCCAAGGGTGGGCTCAGGCCCGCCCACTTTGGGATCAGGCCCATCCAGTAGCAGCACACCTACGATGTGGCTGGCAGGGATCCCCAAGCCCCACCAGCCCAAAACTCCCAACAACTGTCCCTCCTGCATACCTTGTAAATAGCAGATCTTCGCTTGCAGCAAGCAGTGACCGATACATACTTCTCACACCGGCCCCACAGCCTTCCCTCTGACGTGTTCCTGCCTATGCAAAAACAGGAAGTTACATCATGGGAAGGCTGTGTGGCCAACATGAGCAGTGTGTATAAGTTTCTGCTCGCTTTTGGTGGAAATCTGCTATTGAAAAGATATGCGGGAGAGGGGAATGTGTTAGAGAGACCATTTGGCATGCAGGTGAGAGAAGGAGAGACCAAATCACCTGTGGAATGGGGTGGGGCTCTTCTGCCCATCCATCTTGGGCCCAGGCCCACCCAAAATTGTGTGTCTGGCTACGCCCCTGCACGGTTATTGTGTGAATTCTTACTGCCTCCAAAATAGGTGACTGCAAGTTTTTTTTAAATGGCCGCATGGTAATGGTAACAGCACATGACCGTTGATAAAATCATTAGAAAATTAGGGGGGGGGGGGATTATGGCCACTGTAAAAATGGCCTTAGCACACAGAAAAGACTTGTGTAAGGGCAAGCTAAGAACGTTACTTAACATAGCTTAGTAAAAGGGCTCTTAATAGTATTTAATCACTAGTGAAATATAAAAATCCTCACATGTAGTATATGACTCTTTCTTTCTTTCTTTCAGATCTGTTTGAGTCTAGTTCGCCTCTTGCATTACCTTGCGCACTCTCCCCTTGGATCTATAACGCTGTTGGATTTTCGTCCTCGGCAATTCGTGATTGTGGACGGTGAACTAAAAGTGACTGATATGGACGACGCTAGCATCGAGGAAGCATCTTGTTCTAGAAACAGTGACTGTTTTATGGAGTTTCCAGCGAGAAATTTTACGCTTCTGTGCTCAGTTGAGGGAAGATGTCAAAATATGAATGAAAAGAGAAACCTCTACAATGCATACAGGTAGATTTTGTTGCTTTTACAACTTTTTACAAGCGATAAATGTTTTATTTTTTTTTTTTTTCTTGCAGTTTGTGAGATGTAGAAATTTATGGAAACAATTACGGCAGAGCTTGCCCTGAGTTAGCAGATCTTTGTGGGTTGATATTTAAACTTCGCAGTTATCGTTTCTTTTAAATGCCGACTGTGGTGTTTAAACATATACCCAAATATTCAGCACTGGCTCATGCCTGGGCATTTTTTCACGGAGAGGGTGGTGGACGCTTGGAATGCCCTCCCGCGGGAGGTGGTGGAGATGAAAACGGTAACGGAATTCAAACATGCGTGGGATAAGCATAAAGGAATCCTGTGCAGTAGGAATGGATCCTCAGAAGCTTAGCCGAAATTGGGTGGCGGAGCAGGTGTGGGAAGAGAGGTTGGTGGTTGGGAGGCAAGGATAGTGGAGGGCAGACTTATACGGTCTGTGCCAGAGCCGGTGATGGGAGGCGGGACTGGTGGTTGGGAGGCGGGAAATACTGCTGGGCAGACTTGTACGGTCTGTGCCCTGAAAAAGGCAGGTACAAATCAAGGTAAGGTATACACATATGGATTTATCTTGTTGGGCAGACTGGATGGACCGTGCAGGTCTTTTTCTGCCATCATCTACTATGTTACATTGGTGCTGAATCTCCATGTATAATGGGCACTGATGACATTTTGTAAAAAGCGCTGGAAAATCGGTGCAGAAAACATTTCCGCCTAAGTGTATTCTATAAGCGGCATCTAGATTTAGGCACGGTATATAGCGTACACTTAGTTGATATCGTGGTGCCATTTACACCAGTGAAACTGTGGTGTAAATCCCAGCATGTAGATTTAGTCGCAGAGAGTCATATTTTATAACAGTGCATGCAAATTTTGAAACGTCCATGAAACGCCAAATTTAGGCGCAGTGCATTACAGAATACGCTTAGCAAGTTGTGCATGTAAATTTTAATTATTGCCAATTAGTGTTTGCTTATTAAGTGCTAGAGAAAAACTGCACTGGTTCCCACTATACGAATTGCGTTCAAAATCTGTACCCTGGTCCATAAAATCATTCACAGTGAGGCCCTGGTATATATGTCAGACCTCACAGACTTACCAACCAGGAACACAAAAAGATCAGCACGCACGTTCTTGAACCTCCACTACCCCAGTTGCAAAGGACTTAAATATATATCAACATATGCATCCAGCTTTTCCTACATTAGAATGCAACTATGGAATGCATTACCAAATGCCACAAAAACAACGCACGACCTAACAATCTTCCGAAAATTACTGAACACCAACCTGTTCGAAAAGGCATACCACAATGATCCATCCTAAATACCAGATATCGAAACTCTTCCAGAACTAGACAAAACCAAACTCTGTATACCTGACTGCTTCGGTAACTCTTATCACTAACGAACGTTAACACCTTATTTCTCACGCCGAAATGAACTGATTATCTAATTTAATCTATAATTTACTCTACCATCTATGTACTTAATACAATACCACTTTGTACTTCTCATATTAGCCATATTATCATTACTGGTCATCATATATTATTGTTTTTTTTATTACGTGTTATGTAAATTATTCTACAGACATATCTTCCTTATTTCTTACATAGTAATATGCTAATTTAGAACAAACCTCTTACTCTGTTCATAACTATATCTCTTGTAATATAATGTAAGCCACATTGAGCCTGCAAATAGGTGGGAAAATGTGGGATACAAATGCAACAATTAATAAATAAATAAACCAATTAAGTTATGCATATTGTTATGTAATATTGTTGGGGTTTCGGCGTAGAACATTAGGCGGCCCTTTTACTAAGGAGCGTAGGTGCCTAAATGTAACCAACATGCATCGGGTTGGAACTACCGCCCGCCTACCATCTGCCCCGGGCGGTAATTCCATTTTTTACACACGTCCGATACCTTTGGCGGAAATCTGTTTTTTTTTTTTTGTTTTGTTTTTTGCCGCGTGGTGCTAACCGGGTGGTAATCTCAGTGTACACGTGCTTACGATTTACCAACCGGTTAACGCGTGAGACCTTACCACTAAGTCAATGGGTGGCAGTAAGGTCTCGGGTCCAAAATGGATATGCTCTACTTTTTATTTTGCTGCTTATCCATTTCCCCCCCCCCCCCCAAAAAGGCCTTTTTTGCAGGCGCGCTGAAAAATGGACCTGCGCGCATCCAAACACGTGCCTACACTAGCACAGGCCATTTTTTGGTGCACCTTAGTAAAAAAAAAAAAACCCTAGATGTGCGGTATAGAATCCAGAGGTAGGTGCTTAGTGTCATTCTATAAATAGCTCCGAGTTGGGTGCTGTATATGGAATAGCATTTGACACTGCCCCAACACTATCTGGATAGGTTTGGCTGGTCTGTAACAACTTTCAGTGCCATTATCCAGTTATGCCGCTGAATATCATTGATTGGGTCTGGTCAACGTTGCTTATTTGCTTAGCTTTACCTGCTACCTCGATAACTAGTTTTAAGTATTTGGCCCTGTATTATCTTTTATTTAGTTCAACTGTCTTGTTCTTGTAGTTTCATATACAATCTTCCTTTTCTATGAAGAAGGAGCATGTGAGGCCCTGAAAGCTACTTACAATGGGATCCTTTTCCTAAGATGCAGTATAAAGTGACCTTAGCACGCCCTTACATGGATTTTCCTCCATATGCTAAGGCCATTTTTACTGCAGCAATAAATGGCTGATTTTTCCCATTATCTCAATTAAGAAGATAAGAATAGCCATACTGGATCAGACCAATGGTCCATCTAGCCCAGTATCCTGTTTCCAACACTGGCCAATCCAGGTCACAAGTACTCGGCAGAATCCCAAACAGTAGCAACATTCCATGCTACCAATCCAAGGGCAAGAAGTGGCATCCCCATGTCCATCTCAATAACAGACTATGGACTTTTCCTCCAGGAACTTAACCCAGATATGCTAACTGCTGTTACCACATTCTCTGGCAGCAAATTCCAGAGCTTAACTATTCATTGAGTAAAAAAAATATATTTCCTCCTATTTGTTTTAAAAGTATTTCCATGTAATTTCATTGAGTGTCCCCTGGTCTTTGTACTTTCTGAAAGAGTAAAAAATCCACTCAGGATTTTGTAGACCTCAATCATATCTCCTCTCAGCCGTCTGTTTTCCAAGCTGAAGAGCCCTAACCTCTTTAGCCTTTCCTTGTATGAGAGGAGTTCCATCCCCTTTATCACTATGGTCACCCTTCTTTGAACCTTTTCTAATTCTGCTAGTGGAGGAGTGGCCTAGTGATTAGAGCACCGGTCTTGCAATCCAGAGGTGGCCAGTTCAAATCCCATTGCTGCTCCTTGTGACCTTGGGCAAGTCACTTAACCATCCATTGGCTCAGGTACAAACTTAGATTGTGAGCCCTCCTGGGACAGAGAAATATCCAGAGTACCTGAATGTAACTCACCTTGAGCTACTACCAAAAAATGTGTGAGCAAAATCCAAATAAATTATTTGAGATTCTGTTGCTACTATCTGAGATTTTACATGGAATGTTGCTACTATTTAAGATTCTATAGGGAATGTTGATATTATCTGAGATTCTACATGGAATGTTGGTCTACACGGAACGTTGCTACTATTTGAGATTCTACATGGAATGTTGCTATAGTGGAGGAGTGGCTTAGTGGTTAGAGCACCAGTCTTGCAATCCAGAGGTGGCCAGTTCAAATCACACTCTGCTCCTTGTGATCTTGGGCAAGTAACTTAACCCTCCATTGCCTCAGGTACAAACTTAGATTGTGAGCTCTCCTGGGGCAGAGAAACATCCAGCGTACCTGAATGTAACTCACCTTGAGCTACTACTGAAAAAGGTGTGAGCAAAATCCAAATAAATATATCTTTCTTGGGATATGTTGATCAGAATTGAATGCAATGCACAATGGCCATATGCTAATGTTCTTCAAAAACCAGACTGAGGACTTCCAATGTAGCGTCTAGAAGCTGTATTTTACAATACACCTTACAAAGGTCTTTTTAAAGATCACAACATTCTTTATTAAAGTTCTCACTTTCAAAGAATCGTTTTGGACATTTTCACCAAGACTTCTGAAGAAGTCACTGTCTGTTTCCGAAACATGGTACCGTGTAGAGTCTTCTTTCAATAAATGTTATTTCTGCATTGGATGTCCTCGGTCTGTTTTTTGAAGAGCTTGATTCTGTTCCCACTCTCCTCCTGCTCTTGAGACTTTTCGTAGGACGTTGTTGTTCTTTCCACTCCTGTGGTTGTGCTGCATATGCTAATGTTGCCATTAGTGTGCGGCCATTAAAAAAAAATTAGCATGTGATCTTTTACCGACTCATATTTTGAGTTGGTAAGGGCTCACATGCCAATCAGTTAAGAGGGAATTCAATAGAAACTTGAGCGTTAAGCATTATTTGATAAAGAGAGCATGCTTTTTATAGAACAACTAGTAAAAGAGGCCCGTTTCTGGAGCAACACCCCCCCTTCTCCCTCCCTCCCTACCGACCCCTTTGTCGTTCTGACGCCATTGCTCCACACCTCCTGAAGCACCGTACGCCATTGCTCTGCCCTCGGTGTGCGACACCATTGCTCCGCTCTCAACGTCATCACGTTTGAAGCGAGGGCGGGCCCCCGAGACGGCGATTTCAGTGGCTTCACAACCACGAACCCGTCTTGAAGGAAGTGACGTCAGTGTCTTCAGAACGTTGAGGGTGAGTTTTATTATATAAGATGTTCAACATGGTTCTGACGCCTAACTTTTGTGTGCCGTACCTATGCCTACTAAAAACGGTGAAAATGCTGGCATCCAACTTAGGCGCGTTTCAGGTGAATTCTATAAATCTGCGTGCAACTTTTTGGAATGCCCTGACATGCTCCTAGCCACACCCCCTTTTCGGATACGCATGACCAAAGTTAGGTGCCTTGCTTTATAGAGTAGAATGCAATGAGATGCATACACAAATTTTTAAGACTGCCAATTAGCATTGATAATTGGTTGTTAGCACCCAATTAATGATTCTGAGCTCATTAGTCATTTATTTACGCATGCTTTATTGATGCATTCACAAATTTGGGTGCAATATATAGAATCCAGGGATTAGCCTGCAATAATGTACCTGCGCTAACTGATTGACACAGCAAAGCTTACTCTCCGCCCCCAGAATGCCCTCCTTGCGATAAATATTTTTTTGCATGTAGCTTGCGCATGCAGATCACAAAATAACTGATGAATGCCCGAGTGCATCACGTAGTAAACCATTTAAGTTGCAGTTCACCATAGTCCTAAGCCATGCAGATTATTGCAACGGAATCTACGCGGGCTGTAAAGAACAACTCATTAAAAAAACTCCAGACCGCCCAAAATACAGCAGCCAAGCTGATATTCAGCAAAACACGCTTCAAAAGTGCCCCTCCGATAAAAGTTGCATTGGCTCCCAGTCAAAGAATGGATCATCTTCAAAATCTGCACCTTAGTCCACAAAATCATGTACAACGTAATCCCAGAATACATGACAGACCTCATAGACTTACCAATAAGAAACAGTTAGATCATCAAGATCCTACCTAAACCTACACTACGCAAATTGCAAAGGACTGAAATACAAAACAACTTACGTAGCCGGCTTCTCCTACATAAGCGCACAACTATGGAATGGGCTCCCAAAAGCCGTGAAAACAATCCACGATCACTTGAACTTCAGGAAATCACTAAAAACCAACCTCTTCAAAAAGGCCTACCCCAACGACCCCACGTAACCCTCTTCACCTACCAACACAGCATGACTATGATCAAACAGGACAACACGCAATCTTCATCCATTCCCACCCTCCACTTATACCTCATACGATCACTATACAATCTTGTACCTGTTATCTACCGACTAGGCAAACGCCTCTGACGGTACTATGTAAGCCACATTGAGCCTGCAAATAGGTGGGAAAATGTGAGGTAAAAATGCAACAAACAAATAAATAGCTAAAGGACCCCAATAATAGCTATTTGATTTAATTTTTTTTTTATTTAATAAAGTATTATCGCTATTTTCAGCATGTCTAGTTTTCTTGGGACCAACGGGGCAACATGCATAGAAATCTTAACGTTTGTAGTGTTCATTATTTAACATTTTCCTGTTTGCAAAAAGTTAGTACAAGCCCTTGTTTTCCCAAACTCATAATGCTGTTTTAAAGCCCAGTGAAAGTGGAACTTCCTAGTGAGTCTATTTCTGCTGCAATAAAACTGTAGTGTTGTAACTGAAACCTCTACAGTCCTTCAAACGATCAGGTCAAGGTCCTCTACTATAATGTCAGCAACAGGTTAGTTTGGCAGCTTGATCACTCTTGTAACTGCCTGTTTTTGAGATCTGTGTCGCACAGCTTCAGCTTCCAGTGTAGCATAAAGTAGGGAGTTGTGACCTTATAACACAGAAAACTGCTTTCTCCTTACTTATTCCTGCATTCACTTAGTTCTACCTCCGTTTCAGTGGTTTTAAGTGACAGGTCCTGGGGGCAGGGCTGGTGTTAAGATATTCAGGGGCCCAGGACAGAAACTGGGGACGGGCCCCAAAAGCTGGCCTTCAGCCTATGTCTCCTTTAGCTTGGAGGAGGTTTGGGGCCTCCTATGGTATGGGGGACCCAGGGCGATTGCCCTGTTTGCCACCAGCTAATGCCGGCCCTTCCTGAGGTGGGGGCAGAGCCGTGCCGACACGGTAAGCAAGGTAAGCACGGCAGGGGGGCGCCGCCGCACCGTGCTTACCTCGCCCTCCAGCTCCCATGTCCCAACTGCCCGCCCTCTTTTCCCCCCCCCACCAAGATCCCATTCCTTTTTTTCCCTTTTAAATTTACCTCCGTCCGGCAGCACAGCATTAGTGAAGGAGGCGGTGCTCCCGATGTCTCTAGCCAACCTTCCCTTTGCTCAATGTCCCGCGATCATTTTCACGGGGGGTGGGGGCGCCAACTGATAGTCTGCAGGGGGGCGCCAGAGACCCTAGGCACGGCCCAGGGTGGGGGGGAGGGGAGAACAGAGCTTCAGGTGCTTGTATTTTTCATTTATGTTCCATGTTGGGGTTTGGGGGAGGGGGAAGAGCTGACACGAGATCACCTGGATTTTGGTTTATTTAAAACTTTGATAAACCGCTTTTCCTGCATATCATAACAAAGCGGTGTACAATAATTTAAAAAAAAAATGAAGAAGAAAAGAATGCCATTTGTCATAGGAGAGAGAAAGAAAACAGAGATTGATCAAATGACAGCTATATCAGACAACAACAAAAAAAACATGTCATAAACTGAATAAAAACAAACACATATACAGTTTAAACCAGGAACAGTCCTAATGCATCCTGGGCACAGAATCTCCCAAATGCTTCTACAAAAAGATGTCTTCGGGGCTGCACGAGATTTAGGATAAAACAGTTCTAGATGAATGGAAGTTGGAAGGGCTTTCCAAAGAGAAGGGGTGGTACAAGAAAATGAGGCCATTTTAATCCATTATGGGGTAAATTCAAGAAACAGCGCTGAATTGTAGGTACCGGGATAATGCGAGCTGAGCGCGAATTCTGTAACGCAGTTCCACTGCAAATAAACTGGTGGTGGTCTATAATCTGTGCACCAAATTTCCTGCCACATTCGTAACCTGATACAATCTATGGTACTAAGCCATGTAGACTACTTCAATTGAATCTATGCCGGATGCAAAGAACAAATCGTAAAGAAACTTCAAACTGCTCAAAACACGGCAGCCAGGCTTATATTTGGAAAAACGCGATTCAAAAGTGCCAAACCCCTCCGAGAAAAACAGCACTGGCTCCCAATCAAAGAACAAATCGCATTCAAAATCTGCACAATGGTTCACAAAATTATCTATGGTGCAGCCCCGGGATACATGACAGACCTCATAAACCTACCAACCAGAAACACTGCAGGATCAACACGAACATACCTAAATCTCCACTACCCAAGCTGCAAAGGACTCAAATACAAGTCAACTTATGCATCCAGCTTCTCCTACATAAGCACACAACTATGGAATGCATTACCAAAAGCCGTGAAAACAACGTATGACCACCTAAACTTCCGGAAATCACTAAAAACTAACCTGTTCAAAAAGGCATACCCTACCAATCCAACCTAAATGCTTGAATCACTGCAACACAACAAAACCAAAGCTCGTACTGGACATAAATTAACTCTTCCCCTCTTCCCCTTCCCCTAATGTGTCTGTTACACATGAACTTTATCCTACCACTACATCACTTTGTATTTGTTCATACCGGAATTGGCGACCACCTTTACGGTACTATGTAAGCCACATTGAGCCTGCAATTAGGTGGGAAAATGTGGGATACAAATGTAACTAATAATAATAATATCCATACCCCCTTGAAGTTGCGTCCTCTGGAATTTGAGCGCCCAACTTATAGCGACTAAGGGCAGTTATGCACATAGGGGGAAATTCTATATATGGCAGCCGGAAAATCCACGTGGAAATCCACTGCATAAAAATATTACCTTTGCAGGCTGGGATGCCAAGCCCTATCAGCCGAAGACATCTCCTGCAAAAGTCCCAGCAACTTAGGTCCCAACGGTAGGCCGGACTGGCACCTGCGTTTGCCTGCACCCTAGGATTAGAGCCTATGGTTAGTGCCTGAGGCTCAAGATCTGACAAAAAAAAAATGATAATCTTAAATTTAGATCAAATGTTTTAAGGCTCCTAAATTTAGTAATATTTTCAACCAGAAGCTTAACTTCATCAGTTTGACTGAGAATTCTCTGAAATATAGGGGGCAAAAATCTAGGAACCTAAGTGAAGTGTTGAAATGACACCTTGATTTTTACAGCTGGGCACTTTTCCTAGAGAAAGCCCTCTGGATTAGGCCTTGCAGATACAATTTTAAGAAACTTAAGTCTAAAGCAGGGCAGGATTAAGGCCTAGGCAAACTAGGCACAAGCTTAGGGTCTGGGTAATTAGGAGGGGTCCTGTTAAATGTTCAGTGGCTTCCTGAGGAACATTTTTTACTCCTAGTCAGTAAGCTGCTGGCAGAATGGAAGCGAGCTCAGTGCTTATTGAAATACAGTCGGACAACCCATGGACCCTGAAGAAGAAGGCGAAACTTGGGCCGAAGTCGGGCCGTGGATGGGGTTTATATGACTGTATTCAAGTATGAGACTGCCCAGAAACTTTTTCCAGCAGCCAGCTAAGTAACCCATGAATGCTTAATTTGATTAAATAAGAGAAAATAAGTGGGATGCTTAGTAGAGGTTTTTGAGCCAGTGATGATCAGGCAGTGCTCCCTAATGTTCAACAACAACACAAGGAGTACATGCCAGGATTGAGGCTTTTCCACTATAATCAAATTATATCTCATATGTGACGCTATCTATATTTATATAGGAGTCTCCTATTTTATGAGTGCTAATATATGAATGATTGGACTGCCTATAGCTTTGTTTTGATTATCATTAGAATGAAAAGGGAGACCACGGGGACCAGAACCAGCCCTGTTCCTTCTTCTTAACTTGCTGCTTCTCCCTCTGCAGTCAGAACCGTGCAGGCTCACGTTGGTGAGCGTTTTAATATGTATTTAAGATGGCCAGCATGTTTGTTTGCCTAGGGGCCCACCAAAGGGTTAATCCTGCGTGGCCTAAAGAACGACAGAACCTGACTATGAAATTGATGCAATTAATACAACAGCATGTTCCTAATCAGATTTCATCCTTCTGTACCGACTGCAACAGACGTTGTTACTTAAGAGTTAAGAAAGCAAAAAATGGCCTGTTTATGAAAAGCGATGGGACGCCAAGCTGAACTAATGTGAATTTGACTGTGGGAAGTACTGCAGAAAGAAACCCCTGAAGAAGGAAATCCAACCCAAGGAAGACTTGAAAAGAAGGGAACGTGTAACCTAAATGCGTTTTACTTTGCAGCAGTTTATGAAAGCAAGTTATTTTTTTCTCTAAATATATTTCTGCTCTCTTAAGCCTGCATACGCCACTAGATTTCTGTCGAGGTTGCTCAGCGTTGAGTTGTGCAAATTTTGGCGCTGATTCTACATCTGCACATGAACTAATTAGTTAATGGGGTGTGTGTAGGGTTACCATTTTGTGTCCTCTGAAAAAGAGGACACATGTCACGCCCCCTTTGGGTCCTCGTTCCGCCCCTATTCCCCCCCCCCCATCACATAGTCCCCTCCCCCCCTCTCACATACCCCCCCTCACTTACTATCTAGCCCTGGTGGTCTAGTAGCGTCTTCTCTTTGGGGCAGGAAAGAGCCCCCTCTCTCCTGCCCGGAACGCTGCCTGCCCTTGCCTGCTGCATCCTCCTCGGTCTGGCTGGGGATTCAAAATGGCCACTGAGAGTTGAAGCGGCCTCGCGAGAGTTCAACTCTCGGCGGCCATTTTGAATCCCTAGCCAGACCGAGGAGGATGATAGACAGGGGAGGCAGCGCTCCGGGCAGGAAAGAGGGGGCTCTTTCCTGCCCCGAAGACATCACTAGACCACCAGGGAACATGGTAGGGGAGGGGACGGGAGACCAGACCCACGGCGCCGATCGCCCGCCCACACGCACGCGCCTGCCCGCACCCGCGCCCACGTTTGTCCAGAAATCCGGACAAATGTGGGTGCAGGCAAAATCCGCCGGACGCCCTGGACGTGCCCTCAAAAAGAGGACATGTCCGGGGAAATCCGGACGAATGGTCCTAGGTGTGTGCAATTGCCTTGTGTTGGGTGCCAGCGTTTACACCAGGTTTTGGCAGGTGTAAGTGCCACGCCCAAATTAGGCACAAAGTCCTTACATAAGAACATAAGAGTAGCCATACTGCGGTCAGACCAGTGGTCCATCTAGCCTAGTATCCTGTTGTTTAAACAGTGGCCAAGCCAGGTCGCAAGTACCTGGCAGAAACCCATATCATGGCCACATTCCATACTACAAATCCCAGGGCAATCAGTTGCTTCCCCATGTTTGTCTCAATAGCAGACTTTGGACTTTTCCTCCAGGAACTTGTCCAAACCTGTTCCTCCGGCAAAGAGTTCAAGAGCTTAACTGTTCGTTGAGTGAAAAAATATTTCCTTGTATTTATTTTAAAAGTATTTCCATGTAACCTCCATGAGTGTCCCCTAGTCTTTGTACTTTTGGAACGAGTAAAAAAAATCGAGTTATTTCTACTCATTCTACACCGCTCAGGATTTTGTAGACCTCAATCCTTCCCCCCCCCCCCCCCCCCCCAGAAATTTTATTAAGATTTTCAGATAACAAACATAAGAACAATAATGTATAACAATATTGTGAAGACATAGTGAAAACAGTTGATCTGTCTCATTTTTCCAAGCTGAAGAGCCCTAACCTCTTTAGCCTTTGCTCAAAGGAGGGGAGTTCCATCCCCTTTTATCATTTTGGTTGCACTTCTTTGAACCTTTTTGAATTCTGTGTTATGTCTGGGAATGTGAGCCCTTGTGCCCCGACTGAGCACGGTGAAGATGGAGTGACTCCGCACTCGGTCAGGCAGCCAGACAACCCCTAGCTTCACCTGGGAAGCAACCGCCGTTCCCTGAGAGTTGAGCCCCCAGGTGCAGGCGGCCACCAGGACTTCCCGAACCGGCGGGGTTGCATGGCCATTGACCCGACAGGCATGGAGAGCAGACACCGTCCAGGAGCCAAGGAATCAGCAGCGCAGCGAATAGTCAGAGAAACAGTCCAAGGTCTAGGCAGGGAGCAACACAGCGCATAGTCAGGCAACAATCCAGGGTCTGGTACACAGGAATCACAGAAGCAAAGATAGCTGGCTGTAGAACACAGACGTAGACCACGACCTCTAAGCACTAGAAGCCGAAGCAAGGAAGGACTGGAGGCAGGGCTTTAAGTAGTGTAGGAAATTAGGTTCAAACATGTGCAGCTGATCCAAGATGGCTGCCTCCATCAGAAGAGATGCCGTACGCCCAAATATGGGCTTCCTTCCTGAAGCTGCCCATCTCCAAGATGGCTGCCACAACCTGAGATGCCCATCTCCAAGATGGCTGTCCTATCCTGGCGATACCACATCCAAGATGGCGGCTGCATCCTCGAATGCCCATACCCTGCGCAAGCAAGCTGCACCTCTGGAGGAGTGTAACATTCTGTTACGATCGTTCCGTGCAGCGTGCCCTTTGCAGAATACTAGTTTAGCATAGACCTTCCCGGACACTATTTACTAAATTCCGCCCACAGTTTAAAAATTCTATTTCAGTTTTAAACATAACAGAACTTTCCCTTTTCAAATCCCACGTCCTGTAAAAAGAATCAACTTCTTTGATGTACGTTGCTATCTTGTTTGAATGCAAGCCAAGCAGAACTAAACAAACTGATAATATCACACTAATTTTTCTATTTCTTCCTATATGATAGGTTTCACTTGATTATCAGTAATTTAAAGATCAGAAGCCATTGTGGCCTTCCCTTGATCCCTCCATAAGTACATAAGTAATGCCACACTGGGAAAGACCCAGGGTCCATCGAGCCCAGCATCCTGTCCACGACAGCGGCCAATCCAGGCCAAGGGCACCTGGCGAGCTTCCCAAACGTACAAACATTCTATACATGTTATTCCCGGAATTGTGGATTTTTCCCAAGTCCATTTAGTAGCGGTTTATGGACTTGTCCTTTAGGAAACCGTCTAACCCCCTTTTAAACTCTGACAAGCTAACCGCCTTCACCATGTTCTCCGGCAACGAATTCCAGAGTTTAATTATGCGTTGGGTGAAGAAAACTTTTCTCCGATTTGTTTAAAATTTACTACACTGTAGTTTAATTGCATGTCCCCTAGTCCTAGTATTTTTGGAAAGCGTGAACAGACGCTTCACATCCACCTGTTCCACTCCACTCATTATTTTATATACCTCTATCATGTCTCCCCTCAGCCGTCTCTTCTGCAAGGACATCATTGTTCTTTGTTAGCACAAAAATTGCAATATTTGAAGGGTGTTTTTTTTTTTTTTAAATTTCATCAACAACAAAAGGTGCCATAGTAGTGAGCTTTTGAAAAAAAGTGGAGGGGTATTTTCAATATGACATGCGAGTCTGAATTGAGACATTTTGCCAAAAAGGTCTAAAAACCCCCATCTAGCTCACAGCCATAATCAAACCAGAGATTTAATTATTGCTTTGAACTAGATGTTTTCATGCTCAACATGTCCTTCAGTAAGTAACATTTTTGGAAAAAAAAAATCACAGAGAAAAATAAACCTTAGGGACGTCTGTCTGGCAGCATTCTTCTAAACTGGCCACACAGACATCCCAGCAATGTAGAGGGGCAGCCTAGTAGTCAGTGTAGTGGACGTTTCATAAAGGGACCCAGGTACATATCCCACCTAAACCCCTTCATATTGTATTGTGAGACCTCCAGGAACTACAATAACCCTCCTGCTTGCAGGTCACTTATATATTTAGGTACAGGAGGTATTTCTATGTTCCAGCAGGCTCAAATATCTGTAGTGAAATAAAAGACTTAAAGTGGGATTGAACTTGTGTCCTGTTGTTAATTGTCCACTGCACTGACCTCTAGGCTACTCCATCAACTTTCTTAGGAATGATCATAACATCTGAAGCGATCATAGAGCCTGGTATCGACTGTCACACCTTTGGAGGGTGGGAGGGGGTCAGTGGCCACTGGGGGATTAATGGGGGTCACACCTTAATCTCACCAGTGGTCAGCTGGTCAGTTAGGGCACCTTTTCCTGATGTAATCAGCACTGCACTGACCTCTAGGCTACTCCATCAACTTTCTTAGGAATGGCCATAACATCTGAAGCGATCATAGAGCCTGGTATCTACTGTCACACCTCTGGGGGGAAGGAGGGGGCCAGTGGCCACTGGGGGATTAATGGGGGTCACGCCTTAATCTCTCCAGTGGTCAGCTGGTCAGTTAGGGCACCTTTTCCTGATGTAATCAGCTCTGCACTGACCTCTAGGCTACTCCATCAACTTTCTTAGGAATGGCCATAACATCTGAAGCGATCATAGAGCCTGGTATCTACTGTCACACCTCTGGGGGGAAGGAGGGGGCCAGTGGCCACTGGGGGATTAATGGGGGTCACGCCTTAATCTCTCCAGTGGTCAGCTGGTCAGTTAGGGCACCTTTTCCTGATGTAATCAGCTCTGCACTGACCTCTAGGCTACTCCATCAACTTTCTTAGGAATGGCCATAACATCTGAAGTGATCATAGAGCCTGGTATTTACTGTCACCGTCACACCTTTGGGGGTGGGGGGTAGGAGGGGGCCAGTGGCCACTGGGGGATTAATGGGGGTCACGCCTTAATCTCTCCAGTGGTCAGCTGGTCAGTTAGGGCACCTTTTCCTGATGTAATCAGCACTGCACTGACCTCTAGGCTACTCCATCAACTTTCTTAGGAATGGCCATAACATCTGAAGCGATCATAGAGCCTGGTATCTACTGTCACTGTCACACCTTTGGGGGGGGGGGGGGGTGGGAGGGGGCCAGTGGCCACTGGGGGATTCAAGGAGTCATGCCTTAATCTCTCCAGTGGTCAGATGGTCAGTTAGGTCACCTTTTATCTGACTTATTCATGACTGAAGTAGGTCTAGATAAAAACATAACTTCTTTTTTTTTTGCCCTGGACCCTTTTTTTTTTCGAATGCTGAAAAGCATCCAGATTTTAAGGCCACCCAAGTCCCGCCCAAAGCATGTCTCCAACACAGCCCCTTCTGATTTAGATAAATTGTGGAGTAAAGTGTCCCAATTCTGAGTTTTCGAAAATCGCAACTTAAGACATTTTTTGGGGAAAAACGTCCATTGGCCGCTTTTGAGACGTTTTTCTCTTTTGAAAATGAGCGCTGTAGGTTCCTTTAGTGAAATAAAACTTGGCAGTGAATTACAAAACTGTGATATCGCAGATACAGCATTACGACTGTAGAAAGATTAAAATAAACCTGGTTGCAGGAGCTGGTTCATGATAACACATCTGTATGATTGCATCTTTTTTGTTATCTAATAATTGACTCCTGTTTTATCTCTTGTTTTCAAATTCTACATTATATCAAATGCCAGCATTTCAATTTTAAGATTGCTGACTTTATTTTTCCATGGTCACATGGCCACTGAAGTCTATTCATGACTCTAAAACCATAGATCATTAAGCCCTAACACATGCTTAGTGTGCGTGAAAATAATTACCACAACGTGCCATAAAGTGTTTTGCAGTAAGAAAATTGTTTCCTTGTGCTAAACATGCAGTATTTGTTTTTTTAATTTTATGGAGGGTGCATGTCAGAGGTGGAGAATGGGCATGGATGCGCGATCCAGCTAGCGCATTCTGATTACCATGTGCCAACTTTGACTAGCGTGTCCATAACACAGAAGCTCTTAGTGCCTCCTAAATATGGAGGTGAGTGCTCGCCATCAATTTTTTTTTCAGGTTACAGGTGCTAAAAGCAACGAGAACACTTAACCTTGAATTAGAAATACTGGAAATTGCCCTATTTCCTGGGCGCGCTAGAAATGGGCTTAGCATGCTGGAAAATCCTCAGGGGCGGCCCAACCATTAGGCCACCTGGGGCGGGGGCCTCAGGTGGCACTTTTCAGGAGTGGCATCTCCCCTTTCGTGGTGGTCCAAACCCGGCAGGGATTCCCATGCGTTGCCCTGCCGCCAGCACCTGCCTCTTCCCTTTAATTCGGCTGCCTTTCTGATTTAACGTCCTGTTTCGTCAGAGGCTCAGGCAGCTGCAGTAAAGGGAAAAGGCCGGTGCCGGTGGCAGGGAAGCGTATGGGAATCGCTGCCTCTGCCGGGTTTCGAACATGACGAGGTAAACGCTGCAAACAGGCTGGAGGTAGGAAGGAGGGGACAGTATCTTGGCCTGGGAGGGGGAGGCATCTCGGCACGGGGTGGGGAGCAGCACCTCAGTCCAGAGAGGCGGTGTGTTAGCTCCGCCTCAGGCAGCATCTTGCCTTGGGCTGGCTTTGAAAGTCCTGCGTTAGTAGACTTTTTCCTTTTATGGCAATCAAAATCCGACTCTAGATTTGAAGCCGTCAGTAATATGGACATTTGCTTATGAGTCCCTTCCTTGAAACACACCTGAAAACGTCCGATTTGTGTTGATCTTCATGCTTTTTAATACTCATATTTACATGGTTGCTGCTACTTCCTGTTTTTCTTGCAGATCCCGACTTTCCCATCTTTATCTGAAATTCCTTTAGGGTTGAGCTAGGTCTGTAAAAGCTTTAATGGCTCTTGTTTCAGCTACAGAAATGTAATAAAGCCTGTCTTGAGTACCAGGTAGCTTTGCAAGTAGCTATAATCTATGAGTCTTCACAGTGAAGTGATGTATTAATGGAACATTTCCAGGTGGCTACAAGGGTGGCCTTGTATAGCAAAGCCTAAGCTAGGTATGCCAGAGAGCTGTGTGAAGAACCTTAGCTATCTAATTGACTATAGAAGATGTTTATATTTTCTGTATAGCTCTGCAGGAAATGTATTGTAGATGCTTGTGGGTTAAGAGATGCCAATGAACTTATGCTCACGTAGATACTGTTTTGTTTTTTTGTTCTTGCAGATTTTTTTTCACATATCTTCTGCCACACAGCGCACCTTCTTCACTCAGGCCAATGCTGGATGTAATTGTGAACGCTACAGGTAATGCATTACATCTGTACTGTGGGGGAAGGGGGTGGGGAGGGCCTCTTTCTTACATGGCAAAAACTGTGAGTGTCTGCAAGAGTCCTGAACAAAAGCTTCATTCGAACGTTAATGTTCTGAAAATGCAGTATTCAGTGGATTACGTGCATAGCTGTTATGAGAAAGTGAATTGTGATTAGGATTACTCGCATTACTCCGCTCAATTCGTGATAAAGAATCCATCTGTTGGCTTTGGGCACATTTCAGTGATTATTTCACATTTAGTAAGGAACAATTTGCACAGCTTAGGGGTAATTTTATAGAGTCATTGTCACGTTATGAGTCCTCATAAAATACCGACTAAGATATGATAGGCAAAGTTTGGATGGAGCTTGGACAAAGTTCATAAACATGTTTCCGATCTGAGGAAGAACTTATGGGCAACCTTCGAAAGCTAATCAAGAAATGTATTAAGTTATGTCCAATAAAAAAGGTATCATCTTATTTTCTTTTCCATGTTTTATTTTGTTTGATTTCTATTGATTACCTTTCAAAGTGGACTAACACGGCTACCACACCTCTCTACTTAATAAATATGTATATAAGTAATATCATACTGGGAAAAGACCAAAGGTCCATCGAGCCCAGCATCCTGTCCCCAACAGCGGCCAATCCAGGTCAAGGGCACCTGGCGAGCTACCCAAACGTACAAACATTTTATACAAGTTATTCCCGAAATTGTGGATTTTTCCCAAGTCCATTTAGTAGCGGTCTATGGACCTGTGAGGGAGTGCATAAGAGAACCCCGGTTCTCTTTAAACACACTCCCCCACTGGGTTACCTTAAAGTCAGGACAGAGAAATTCAACCAGAAGGGTATGGTTCATCTAGGGAAGATGAAAACCCAGAGCTATGGATAGTCAGAAATGCTCAGAGGGAAGAGCCTCCAGAATGGACCTCCAGACTGCTAAGGGCTGCTGAGGAAGAGTTTTGATTTCTTTATTGTATTGTAACATTTATAACCTGCACTTTCCCACCTGTAGCAGGCTCAATGCGGCTTACATAAAAAACAAATTTACAAGGTAGCACAAAATGGATAAAACATTTGAATATAATATATAACGAGGTGGACTAAGAAAGGAAAAGGGAGGAAGGTGGTAGAGGTAGGGAGCGGAAGAGGGTGTAAGTTGGGTAAAGTGTTGTGAAAAAGAAAGAATGTGTAATAATGGTTCGGAGAGGGATGAATTCAAAAGGGAAAAAAAACCCCAAAACATATTAAGTTCTGCTAAGTAGTCAGATCCAGGTATCACAGATGGATTTCTAATTTAAGTCAAGTCATATGAGTAGGCTTGCTTGAAAAGGTGAGTTTTAAGTAGTTTCCGGAAGGGTAGATGATTATTGACTTTACGAATCGATCGTGGTAGGGTGTTCTGGAGCTTGCTGCCTATAGTGGAGAAATTGGATGCATAGTATGTGTTTTGTATTTGATTCCTTTACAGTTGGGAAGGTGTAAGTTAAGTTCGAGAAGATCTTAAGCTTAAGAGAAGATTTATAGCCTGCAGGATAGGTCAGGCATCCTATATGCTTGTTATGACTTCAAGTAGGTTCTCCGGCCACTAGGTGGACAGGCCTAGCTTATGTTTGGACTAAAAGTTATATTATGTTATTGAGGATTTTTATCTCACCAACTCTCAATATAATAGATTCAAAGCAAGCTAAAATAAACGTAAGCTAAGAAACTGAGAGCAAAGCATCAGGAAATTACAGATATTCAGAAAAAGAAAACACTTTTAAAATAAACTGTTAAAAAGGTTTTTTAAAAGGTAAGGTCCCCCCCCCCCCCCCAGGGTCTAATAAACAAGTATGTTTTCAAGGCTTCATGAAACAGAAAATAATTCTTCATCAAACGTAATTCAAATGGAAGGTTGTTCCAGTAACGAACTGCTAAGAAGAAAAATGATTGAGAAAAGGTGGCCTTAAATCGTATTATTTTAGTTGAAGGAAACGCTAACAGTAGATAATTGCGTCTCCATGAAGTTGTCCTAGATCTCAACACAGTCACTAACTGAGATCCGCCTTCGGGGCGTAAACCTTTCCAAAAAACTTAAATACTAGACAAAGTGCCTTGAAATAACTTGAGGCTTCACAGGTAGCCAATGCAGTTCACCCTGTGAGGGACTTATATGATCCAGCCTAGTTTTCCAAAATATTAACCTTGCAGCTGAATTCTGAACCAACTGAGTTCTGGAAAGTTGTTTAGAAGAGAGACTCAAAGAAAGTGAATTACCATAATCCAATTGTGGTAGGATTGTTAACTGCACAATAATCTTTTAAAATGTTCTTCTAAAAAGGTTAGATCTCAACAAAGTTGTTTTAACTTGAAATAGGCTTTTCTGATCTGTGGCTCCATAGTCATAGACAAATCCAACATCATTTTTATTTTATTTTTATTTTTGTTACATTTGTACCCCGCGCTTTTCCACTCATGGCAGGCTCAATGCGGCTTACATGGGGCAATGGAGCGTTAAGTGACTTGCCCAGAGTCACAAGGAGCTGCCTGTGCCTGAAGTGGGAATTGAACTCAGTTCCCCAGGACCAAAGTCCACCACCCTAACCACTAGGCCACTCCTCCACTGTTGCTACTGTTTGAGATTCTACATGGAATGTTGCTATTCCACTAGCAACATTCCATGTAGAAGTCGGCCCTTGCAGATCACCAATGTGGCCGCGCAGGCTTCTGCTTCTGTGAGTCTGACGTACGTGCAGGACGTCAGACTCACAGAAACGGAAGCCTGCGCAGCCTTCTACATGGAATGTTGCTAGTGGAATAGCAACATTCCATGTAGAATCTCCAATAGTAGCAACATTCCATGTAGAATCTCCAATAGTATCTATTTTATTTTTGTTACATGTGTACCCTGCGCTTTCCCACTCATGGCAGGCTCAATGCGGCAGGCAATGGAGGGTTAAGTGACTTGCCCAGAGTCACAAGGAGCTGTGCCTGAAGTGGGAATCGAACTCAGTTCCCCAGGACCAGAGTCCACCACCCTAACCACTAGGCCGCTCCTCCACTGTTGCTGCCATTTGAGATTCTACATGGAATGTTGCTATTCCACTAGCAACATTCCGTGTAGAAGTCGGCCCTTGCAGATCACCAATGTGGCTACACAGGCATCTGCGAGTCTGACGTCCTGCACGTACGGACGTCAGACTCACAGAAACAGAAGCCTGCGCAGCCTTCTACATGGAATGTTGCTAGTGGAATAGCAACATTCCATGTAGAATCTCCAATAGTAGCAACATTCCATGTAGAATCTCCAATGGTATCTATTTTATTTTTGTTACATTTGTACCCCGCGCTTTCCCAGTCATGGCAGGCTCAATGCGGCTTACATGGGGCAATGGAGGGTTAAGTGACTTGCCCAGAATCACAAGGAGCTGCCTGTGCCTGAAGTGGGAATCAAACTCAGTTCCTCAGTTCCCCAGGACCAAAGTCCACCACCCTAACCACTAGGCCACTCCTCCACTCATTCCCAAACAGAAAGGAAACGAGCGCTAGCAAGGTTCCAGGGTCCCCTACCTGAACTGAGATTCATTATTATCCATAATTATCTAGGGAATCTTAGTTAAATCCTTAGCAAACCACAATATCTTGGTCTCGTCAGCATTAAGTTTTAGTTTAACCCTGACAGACCAATCTTTTATCCTATTTATACAATCTCACCAGCTGCCTGAATAGAGAGCAGGGCCACTTTCAACACCTTATCCACCTCCCACCCGCTTCCACCCGAGCGCGCTGGGACAAGCCTGTGTGGGTTCAACGTGCCCGTTTAGGGGGTGGGGAAAGTTGAAAGGGGATTGGTTAGAAATGACAGCAAATGTCGCCGCCCTCATTGGTGGAAGGACTCGAGCGGACTGTAATGAATAGCGCGCTCATTGGCTACACGCTGAGCAGGAGCGACTGGGAGTCGCTTTCAGGGAGTTGATTCAGCGGCATAGCGGATCCCAGCGGCAGCATCAGCTGTGGTTTGGCGGGGGACTTCCGGATCAGACTGAGCGCTTGGCGCCGGCGATACCAGGTACAGAGCCGACGCGTGCCCGCGGAGTTGCAGGCGCATGTGCGCTCAGGGGGTGGGGGAGGGGAGGAGGGGCGGGTCCTGGAACTCGGAGGAGAGGGAGGGAGGCAGGTAGGGGGATGGGACTCGGAGGGGAGGGGGCCTGGGAATCAGAGGACAGAGGGAGGGAGGTGATAGGGGGCCCTGGAACCTTGCTAGCGCCCGTTTCCTTTCTGTTGGAAACGGGCATCTTTAACTAGTCATCTATATTTAGCTTAACATAATCATCAGATTCAAAGGAGGTCATGAATAGTTGATGAATATTGAATACTTTGGAGGCAAAATAGCCAGCCAAAGCCTGTGCAGAAGACTGAGCTGAAATGGAAGAATTCGATAACAATAGGTTTTCATGTAACAAACCAAACAACTTCCTTAAATTTGGTTGTTCAATCCCTACCAGCTTAGAGTAGAACTCAGTGGTGTAGCCAGAAGTCCATTTTTGGGGGTAGGGGGGGGGGGGGCGAAGAAGTGGACACTGGCAGACCATGTCCAGGCACCGATCGGCTAATGCATAGCCAGTTACATGCAATAACGGGTTGCTGTATAAAAATAGCACCGACGTTTGTACGGTCCAGTTTATATGGTTAACCTGGCTGGCACTTAACCGGCCAACACTCTAAGCAGAGCAGGAGTCGTATTGCTGCCAGTAGGGGGCAGTGCTTGAATATTTGTGTTTTCAATTACTAGGGACAGGCAGGTTCCCTGGAGTCCCGCACTATTGAAAATGCGAAGTTCCTGGATACATGTTAAATCTAATAGATCTCCCACCCAGAAATAGTTCCAGTCTTTCCCGATCCTATTTAATTTTACATTACCCAGATTGCAATGGCCTCAAATACAAATCTACCTAGGCATCAAGCTTCTCCTTCATAGGAACTCAGCTATGGAATGCACTGCCTCAACTCAGAATCATCTAAACTTCAGGAAATTATTGAAGACCACCCTGTTCAAGAAGGCGTACCATCCAGACGTTACTTAGTTTCTTTTTTTTTTTTTTTATTCAGTTTAAACAAATTTACAAGAACTTTCTTGATTGGAAAAGCTTCATAAAATTAAAATATATCATAACATGAGAAATGAATAATCCATAAGGCAAACTTTTAACGCTCAAGTCCATAAATTGGAAATCCAAGAATTAGGAATATTAGGAGACAAATAATAATACAGAAAATTATTAAGGTTTTCAACAAAGACTATTGAGATGAGTTACTTATTTCATTAGCGCTTATCCTTTTTTTGCTGAGGTTATAAGGGCTGACACATGTGAACGTTCTGTGAATACATATTTCTTCTCGTCAAGTCTGATTATGCACTTGCAGGGGGTATCTTAAAAAAAAGATGCCCCCCAAGTGCAACACTTCAGGCTTAAGGAGCAAGAATTGTTTCCTCCGTCTCCTTGACTTAGTTTATTTCTTATCTGTTCAGCAAAATTTATGGATCCTAATGCTTTTCCATTATCTTTTATTATCTTTGTTGTCTTAGACGATACGTTTACAATTAATTTTTTTTACTATGACATTGTTTAATGATATTATACTGAACTGTAGCCTATCCATGTTATTGTGTAAGCCACATTGAGCCTGCAACTAATGGGAAAATATGGGGTATAAATGTGTTAAAATAAAACAGCACCCCCCCCCCCCCACACACACTGGTAGGACTGTAGGTGAAGGACTCCCGCTCAACTTAGAGGGAACAGTGCCGACTCCACCCTCAGAACACCCCCAAAATATCTGGTTTTGAGTTGTCGCTAACCATTTATTTTCAGTGACCACAATATTGAGACAGCAGGATTTAGACTGGCCAACTCCCGCTGTCACCTGCAGCTAGGAAAGTGAATGGAATGTTGGCTATCATTAGGAAAGGTATGGAAAACAGGTGTGAGGATGTTATAATGCTGTTGTATCGTGGTGCTACCGCACCCTGAGTACGGTGTTCAATTCTGGTCGCCGCATCTCAAGAAAGATATAGTAGAATTGGAAAAGGTGCAGCGAAGGGCGACTAAAATGATAGCGGGGATGGGATGACTTCCTTATGAAGAAAGACTAAGGACGCTAGGGCTTTTCGGCTTGGAGAAGAGACGGCTGAGGGGAGACATGATAGAGGTCTATAAAATAATGAGTGGAGTGGAACAGGTGGATGTGAAGCGTCTGTTCACGCTTTCCAAAAATACTAGGACTAGGGGGCATGCGATGAAACTACAGTGAAGTAAATTTAAAACAAATCGGAGAAAATGTTTCTTCACCCAACGCGTAATTAAACTCTGGAATTCGTTGCCGGAGAACGTGGTGAAGGCGGTTAGCTTAGCTGAGTTTAAAAAGGGGTTGGACGGATTCCTAAAGGACAAGTCCATAAACCACTACTAAACGGACTTGGAAAACTCCAAAATTCCAGGAATTACATGTATAGAATGTTTGTACGTTTGGGAAGCTCACCAGGTGCCCTTGGCCTGGATTGGCTGCTGTCATGGACAGGATGCTGGGCTCGATGGACCCTTGGTCTTTTCCCAGTGTGGTATTACTTATGTACCAGCAAACCTGGAAATTCAATGCCAAGGCCATATCTGACCACCAGCATTTATTTTTTTTTTTTTTTTTGGCACCACAAACATAGCTGGTTAAGCTGATATTCATTGGTTGACTGGCTAGGTTCTAGTGGCCAAAGATAGACCTGCTATTTACGTGGGTCTATCCGGCCACTAAACTTATCAGTGAAAATCTGTGGTATCCGTCTGTCACACGACATAGCCAGTGACCAGGATATTCAGCGGAAGATAAGCCAGCTTTCTCTCGTTGAATATTGGTGGGATAGCTGGCTTGAGGGTATTTAACCGGCCATGTGCCATTTTTTTGGCCAGTTAAATACTTTTGAATATCGAGTGGAGTGACAGTAACCAGTTAATTGTCTCTGAAAATTACCAGTTAGCCCTGAAGAGGTGATTTAACCAGCCAGGAAACATTGCTGCCTGGTTAAATCACTTTGAATTTTGACCCCCTAATTACTTTTATAGAATAACTAGTAAAAAAGGCCCGTTTCTGTATGAAAGGAAACGAGCGCTAGCAAGGTTTTCCGCCCCCTTTCTTCCCTTCCGATTTCCATGGCTTCCTCCCTCCCTCTGTCACTGTCCTTCAGTCTGTCCTCTCTCCGAATTACATTGCCCCCCTTTCCAAAATCGCCAACCCCCCTCTCCCCCTCTCTTACCAGGGTCCCGGCGGCAGCATTGAAGAGCGAGCAGGCTCAGCGAGTCTGCTGCCTTCCCTTCTGTTCGCTCTGAGCTGTGACTCTGGTCCCGCCCTCATTTCCTTTTTCCACAAGGGTGGGACCAGAGTCAGAGCTCAGAGCGAACAGAAGGGAAGGCAGCAGACTCGCTGAGCCTGCTCGCTCTTTAATGCTTCCAGGCCAGTGACGTCAGTGTTATCTACTGCATAAAGCAGACCACCTCCGGCGGAAGTCACGGTCCCAGGCAGCTTCAGAATGTTGGAGGTGAGAATTATTATATAGGATAATATAACTGGGTAAATACACTCATATATGTTAGATATGAGCACTTAGGTCAGCCATACAGCTTATATAAATGTTCACACCTAGATTGTTAAATGCACATAAATTATAGTATTCTATTTATGTGCACAACTATACACCCTGCCTAGACTTCACCCACCTTCAAGATATAGTAGAATTAGAAAAGGTACAGAGAAGGGCGATGAAAATGATAAAGGGGATGGGACAACTCCCTATGAGGAAAGGCAGAAGTGGCTAGGGCTCTTCAGCTTGGAGAAAAGATGGCTGAGGGCTGGAGAAAAGACGGCTTGTTTACTCTTTCCAAAAATATTAGGACTAGAGGGCACACAATGAAGCTACAAAGTAGTAAGTTTAAAACGAATCAGAGAAAATGTTTCTTCACTCAAACGTGTAATTAAACTCTGGAATTTGTTTCCAGAAATTGTAGTAAAAGCAGTTAGCTTAGCGGGTTTAAAAAAAGATTTGGATGGCTTTGTAAAGGAAAAGTCCATAAGACATTATTAAAATGGACTTGAGGAAAATCCACTGCTTATTTCTAGGATAAGCAGCATAAAATGTATTGTACTTTTTTGGGATCTTGCCCCAGGTACTTGTGACCTGAATTGGCCACTGTTGGAGGATGCTGGGTTTGATGGACCTTCGGTCTGTCCCAGTATGGTAGTACTTATGTATATTTAGGTACCGGCTTATAGAACAGTGCATTTATGCTTGTATGTGCACAGGTGTGCACATATATGTTAGCATCCTGGTCATTTTACATGTTCCTAAATCTTGACACCTTCTTTACAGATTTGCCCCCTGCATACTTAATCTGTTTTTATAATGCTTTAAGAATGTACAGTCTCAGCATACATTGATTCTTATAAATTACATTTTCTTGTCCATGTATCTAGTTTTTCAAGGCCTTTATGAGGCCAGCCTGGAATTCCAAAACTGTGTGAGAATTGTTAGCTGATGGGTGACTTGTGGCTTATTCTGTGCTGCTAAAGCACTTTTCAGTATCAGTTTTAATCTCCTCTGCTGATCTTTTTTTCTCACTAACCTGTGCTGGATTGTTGCTCTTTCCTCTATTCATACACTTTTCCTTTTCAAGTTCCATTATGTCACAGTCATTAGTCGGAGAGATGTTTCAGATTTGCTCAATTTTTCTCCAAGGAAGGCTGCCTTAGCACATTTGTCCAGGTCAAAGGTCATCTTGATATCATCTGTAAAGCTTTTCAGTGCATGAAGTTGTTCCACTGAGGTGTTGATAACTGGAACTATAAAGCTTTAAATCAAATCTGCAAACGGTAAATGTGATGTTACCTCTGCAACTTTACCATTTTTAGGATTAATTTTAAGCTTGTAGCCCAAAGAACTAACGAGCACTCACTTTATTAAGCAGTGGCATAGATAGGTGGGGCCACGAAAAGAAGCGTTCCAGATATGAGGCAGTGGCGTAGCTACAGGTGGGCCGGGACCACCCACTTTGGACTCAGGCCCACCCAAAATTGTGACACTCTTGCTGTGGCTGGTGGGGATCCCCAAACCTCACTAGCTGAAGATTTTCTCTCCTTGGGCAGCCTGCGCTCTTCCAAATGTCAATCGGCAGCACTTGCCTTGATCTGACACTGAGACCGGCCCTTCTGCACATGCTCAGTTTTCACACGTACAAAACCACTGAGTATGCACAGCCTACTGGCATCAGCATCGGTTTGAGGCAAGTGCTACCGGCTGCCGTTTGAAAGAGTGCTGGCTGCTCGAGGAAGAGGAGGAGGAAATCTTCAGCTGGCAGGGTTTGGGGATCCCTGTCAGCTCAAGTATTTAATATTTGGCATTTGTGGAAAGGGAGGGGTGGAGAGAGGAGAAAACCAGAGGGGGACCGGGGAGGGGGCAAATACCATGCCCGCCCACCCAAAATTGGCCATCTGGCTATGCCCCTGATAATGAGGGGAAGAGAAAGCAGGGCAGGCAATGAGGCGGCGCCGGAGACCAGTGCAGGATGAAGTCTTAAGCCTGCAGGAGTTGGGGACCCCCGCCAGCCGGGCGGCAGTGGAGGGGGGGGGGACGGTGACCAAAATGTGCCCCCCCCCACCTTGAGGTCTGGCTACACCCCTGTTATTAAGTGCCATTCAAAACAAGAGTGGCAGCGGAGTCTTCCTGAAACGCTCCTCACTGGATCTTAATCTTAGAAAGGACAAACTGGCAGCAGTGAGAAGGTTTCTGTGGCAGCAGCCTGTGTAGCTGCCGGGACTCTGTTTGGAGACCAGGATGTTTTGAGGACCTTTGAAGCAGGAACAAGAACTTGTTATTTTTTTTCTGTTACACTTGTGACCCCTGACATTGGCATTTGCCGGAACACAGACCATGTCAGGTCCTTCAGTAAACTCACCTTTTGAGGTTCCCTAAATCTAAAGGCTCGTTGTTTTTCTTTGCTTGTGCATTTTCATACTTTAAACAAGAGTGTGGTTCAATGGTGAACTTGATGTACTCTGTCAGTCCAAGGTTTTGTTCATTTCAAGACATTTTTTTTTTTAATCTAAGTGTGGAATGCCATCAACAGCTTTCTTACTACTACTAATCACTTCAGTACTACTAGGTGTACACAGCACTGTACACATTACATACAGGTACTTTTTCTGGTCCTAGTGGGTTTGCAATCTACGTTTTTGTACTTGGGGCAATGGAGGATTAAGTGACTTTCCCAGGGTCATAAGGAGCTGCAGTGGGAATTGAACCCCGTTCCCCAGGATCTCCGTCTGCTGCATTAACAATTAGGCTACTCCTCCACTCTGTATTCTACTTACATCTTTGCTTGTCTTACACTGGCCATAATGACTTTGTTCAGCTTACGGCATTTCTGCTCTACTGCCATGATGTTGCAATGAGCAGCTTATTGATTGTAGGGAACAAAGATATTTTTGCGAACATTGCTTGAATCTCTATTTGGAAGGAGAAACATTCTTCCTGTTATCTATTGCGGTGTTACGTTTGACTGCCAGGTCTTGGTGGAGAGATGTTAACTGTTTGAGGCAAAATTAGGTCACTCCATCGGATCCAGGACTCTTCCACTTTAGTGTTCTTGTTAACTTACTTTCCATTTCTTTTGTTGGTACTTTAGGCTTTTTCCAAATTCTCTCAGAACTTCTCAGAACGATAGTTAAGTGGGACCTTTCTTCTTTATATAGTTTTAAATCTAAGGGGCCTGCTTCAAACAGACCCTTTCAATATAACTCAGTAATCAGATTGCCTTTAATAACCTTTGCAAATCTTCTACTCCTCACACCTTAATTAACATCTAATTCAAGTCAGTAGCAGTGCTACCTCTCCAGCAGCCAAAGAACAGAAAATAACTGCCTTTTAGAACAAAATGTGAGCCTTACTGCAATCTTTTTTTAAATGTTTTTTTGGCTGTTAACTTTTTCTACAGGTAGAAACTTTCATTTTAAAACTTTGGGAAAAGTATCTACCTCTAGAGAAAATTTCAGTTTAAAACTAAGGGAAAAGGGTTGTACACTATGGAAACTAGTTAATAATGCTTGCTTTTCTCTCTCTTTTTTTCCCCTAAGACTAAACTAGATCCTGTTGTGCCTACTAGAGGCTATCTGTTAATGCTGTAGTACAAAGTTCAAGTTTTAAAACTAGAGGGGGGGAGAGTATGGTGACTAGTTGATAAAGTTTGCTTTTTATATTTTTATTCTGCCTATCAATAACCTACAATTCCTCAATTAAACCCCAATCTTTAAGTTCCTAAAGCACAGAGCAAAATAATTTTCACTTACCAGAGAAATGTCCTCTTCTCTCTGTAAACCTGGAAGATGTAATGGGCCACTTGACAAATTGGAGACTATCAAATCACCTGGACTGGATGGTATATACCCCAGAATACTAATAGAATTGAAACATGAATTGCTGAACTATTGTTAATATGTAATTTATCTTTAAAATCAAGCATGGTACTGAAAGATTTGAGGGCGGACAATATAACACCAATTTTTTAAAAAGGGTACCAGAGTTGATCCAGGCTTTCCACAGTATCCTCAAAGGTAAGCAATTCTGGGGAACTGGGTTCAATTCTCACTGTAGCACCTTGTGACTCTGGGCAAGTCACTTAACCCTCCATTGCCCCAGGTACAAATAAGGACCTGTACATACTATGTAAACTGCTTTTAATGTAGCTGCAAAAAGCACAGAAAGGAGGTATATCAAGTCCCATTTCCCTTTCTCTATTTGAGATTCTACATGGAATGTTGCTAGTGGAGGAGTAGCCTAATGGTTAGTGCAGCAGACTTTGATCCTGGGGAACTTGGTTTGCTTCCCACTGCAGCTCCTTGTGACTCTGGGTAAGTCACTTAACCCTCCATTGCCCCAGGTACAAATAAGTACCTGTATATACTATGTAAACAGCTTTGAATGTAGCTGCAAAACCCATAGAAAAGGCAGTTGTCACGATTGTGACTGGTTTCCTTGGTTGTGCTCTCCTTGCCCTCTGGTGGCCAGAACTGGTGGCTGCCATTGACTGTCTTGCTGTCTCCCTACACATTCCAGACTTTCATTGCAGTCCGGTCCAGATATTCTAGCCCCCCAGACTTGGTTTGAAGTTTGGCAGCTAGCCTCACCCGTAGCTGCCTTGTGATTCCTGCAGCTGAGCTTCAGCTGCTGATGGACTTATTAACCACCTGGAAACCTTCTGAGTTTGCCTTTGCATCGCCTAAGGTCTCTGGGTTTGTTGGTGTGCTCTGTGCACGTCTGCCTAGTCCAGTTCCTTGTCTGGTTCTAGTTAGTCTGTGTGTAGTTTAGCTTTGGTTTTATTGCTTATTTCCTAGTCTTGTCTCTGGTCTGTATTCCTTGTCTAGTTCTTGGTTGTCTGTGTTTCTCTCTTAGTGGCTGCTTGGCAGCTTTCAGTCCTGACTCCTTCCTGTCTGTGTTCCCTTCTTAGTGGCTGCTTGGCAGCTTTCAGTCCTTGTTCTTGAGCCTGTCTGCTTTCTACCTAGTGTGGTATTGTTTGTCTGTGAGTCCTAGTCTAGTATTCTGCCTAGCCTCCCTTGTGTATTCTAGACCCTGTGTGTATCCTGTTGGTATCCAGTTCCTGCCCTGTCCTGCTGGCCGCCTGCACCCAGGGGCTCAACTCCTGGGGAACGGCGGTCAAGCTCAGGTGAAGTCTAGTTGTTCCTGCTCTGCCTGTTCCAGCTTGTTTGCCTCAGCTGTAACTTCAGTCCAGGGTTCCAGTCCTGTTCTGTCTTGTCTCTGGTTTCGGGGTGGTTTTGCCTACCACTGCCACTCTACGGCAGTGGTCCAAGGGCTCACAAACCCAGTGTTTCCATGAGAAGCCTAACAGCAGTATATCAAGTCTCATTTCCCTTTCCTTATTTGAGATTCTACATGGAATGTTGCTGGTGGAGGAGTAGCGTAGTGGTTAGTGCAGTGGACCTTGATCCTGGAGAACTGGGTTCAATTCCCACTGCAGCTCCTTGTGATTCTCACTACAGCACCTTGTGACTCTGGGCAAGTCACTTAACCCTTCATTGACTCAGGTACAAAACAAGTAGCTGTATATAATATGTAAACCGCTTTGAATGTAGTTGCAAAAAGCACAGAAAGGTGGTATATGAAACCCCATTCCCAAGCAACACTTGCTTACAAGGTAAATCACAAGTTGTGTTATTCTTGAACAGTGGGAGTCGTTAACTTGCAGTACTGATCTAGCACCATTTGGTGATTCCTACAGTAAATTAAGGTGGGATAAAAGCCCAACTTTTACTGCACTTTAATAACTACCTCCTCCACCCCCCCTCCACCCCCCCCCCCCCCCCCGATATGTTTCTTTGCCATTTTGGAAATCTACATAGGCCCCTAATTAAGTTCAGGGGCCACAATATTTCTACACTATCATTTCTGAGGAGGAAAAAAACATTTCAGAATTGGGGGTCAGCCTCCCTTAATCCCTCCAGTAAAGCACTGCCCAAAGTGAGTGCGTTCACAAAACCTTATATGTACCTGAGCATACCTGTGAATCCCGATGTTGTTCTCTGAAATTATGGATGTGTTTTCCCCTTCTGAAATGGGGAAATGCATATGTAGATTTTGGTGTCGCACGTAAATGCTGGCTTTCTAAAATTGTATTTTCTACTTTTATGTGGGGTATACTTTTAAATGCTGATATTTACATATGCAAATCACAAGGGCCATAGTGTTATTTAGTAGTGAGATTGTTTGTTTGGAGTTATACATTCTCTTAAAATAAAAGTATCAATATAGAGGTCCTTTTAATAAGGTGCACTGAAAAATGGCTTGCGATAGTGTAGGCACGGTTTATGGGCGTGCTCCGATCCATTTTTCAGCACGCCTGTAAAAAAGGCCTTTTTAAATTTTTCGCTGAAAATGGACGTGCAGCAAAATCTAAATTGCCGTGCGTCCATTTTGGGTCTGACATCTTACTGCCTACCATTGACCTAGCAGTAAAGACTCACACGGTAACTGGGCGGTAATGACCTATGCGTGTTAAATGCCATTTGGTGTGCATCTGATATGCGCGTCCGAAAATAAAAACTATTTTTCAGATGCGCATATCGGATGCATGCCAAAAATGAACCACAAGAGCCACGCAGTAGCTGGGTGGTAACTTCATTTTGGTGCACGTTGGGTGCGCATAGATGCTTACTTGGCTTAGTAAAAGGGCCCACTTTAATTTCGTATTCAGTTTTTTTCCCCCTTTTTCAGAATTGTCAAATACAATTCAAGAACCAAGAAGTAAAAGGAAACATGTATAAAGGTACAACATATAAAAAGATTCCACATCAAGGGAAAAAGGAAAAGCAGATTTTATATAATCTAAACCAAACAATTGGGCAAAATAAACTTCTACAACAACTACCAATGCATCTTTACCAATAGAACACAGAGAGGGGCATAATTGAACGGGGACGACCATCTCTAAGGACGTCCCGGCGATCGAAACAAGATGGGTGTCCAGCTTTCGTTTCGATAATACGGTTGGGAACGCCCAAATCTCAACATTTAGGTCGACCTTCGAGATGGTCGACCTTAGAGATGGTCGTTCCCGGTTTTCGGCGATAATAGAAACCGAGGACGCCCATCTCAGAAACGACCAAATCCAAGGCATTTGGTCATGGGAGTAACCAGCATTCATAGTGCACTGGAACCCCTGATATGCCAAGACACCAACCGGGCACCCTAGGGGGCACTGCAATGGACTTCACAAATTGCTCCCAGGTGCATAGCTCCCTTACCTTCGGTGCTGAGCCCCCCCCAACCCCCCCCCCCAAAAAAAAACCCACTCCCCACAACTGTACACCACTACCATAGTCCTAAGGGTTGAAGGGGGGCACCTAGATGTGGGTACAGTGGGTTTCGGGTGGGTTTTAAAGGGCTCACATTTAACAGCACGTGTAACAGGTAGGGGGGGTGGGCCTGGGTCCACCTGCCTGAAGTGCACTGCACCCCCTAAACTTGCTCCAGGGACCTGCATACTGCTGTGATGGAAAGACAACAAAGCAGATCAGTAGCAGAAAACCATAAATTTATTGAACAAAAAAACAAAAATTTAAATTTTTTTTTAAGGGGGGGGGAGGGGGGTTGGTGACCAATAGGGGAGTAAGGGGAGGTCATCCCTGATTCCCTCTGGTGATCATCTGGTCAGTTTGGGCACCTTTTTGAGGCTTGGTCGTGAAAAAAAAATGGACCAAGTAAAGTCGACCAAATGCTCGTCAGGGACGCCCTTGTTTTTTCCATTATCGGCCGAGGACGCCCATCTCTTAAGCACGCCCCAGTCCCGCCTCCGCTACGTCTCTGACACCCCCTGTGAACTTTGGTCTTCCCCGCGACGGACTGCAGTTGAGGGCGCCCAAAATCAGCTTTCGATTATGCCGACTTGGGCAACCTCAAAAGAAGGGCGCCCATCTCTTTCGAAAATGCCTCAAAGTAAAAAAAAAACAAAAAACGAACTTGCGCAATTAATCCCTGGCACTACTTTTTCCCCAAATAAAAAGGACTCTGGTTGTGTTGGATGAAAAGTGATTGAAATAATTCCCTGATGAACAATGACACATTAAAATCAACGTATTGAAAACTAATTAGGCACAGTTTTTACTGCGTGTTCTATGGTATAAATCTGAACTTGTTTTAGCTAAAGCAAAGCTTGGCTGCAGTGTGTACCTTTTTGCTCCTGTGTATTTCACACATTTCTTGGCAGGAGTGTAGATTTTAAAAGATACCAGCTGGAAAGAATGTTACAGTAGAAGTTTCCTTGTGGTTTAAAGGGGAACAGAATGCTTGCACGTGTGTAGTGAGATGAGGCACAATTAGGGATATTTAGCTAAGAGTGAGGTATAGTAATCCTGCCTGTCAGGCAGCCCGCTGCTTACCCGGGTTTTACTTCCACTTATAGGGCTAGATTAACCCGCAGAAATGGCATTAGCCACGCCTAGAATTCAGTGCAGTTTGTAGAATTAACAGTTAAGCGGAGAGGTCATGCATAAATTTAGGTGTGGCCATTTGCACCTAAATTTATATGGAGAGCACAATTATTCTGTCAAGGAACATCCATAGTGAAGAGCCATTTATTCAATTTTAAGGTCCTACTGAAGACATATTTTTCTTTTCGAACAAGCATTTGACTAAGGAATGTGTGCCGACTTGGAGTCAGCTCCCTGTTCTATAGTAGTAATCAATAGAAATAAAACATGGAAAAGAAAATAAGATGATACCTTTTTTTATTGATCCAACCTAATAAAGGAGTTTGAGAAATAGTAGTTAGTTTGTGGGTGTCTTACTAAATTACTACTATTACTACTACTACTTAACATTTCTAAAGCACTACTAGGGTTACGCAGCGCTGTATAATTTAACATAGAGGGACGGTCCCTGCTCAAGGGGCTTACAATCTAAGAGACAAGTGAACGGACAGTCCTAAAGGGGCGGTCAAATTGGGGCAGTCTGGATTTAGTGAACGGTAAGAGTTAGGTGCCGAACGCAGCATTGAAGAGGTGGGCTTTAAGCAGGGACTTGAAGATGGGCAGGGAGGGGGCTTGGCGTAAGGGCTCAGGAAGGTTGTTCCAAGCAAAGGGTGAGGCGAGGCAGAATGAGTGGAGCCTGGAGTTGGCGGTGTTGGAGAAGGGTACAGAGAGGAGGGATTTGTCCTGTGAACGGAGGTTACGGGCGGGAACATAGGGGGAGATGAGGGAGGAGAAGGTAGTGAGGGGCAGCAGACTGAATGCGCTTGTTTTATGGTAAGGACTCCAACACGGAAATCCTAAAGATCCAAATAATCAAAACGGAACCTCAGAACTCCTCATAAGGAAATTTCAAAAATGTTTAAGCGATAGCCCTATGCTTTAAGGAGTCAATTATTATCACTGGTTCCCATAAGGAGGAATAAGAGAAAAAAAAAACCCAGACGTAAAAAACTCATTAATAATGAGAAAAAAACAAATGAGGTGAAAAACTCTTTACCTCCTTATCAATAACCCATAAAAAGACACCAAACTCAAACTAACACAAACTGACCACAGCCTATATGTGTAGTAAACTACCACGGAAAAATCTCTATTCAAAAGGAGCAGTCCAAAAATAAATGATGGGACTTGTAAAAGACTGAAAAAAGTTCCGTGTTGAGTCCTTACCATAATTTAGTAAGACACCCACAAACTAACTACTATTTCTTAAACTCCTTTATTAGGTTGGATTATTATCTTTTGAGTTTGGTTTCCCTGTTTACTTTAGACCTTTTTTTATTGGACATAACTTAATACATTTTCTTGATTAACTTTCGAAGGTTGCCCTTCTTCGTCAGATCGGAAATAAGCAAATGTTGATAGATGACAGTATATATAAGTGAAACATCAAAGCATTTCAGTGACAGTCTAACAGGATGGGGGTGGATAGGTGAGAGACAGGAAGAGTCGGTGGATGAGGGACAGGGAGGTATGCATGGAGACAGGAGGGTAGATATCGTAGTGCACTGTTCTCTTGAGTGGATGTGTGTCTTGTATATTTACTGGTGTTCCTTTTCCTTTAGGATTCTATTGTTTTAGGGACCCTTTTACTTTGGCTCACCGAAAAATGGTCTGTGCTGGTGTAGGTGTATGTATTAGATGCACACAGGTCCATTTATCAGTGCACCTGAAAAAAAAAGGCCTCTCTTTGGACGAAAATTGATGTGCAGCAAAATTAAAAATTGGCGCGCATCCATTTTTGGCCTGAGACCTTACCGCTACCCATTGACTTAGCAGTAAGGTCTGACGCGTTAACCAGGTGGGTAATTGTCAGCATGTGTACACTGCTGATTACTGCCCGGTTAGCACCATGCGGTAGAAAAATATATATGTATTTTCTGCCAGGCATATTGAACGTGCATAAAAATTAGAATTACCACCCGGGGCACGCAGTAGCCGGGCGATAGTTCCAATTTGACGCGCATAGGCACCTGCGCACCTTAGTAAAAGGACCCCTTAATAAACATAACCATACCCATGACCCCTCCCATTTTCACACCCCCTTTTTTGGGCCATGCATATACTTTAGGCACGGATGCTATGCCTAATTTTACGTGTGTAATCCCCATTGAATTCTAATTAATTCCAATAATTGCTTGTTAAAAAGCCAATTATTGGCACTAATTGGCTCATTATTCTATAAAGTTGCACACAGAAATCGTGACTGCGCCTAAATTTGTGTGCCTACATTTTCAGCAGGCGTAAATGTTGGCACCTGAATAAGGTGTGAATTGGGCATATTCAATAAGCATGTGAGTAATTCATAGAAATATCCCTGAAGTGTCCCCTAAGCATGCTTCCCCTAAATATGCATCCTAGGATTTAATGCACAGATTATAGAATACGATCAATGCATAAATCCCAATTAAGGTCAATAATGCCAATTATTGACACTGGCTCATTAATCAATTATGTTATGCACACAAATCGGAAATGTACGTTGACTTGCACGAGCAACCTTAGTTGCCGTATATAGAATCCGGGGGAATCTGTATCATTGACAGTTGATATGATGTGTTTATTCTGCTCTCATTATGTTCACTATAAAATAAAGATTTTTTAAAACACTGATCCCAATATAGATCCCTGTGACACTCCTCTATTTGGAACTGGCCATTAATGTTTGAATATCTTTATTGAATCACTCAACAATGCAACAGTAGAATGTCAAAACCCAAGGTATTCATAAAATGTTTTTAGAACAGCAGAAGAAATGGTGAGAATAGTTTCTTAGTCCTTCCCCTCCCATAAACTCTGTTGTAACCCAAACCCTCCCTCATCCCCACTCCTATCCCCAGAAAACTGACCGCTTAACCCTACTCTCTGTTTTCTATCTAGTAACCACTTCCCAACCACAACAGAACGTTCCCTCCTTCTCTGGAGTCTCGTGAGGACTTTGTCAAAAGCTTTCTGAATATCTAGATACACTCCCGCCTTTGTTACAAGCCCTTTTTGCATTTGATATGTGCTCAAACCGACGCATGAACATTTATCTTGCATAAATGGTCGTGGTCGAGGTGTAGGAAGAACCCGCATGATAAAACACCTGACTAAGTTAAGTGAAATTCGGTGTGAATCTTGCTGTATCAAGTGAAGCAACTGAATTGATAACACCATTTAGATTTGCTACAGAGGTTTTCTGGCCAATGATGAAGAAGTCCCTTAAGCTTTGTATGCAAGGGGCTTCTCGAGACTTTTCCTCTGTATAAATTCAGACATTTATATGCTCTATTTTTGAGATCTCCCTACTGTCTAGATTTTTATAAACGTTTAAGTCCCCATTTTGCAAAGCTGGGATGTGTACATATGAAACCTAAGTGCAAGCAAATGACAAAGAGGCTTGGACTTGGCATGTTTTGGGTGGGACAGAGAGTGGCAAGTTCATAGACGCCTATGTGTTAAAAGATCAACATTGGGCGTTACACCTAATACCAAGCACCTTTAGGAGATGGTAACTAGCTGCTTTTTAGCAGCACTCCACGGCACCCTTAATCCCCCAGTTGTTTGTGATTCTGCCAAAAGCCAAACTGGAAAGGGAAACGGATCACTGTGAAAACACTGGGATAGGATCTGGTTATGTTTCTAAAGTCATACAGGGTAACCGGTTGGTTGCCAGCACATAGCTGGTTTTGTTCTCATTGTACAACATAACCAAGTATGTGATGGCTTTAAACCCATTGGTCTCGATATTCAGACCATGGGAGTTAGCTGGGCTGACTCCTGTGGTTGGTACTGAGCCCGTATATTGAGTGCCGGGCCATTTTCGGTGAGTGGCATTGAATGTCTGGTCTATTTTTGGTTGGTTTAAACATAACCAACCAAGCCGATATTCAAACTGGCTTGTTACGTTTAAACTGGCCAAAATATTCCAGGTGTTTTACGCAGCCAGATTTGAGAGGAGAGCCAAAAGATTAAGTGAATAAAAATGTTTTTAGAAAGTTTGGACAGAGAAGGCCTGTCTAAGGGAGGGCGGAAGGGAGTTTCATCGGGAGGGACCTAGGAAACTGGATGCAGTCTCATGAGAGCGTGACAGACTAAGGACTGTGAAGATCTCTGGATAGCCCTACACAGGCAGTTTCACTGGGCAGGGGCCTCTCCTGCCTGGTGAAATCGCTTTGAATTTCGACCCCTATATTTTTTTGAGCACCCTCTCACCCAGAGGGTACCATATTAGGTTCAGCTTCAAGCTCATTAGACTTAAAGTGGGAGATATTGGAACTATTGAGTTTACTTCCAAGGTGGACACCTTTGACCTCACTAAACATACAACAATCCTACGCCTGACTAGGTGATATTTGGGATATGATGATGGACATCTCTTAAGCACTGCCATGAGGTAATTGATTCCTGTACAGGTAGATAGGTGCTGTAGATATATTCAAGACAGCTCTCTGGAAATCAGTGTATTGATAAGTGTGTGTTTCAATAGAGTGTTGACCATCTAACCTTAAATGGAAGCTCCTACAAATGTACCTGTTCTCACCCCATTGAGTGGTAGAGTATCTCATCTATTCTTATGTGAGTCAAACAAAAAAGAGCTATGAAAACAGGTAGATATTATTTCTAATTAATGGTAGCTTTTCGCTATTATCTTTAGGAGAGCTCCGTTGGGGGATAGACGAAACATTTGCTCAACTGGAAAGAGTTTTGTATTTATACAAGAGTGGCTTATATCTACAGAACGCTTCACATGCACACAAAGCTGGTAAGATATCATTTAATTGTTTTTACTCAACCACTAACCTTCGACGGTTGAAGTAAGTTAAATTGGAGTGACGTTTATGTCTTTTCATCCTTCATCTTAATGTTCTCTTTTTGATGTGTTCATCAAATACCTTTGGCACCCTTTTACATGCAGTAAAAAGTGATCTTAGCATTCCCTTGTGTGGGTTTTTCCTACGCACAAAGGCCATTTTTGCTGCAGCTGTAAAAATGGCTTTTTTTTTGTATTAATGCCTTCGTCAGAGGTTAATTGGGTTATAACAGCTAAGAAGGTTGGTGTACAACAACGGAACACTGTTTCCTGCACAGTACAAATTGAATGTTCTTAATCGCTAAGCACAATCGGAGCAAAAATGGCCCTTCACTCTGAACTTCACTATGAAGTACCATGAAACCATATCAAAAATATACACATTTAACCAGTGGCTTAGCTACGTGGGGCCTGAGGGGGCCTGGGCCCCTGTAGATTTCCTCCTGAACCCCCCTCCCCCGCCATCGACTACCTTCGGTTTTGCTGGCGGGGGACCTGAATCCCTACCAGCTGACGTCCTCTTCGTCCTGCAGTCAAAAAAGTCTTCGTTCTGTTGCATGCTGACGTCCTGCACGTGCAACAGAACAAAGACTTTTTTGACTGCAGGACGAAGAGGACGTCGGCTGGCGGGGATTCGGATCCTCCGCCAGCAAAACCGAAGGCAGGCGCGGGGGGGGGGGGAGTCGAGAGGGCGGGAGGTTGTGTAAAGTGGCGGCGGGTTGGCAATGGGGGGTCGGCAATGGCGGGGGGGGGGGCTAAAATGTGCCCCCTCACCTCGGGCTCTGGACCCCCCTCCCACCGAAGTCTGGCTATGCCCCTGCATTTAACAGTACTGGAATTCACATATAGAGATATAATATAATGCTAGCATAATACTATGTATATTTTTTTCAAAAATGAGTGCAGAAATTCAAACTCCTCTCCAGTCCTGCCTCCCAAAATGTCTTCAGTCAGCACCAGGGGCGTATCTGAACTGCGGCGGTAGGGGGGGCCAGGGCCAGAGTGAGGGGGCACATTATAGCCGCCCGCCGCCGCCGCCATTGCCGATCCCCCTCCCCCCAGCAGCTGTCATTGCCGATCCCCCCCGCCGTTGCTGTCGCCTACCTTCGCTGGCGGGGGACCCCAACCCCTGCCAGCCGAGGTCCGCGTCCTCCTGCCGCTGCCGGTAAAATAATTCCGTCAGCTGGCGGGGGACCCCCAACCCCCGCCAGCCAAGCCGAGGTCCTTTCATTTCTAAAGCTGGCGCCGAAAGTTTCTTCTGAGTCTGACGTCGCTGCACGTTGTACGTGCAGGACGTCAGAAACAGAATGAGCTTCTGCCGGCAGCGGCAGGAGGACGCGGACCTCGGCTGGCGGGGGTTGGGGTCCCCCGCCAGCGAAGGTAGGCAACAGCAACGGAGGGGGAGGGTTGGCAGCGGTAGGGGGGTCCAGGGCGAAATCTGCGGGGGCCCAGGCCCCTGAGGCCCCACGCAGATACGCCCCTGGTCAGCACATATCAACCTTGCGATTTTATAAGTATTTTCCATCTAGTTTGTAAACTTTTAAAAACATGGTTGTTTTCAACAGTGTTTTAATGAATGTGGTTTGCTTTGTTTTTTTTTTTACTAAGGCGCATTTAGCAGATTTAGGGGTCCTTTTACTAAGGTGCACTGAAAAATGGGCTGCGGTACTGTGCACGCGTGTGTTGGGCGCGTGCAGAATCATTTTTCAATGCATCTGTAAAAAAGGCCTTTTTTAAATTTTTGCCGAAAAGGGGCGTGGGGCAAAATGAAAATGGCCGTGCATCCATTTTGGATCCGAGTCCTTACTGCTAGCCATCGACCTAGTGGAAAAGACTCGCGCGGTAACTGGGCATCAAATGCCACTTGGCACACGCCCAATACGCGCATCAGAAAATAAACATTTTTCAGATGTGCATATCGGACGTGCACCAAAAATGTAATTACCGCAAGAGCCACATGGTAGCCGGGTAGTAACTCCATTTTGGTGTGTGTTGGGTGCACGTAGGCGCTTACGTAGCTTAATAAAAGGGCCCCTCAGTGTTCGCTAAGATGCCCTTAGGAATATAATGGGCTTTTCAGCATTTTGCGCACGCTGAATCCACTAGTGTGCGTTAGTAAAAGGGGCCCTTAAAGTTTGCTGTATTAGTATTTAATAGTAGCTGCTTTATATATAAATCACTGTAACACTGCAGGTACAATTGTAGCCTATTAAATTAATACATCTAATCCAATACCATAAAACACTGCTGTTTGTTCAGAAATGACTTTAAAAATTGTTCTGCAAGGGACCCTTTCACTAAAGGGTTGGCGCGCGGAATCCGGAACTACTAGAGCAGCCTGGTGGTAATTCTGGCCCCAGCAGTGGATGTGGTAACAGCGGTTAGTGTATCTGGCTTTAAAAAAAGGTTTGGACAAATTCCTGGAGGAAAAATCCTTAGTCTGCTATTGAGACAGACATGGGAAGCAACTGCTTGCCCTGGGATTTGTAGTATGGAATGTTGCTACCCTTTGGGATTCTGTATGGAATCTTGTCACTCTCTTTAGGATTCCGGAATCTTGCTATTCTTTGGGGTTGTACACGGAATGTTGCTACTCTTTGAGATTCTGCATGGAATCTTGTCACTCTTTAGGATTCAAGAATCTTGCTATTCTTTGGTGTTCTACATGGAATGTTGCTACTCTTTTTAGGATTCCAGAATGTTGCTATTCTTTGAGGTTCTACACGGAATGTTGCTACTTTTTGAGATTCTGCATGGAATCTTGTCACTCTTTAGGATTCTGAAATCTTGCTGTTCTTTGGGGTTCTACATGGAATGTTGCTACTCTTTGAGATTCTGCATGGAATCTTGTCACTCTTTAGGATTCTGAAATCTTGCTGTTCTTTGGGGTTCTACATGGAATGTTGCTACTCTTTAGGATTCCAGAATGTTGCTATTCTTAGGGGTTCTACATGGAATGTTGCTACTCTTTGAGATTCTGCATGGAATCTTGTCACTCTTTAGGATTCTGGAATCTTGCTATTCTTTGAGGTTCTACACGGAATGTTGCTACTTTTTGAGATTCTGCATGGAATCTTGTCACTCTTTAGGATTCTGAAATCTTGCTGCTGTTTGGCGTTCTACATGGAATGTTGCTACTTTTTGAGATTCTGCATGGAATCTTGTCACTCTTTAGGATTCTGAAATCTTGCTGCTGTTTGGCGTTCTACATGGAATGTTGCTACTCTTTGAGATTCTGCATGGAATCTTGTCACTCTTTAGGATTCTGAAATCTTGCTGTTCTTTGGCGTTCTACATGGAATGTTGCTACTCTTTGAGATTCTGCATGGAATCTTGTCACTCTTTAGGATTCTGAAATCTTGCTGCTGTTTGGCGTTCTACATGGAATGTTGCTACTCTTTGAGATTCTGCATGGAATCTTGTCACTCTTTAGGATTCTGAAATCTTGCTGCTGTTTGGCGTTCTACATGGAATGTTGCTACTCTTTGAGATTCTGCATGGAATCATGTCACTCTTTAGGATTCTGAAATCTTGCTGTTCTTTGGGGTTCTACATGGAATGTTGCTACTCTTTGAGATTCTGCATGGAATCATGTCACTCTTTAGGATTCTGAAATCTTGCTGTTCTTTGGGGTTCTACATGGAATGTTGCTACTCCTTGAGATTCTGCATGGAATCATGTCACTCTTTAGGATTCCAAAATCTTGCTATTCTTTGGGGTTCTACATGGAGTGTTGCCACAATTTGGGTTTCTGCCAGGTACTTGTGACCTGGCTTAGCCACTGTTTGGAAAACAGGATACTGGGCTACATGGACCATTGGTCTGACACAGTATGGCTATTCTTATGTTGTTATGAACTTACTGCACAGCCATTTCTGTTTTTGACCTTTTTACCCTCTATGGTAAAAAGGGGCTTCGGCACATGGCAAAAACATGCGCTGCCATTAGCGCAGGGCTCCTTTTACCGCTGCTTGATAAAATGGCCCCTAAATGAATTTTACTTATTTCACTGCATTTATGTAGTGGATAGAGACAGATGACGAATGAAATTGGATTTTGGAACAGAAGTGTATATAGGGTCCCTTTTACTAAGGTGCACTGAAAAATGATCTGCGGTAGTGTAGACACGTATAGACATGTGTTTTGGGCATGCGCAGAATCAGTTTTCAGCGCACCGGTAAAAAAATGCCTTTATTAATTTTTTGCTGAAAATGGACGTGCAGCAAAATGAAAATTGCCACGCCTCCATTTTGGGTGTGATTCCTAACCACCAGCCATTCACCTATTGGTAAGATCGCATGCAGTAACCGGGCGGTAATGGTCTACAAGCGTAAAATACCGATTACCGCCCGTGCGCCAGAAAATAAACATATTTTCTGGCACACGTAGTGGCTGTGCGTAAAAAATGAAATTAGCACACGGGCCACGCAGTAGCCGGGCGGTAACTCGGAATTGCCACGCTTACGTGGCTTAGTAAAAGGGTCCCATAGTTTTTTGGGTTTTTTTATTTCATGGTCAGGGGTTCAAATAATAAAAGTTTTAATATTAAATTTTCTGTGAAGCTGTAAGGGATCTTAGTGCAGGTGTTCGGTTGCCTTTCTAATTCGCAGATTTTGTCACATTCTTTGCTGAGTGATGCCTGTCATCACTGGAAAATTATTTTCAGCCGTACAGTCTGTAATACAAACAATCCGTTGTTAACGAAGTGCTGAGGAGTTTGAGGTTTTCCGTGATGTTTCGCTTTCTTCTAGCTATGGTTGCTAGATCGGGCAATGTAAGATTTGGTGTTCAAAGACATTGTCTGCTAAGAAAGAGCTGAACGTTAGATAAATCAAAAAGAGTACCGTATTTTTTAATTTCAAATAATTTTTGTTATTAGAACCATAACAAAGAAATGAACAGTGAAGCAGGATATAAATACCTTCATCAAATAGCCTTATAAAGACATATACGTAATTGAGGTGATTAACATAGTAACATAGTAGATGACGGCAGAAAAAGACCTGCACGGTCCATCCAGTCTGCCCAAGAAGATAAATTCATATGTGCTACTTTTTTATTTGTACTGTCCTCTTCAGTGCACAGTCCGTATAAGTCTGCCCAGCACTATCCCTGCCTCCCACCACCGGCTCTGGCACAGACCGTATAAGTATGCCCAGCACTATCCCCGCCACCCAACCACCAGCCCCGGCACAGACCGTATAAGTCTGCCCAGCACTATCCCCGCCTCCCAACCACCAGCCCCGCCTCCCACCACCGGCTCTGGCACAGACCGTATAAGTCTGCCCAGCACTATCCCCGCCGCCCAACCACCAGCCCAGACCGTATAAGTCTGCCCAGCACTAGCCCCGCCTCCCAACCACCAGCTCTGCCACCCATTCTAGGCTAAGCTCCTGAGGATCCCTTCCTTCTGCACAGGATTCCTTTATGTTTATCCCACGCATGTTTGAATTCCGTTACCGTTTTCATCTCCACTACCTCCTGTGGGAGGGCATTCCAAGCATCCACCACCCTCTCCGTGAAAAAATACTTCCTGACATTCTTCTTGAGTCTGCCCCCCCTTCAATCTCATTTCATGCCCTCTCGTTCTACCGCCTTCCCATCTCCGGAAAAGGTTCGTTTGCGGATTAATACCTTTCAAATATTTGAACGTCTGTATCATATCACCCCTGTTCCTCCTTTCCTCCAGGGTATACATGTTCAGGTCCGCAAGTCTCTCCTCATACGTCTTGTAACGCAAATCTCATACCATCCTCGTAGCTTTTCTTTGCACCGCTTCAATTCTTTTTACATCCTTAGCAAGATACGGCCTCCAAAACTGAACACAATACTCCAGGTGGGGCCTCACCAATGACTTGTACAGGGGCATCAACACCTCTTTTCTTCTGTTGGTCACACCTCTCTCTATACAGCCTAGTAACCTTCTAGCTACGGCCACCGCATTGTCACACAGTTTCATCGCCTTCAGATCCTCAGATATTATCACCCCAAGATCCCTCTCCCCATCCGTACCTAGCAGACTCTCACCGCCTAACACATATGCCTCTCTTGGATTTCTACTCCCTAAGTGCATTACTTTGCATTTCTTCGCATTGAATTTTAATTGCCAAACCTTAGACCATTCTTCTAGCTTTTTCAGATCCTTTTTCATGTTTTCCACTCCCTCCGGGGTGTCCACTGTGTTACAAATCTTAGTATCATCCGCAAATAGGCAAACTTTACCTTCTAACCCTTCGGCAATGTCACTTACAAATATATTGAACAGAATCGACCCCAGCACCGATCCCTGAGGCACCCCACTACTCACCTTTCCCTCCTCCGAGTGAACTCCATTCACCACCACCCTCTGGCGCCTGTCCGTCAACCAGTTCCTAATCCAGTTTACCACTTTGGGTCCTATCTTCAGCCCATCCAGTTTATTTAAATTTGCAAATGACACAAAGCTGTTCAAAGTTGTAAGAATGCTTCTGGATTGTTGCAGGAAGACTTTAGGAAATGAAAGACTGGCTATCCAAGTAGAGGCTGAAATTTAATGTGGACAAATGCAAAGTGATGCACATTGGGAAGAATAATCCAAACCATAGTTAACCAGATGCAAGGATCCACCATAGGAGTCAGCACCCAAGATCAATATCTAGGTGTCGTCGTAGACAATACACTGAAATCTTCTGCTCAGTGTGTGGGGGCAGCCAAAAGAAGCAAACAGAATGCTCGGAATTATTAGGAAAGGGATAGAGAATATCCTCTGTACCATAAGAGCGTAAGAATACTGGGTCAGATCAACGGTCCATCTAGGCCAGTATCCTGTTTCCAATAGTGACCAATGTAGGTCACATGTACCTGGCAGAAACCCAAATAGTAGCAACATTCTGTGCTACCAATCCCAGAGCAAGCAGTAGCTTCCCCATGTCTGTCTCACTAACAAACATCGGCTTTTCCTCCAGGAACTTGTCCGAATCTTTTAAAGCCAGATAAGCTTACCTCTGTTACCATATCCTCCGAGAAAGAGTTCCAGAGCTTAACTTTTCATTGCGTGAAAAAATGTGTCCTATTTTTTTTTAAGTATTTCAATGCAACTTCATTGAGCTCCCTCCAGTCTTTGCACTCATTGAAAGAGTCAACAATTCTCATTCTACACCACTCAGGATTTTGTAGACCTCAATCATATCCCCCCCCCCCCCCTCAGCTGTCTCTTTTCCAAGCTGAAGAGCCCTAACCTCTTTAGCCTTTCCTCATACGAGAGGAGTTCCATCCCCTTTATCATTTTTAGTTCTTCTTCTTTGAACCTTTTCTAATTCTGCTCTTGCTGATTTGTGCCAGCGTTTCAATTGGACGTGAATTTACTAATACATCACACGCTGACGATATAATTGTCGTCATGCTTTGGATTTGTTTACTCCTTTTGGCGTAGCGTTTGTTCATCTTGTTCCCTACTTGTTTGAATTGTTTCGACTCCTGAGGCGGGCACTTCGTGTGCCGAAATGCAGGACTGCATCAAGTCCATTGTTTGATTTTATTAAACACTAGGGAAAAAATGCCCGTTTCTGAGCGGAATGAAACAGGCGCTAGCAAGGGGCCCCCTCCCTCCGTCCCTCTGAGCTACTTGCCTTGTTCGGGGTTCGCGTTGCTGTGTGTGGGGAGGGTTTTTTTTTTTTTTGCTGCGCCTCTGTGGCCGTGCCTGTGACGTTTCATTTCGGCCCTCAAGTATCATAGCTCCACCCTCGACGTCGTGACATTTTGACGCAAGGGCGGTGCAGACACTCCAGGGCACATCGGATATCTCGGGCGCCTCAACTTCCGTGGAGGCTTCAGAACGTTGGGGTTGCCTTTTATATAGAGAGATTTGCCCTTGTGTTGGAATTTGATTGGTCTACCCCCTTTCTTTTTTTTTTTTTCCTGCATTACCATCGACCATATAGTAAAACCTATGCTTGCATCTTAACGTAACTTAGTAAGAGGGTCTCAATGTTAAAATGGAGGAGTAGCCTAGTGGTTAGAGCACCAGTCTTGATATCCAGAAGTGGCTGGTTTAAATCCCACTGCTGCTCCTTGTGATCTTGGGCAAGTCACTTAGGGGGTCTTTTATTAAAGCTTAGCTCGAGTTATCTGCAGCAGGGCCCATAAGGATGGGCCGTGCCGCGGATAACTCGATCTAAACTTTAGTAAAAGACCCCCTAATGCTTCAGGGACAGAGAAATACCTGGTGCACCTGAATGTAACTCACCTTGAGTGGAGGAGTAGCCTAGTGGTTAGTGCAGCAGACCTTGATCCTGGGGAACTGATTTCAATTCCCACTGCAGCTCCTTCTGACTCTGGGCAAGTCACTTAGTCCTCCATTGCCCCTGGCACAAAATAAGTACCTGAATATATGTAAACCGCTTTGAATGTAGTTGCAAGGACCTCAGAAAGGTGGTATATCAAGTCCCATTTCCCTTTCCCTATTTGAGATTCTACATGGAATGTTGCTACTATTGGAGATTCTAGATGGAATGTTAATGTTGCTATTCCACTAGCAGCATTCCATGTAGAAGCCTGCCCTTGATCAGCAACGCGGCCGCGCAGGCTTCTGTTTCAGTGAGTCTGACGTCCTGCACATACGTGCAGGACGTCAGACTCACAGAAACAGAAGCCTGCGCGGCCGCGTTGCTGATCTGCAAGGGCAGGCTTCTACATGGAATGTTGCTAGTGGAGGAGTAGCCGAGTGGTTAGTGCAGCAGACTTTGTGATCCTGGGGAACTGAGTTTGATTCCCACTGCAGCTCCTAGTGATTCTGGGCAAGTCACTTAACCCTCCATTGCCCCAGGTACAAATAAGCGTTTGTATATATACAATTTACAACCTCCCCTGTTTCGACCCCATTGTGCCTGAATCGCACCTACCTATTCGACCTCACCATCACCTTGAATTTATTTCTCTACCGGACTTGGCGAACGCCTTTACGGTATTATGTAAGCCGAATTGAACCTGCAAATTGGCGGGAAAATGTGGGATTTAAATGTAACATAAATAATTTTGAAATGTCAGTAAAAACAATTTAAGTTCAGTACTGTATGTTAATGTGTTTAATACAGATTAAAAAATGTATCCCTTTAGTTCTTTAAAAGCTCGCTGCCCATTCCCCTGTTATCCACTGACCTTCCTTGAATGCATATCTTCCACAAAACTTGCATTTCCCTCCGAAATATAGTGAAAAGCAGCCTCTGTTTATAACCCTAAAGCATTTCAGTCATTGCTGGTCTCTAATCTGACTTGTAGCCATTTCCAACTATCCCCCTGTCCTCTCACCAGGCAGTTCACTGTACATGTCAGTACATTCCCGCCCCCCCCCCCCCCAAAAAAAAAAAAGCCATATTTGATAACCTTACAGTTTAACCTCTTCGGTGTTAATGTCAAATGCCTTTTGAAGTCTAAACAGATCATGTTGGCTGCTTCCCTCCTTCCATCTGCTTCTTATTTTCCTGTTCAGAATTTCACCTTCAATATGACTTTACCATTTTTAACTAGGAGTCTTCTTTTTTTGTTTGTTTTCTATTTTTGTAAATGTTTTATTCTCATATCCTTGACTTTTAAACACGACAACCTTGCTTTCCTTCTTGCCTCTAAATTTAACTTACTGCTACAGAATTTCCTGTTTCCTCTTTAGGGTTGTCTTAAACATTTATATAACAATGTCCTATTAACCTCTTAATTCTTGGAACGGTACTACTTTAATCAGTAGCATATTATTGATGTTGAATTAGAATAAGAGCTGGTTTAATATTTCATGAAATGATACACTTTCAAAATAGTCACATACTTATATTAGCCAAATGCCGGTAGTGTCGACAGTCGAATACTTTTTTTTCCTCAAAAGTAATTTGTGTAGAAAGTTATCTTGCATCAGTTGTGCTAAGTGTAGAACACAAGACAGATGTTTAAAGTTTTAATGGACATCTTTAAAGAATTGATTGGAAATGTGGTATAGCCTAGAATGTCTGTAATACCCTATACATCTACTATAATAAAACTCACCCTCAACGTTCTGAGGACACTGACGTCAGTGAAGCCAAGCTCTGACTTCCTTCAAAAAGGTTCGAAGGTTCGTGATGGTGAAGCCACCAAAATCGCTCCGGGCCCCGCCCTCGAGGTCGGAGCAATGGCAGAACAACGAACAGGTTGGCAGGGAGGGAGGCGGGGGGGAGGAGAATCACTCCGGGCCCCGCCCTCGTGTCAAACGTCATGACGTTGGGGGCGGAGCAATGGCAGAACAACGAAGGGGTTGGCAGGGAGGGAGGCGGGGTGGAAATCGCTCTGGGCCCCGCCCTCGCATCAAACGTCATGACGTTGGGGGCGGAGCAATGGCAGAACAACGAAGGGGTTGGCCGGGGGGGGGGGGGGGTGTTGGCGACGAAAACCTTGCTAGCGCCCGTTTCATTTGCTCTGAAACGGGCTTCTTTTACTAGTATGAAATAAAGAGCAGGTAGGAGTTATAATTTATACTTCCTTAAGAAAAGGACAGGTTTGGTTTCATCATAGCCGCTGGGGGGGGGGGGGGGGCAAAATTCCCCGGGCCCGGACCTCCAAGGGGGGCCCAGCGGCGCAGACCCATCCGTCGTCGACCATCTGCCCCCTGCATTGAAATCGCAGTCTCACCTCCGTGAAAGCAGCGCTGCAGGCAGCAGAATGCCTCCCTTCGGCCCTCCTTCCCTCCCTGTGTCTCGCTCTTGTCTGACTAACTTCCGCGAGGGCGGGACACAAGGAGGGAAGGAGGGGCGAAGGGAGGCGTTCTGCCTGCAGCGCTGCTTTCACGGAGGTGAGACTGATTTCAATGCAGGGGGCCTGGCCCGGTGGCGGGGGGGGGGGGGGGGGAGCGGCAGCGACCTCAGGGGAGGGAGGGGGGAGTGGCGGTGGTGACCTCTGCTCATAGAACAAATCCCTCCTCTCTGTCCCCTTCTCCACCATCACCAACTGCACGCTCCGCCCTATCTGCCTTGCCTCTCCCTATGCTTGGAACAAACTTCCTGATCGATACGCCAAGCCCCCTCCCTGCCCACCTTCAAATCCTTGCTCAAAGCCCATCTCTTCAATGTCACCTTCGGCACCTAACCATTTCACCTCTATCCAGGAAATCAGGAGTGCCCCAATTTGACTGTCTGCACATGTTGTCCATTAGATTGTAAGCTCCTTTGAGCAGGGACTGTCCTTCTTTGTTAAACTGTACAGCGCTGCGTAACCCTAGTAGCGCTTTAGAAATGTTAAGTAGTAGGGTGGAGGGGGAGCAGTGGGTGCGGCGATCTCGGGGGGGGGGGAGTGGTGTCGACCTCAGGGATGGAGGGGGGAGCGGCGGCGGTGACCTCGGGGCGGCAGGGGCGGGGCTTGCTCCGGGCCCGGCCCAGTCTCTCAGCAGCCCTGGGTTTCATCTGTATTGTTTGCAGGCCATCTCCACATTTTACATAAGAAAAGCATTCTATTACCGCGGGGCTCTTTTACTAAGCTGCGTAAGGGCCTTCATGTGCCAATTCCAAGTTGCCGCCCAGCTACCGTGTGTGCTGGGCGGTAATTTCATTTTTGGCGCGTGTCCCCTACACGTGCCAGAAAAGTTTTTTTATTTTCTGGCACATGGCGCTACTGGGTGGTTAAAAGGCATTTGACGTGTGTAGACCCTTAATTGCTCGGTTAACGCATGAGACCTTACCGCTAAGTCAGTGGCTGGCGGTAAGGTCTCAGACCCGAAATGGACACAAGTCAATTTTTGTTTTGCTGCACGTCCATTTTCGGTCAAAATAACTAAAAAGGCATTTTTATAGGTGCGCTGAAAAATGGATCTGCGCGTGCCCAAAACACGAGCTTACATTACCGCTGGCCATTTTCCAGCATGCCTTAGTAAAAGGACTCCGTAGTCTTTTACACTTCTATATTGCCTTTCCCCCAAAAATTGTGATCCAAAGTGGGTTATAATATCTGATTTAAAAACAACGCATTTTAGTCAAAATACATACTGCCTGATGTTCAAAGCGATTTAAGACTCACTCTGTACAAGTCGGCCATCGATATTCAGCGGTACCTAATCAGGCAGTGCCAGTGAATATCAGATCTGACCGGCCATTTCAAAAGTGGGCAGAAGGGCGGTGTTCTGGATGCAGAGTCAGGGAGGAGCCAAGAGCTATGCGGTTGCCAGCAATATTCAGCGCCAGCGCCTGCGTAACTAAGGGCCCCTTTTTACTAAGCTGCATAGGCATCTATGCACGCCCAACACGCCCAGCTACCATGTGGCCCGTGCGATAATTTCATTTTTCACGCGCGTCCACTTCGCGCACCAGAAAAAATATTTATTTTCTGGCGTATGGCGAAAATCGGGCAGTAACTCTAACTTGACGCGCTTAGGCGATTACTGCACGGTTAACGTGAGAGACCTTACCGCTAAGCCAATGGCTGGTGGTAAGGTCTCCGACCCAAAATGGACGCGCACCAGTTTTTATTTTGTCGTACGTCCATTTTTGGCAAAAATTTTAAAAAGCCCTTTCTTACAGGCACGCTGAAAAATGGATCTGCGTATGCCCAAAATATGTGCTTATACTAGCGCAGCCCATTTTTCAGCGTGCCTTAGTATATGGACCCCTAAGTGACCAATTAGGACTGCATAGCCCTTATATGGAAGGCTGACCTCTAGTGGTAGTACAGCGATACTGCTGTGAGAGCTTGTGGCCATTTTAAAGCATTCAGGGGGTCTTGTACTAAAGCTTAGCTTGAGTTATCTGTAGAAGAGCCCATGGGAATAAAATGGGCCCTGCTGAAGAAAACTCGAGCTAAGCTTTAGTAGAAGACCCCCTCAGCTGCTAGGGGCAGTGGCAAGTGAGAATCACTCTTGCCTGGAAGACCCTCCTCTGGACCACCAGGGATAATAGGTAGGCCCTAGAGGGGGGTGAAAGGGAGTGGGCCATCTCAGAAGTGCCTTTCTTGGTGCTGGTCTCACTGGTGGGGGGGGGGGGTTGTCTCATGGAGGGAACATCCTGGGGGGGGGGGGCATTTCAAGGGGGCAGAACATGAGTTGCAATCAATGGGGGGGGGGGGGGTACAGGAAGGTGTTGGAATTGGTGAGGGGTGAAGAGTGGAATGACAGAGGAACTTACGTGGATCCCAGCTGATATTCATCCAGGACCCACAGAAGTATCTCATGCAGTTCCAGGCTGAATATCGACTGGGATCCAGCATAAGCACCAGATATTCAGTGCCGGTGCCCAGACGTGGCAAAAGCTTAATCTAATTGACCTTCCACCCAGAAACAGTTCCAGTTCTTCCCCATCCTACCTAAATTTACATTAGCCAGACTGCAACGGCCTCAAATACAAGTCTACCTACGCATCCAGCTTCTCCTTCATAGGAACACAGTTATGGAATGCACTGCCTAAAATCTTAAAATTAACTCAGAACCACCTAAATTTCAGGAAATTACTGAAGACCACCCTGTTTAAGAAGGCTTACCTTCATGACTCAACTTAATTTACCTCTTCCTGTTACAGCGAATTCCATGGACCCTTACCTTTAAGGTGGGATAAACATAAAGGAATCCTGTTCAGAAGGAAGGGATCCTCAGGAGCTTAGCCTTGAATGGGTGGCAGAGACGGTTGGGAGGCGGGGCTAGTGCTGGGCAGACTTATACGGTCTGTGCCAGAGCCGGTGGTGGGAGGCGGGGCTGGTGGTTGGGAGGCGGGGCTAGTGCTGGGCAGACTTATACGGTCTGTGCCAGAGCCGGTGGTGGGAGGCAGGGATAGTGCTGGGCAGACTTATACGGTCTGTGCCAGAGCCGGTGGTGGGAGGCGGGGCTGGTGGTTGGGAGGCAGGGATAGTGCTGGGCAGACTTATACAGTCTGTGCCAGAGCTGGTGGTGGGAGGCGGGGCTGGTGGTTGGGAGGCGGGGCTAGTGCTGGGCAGACTTACACGGTCTGTGCCAGGGCTGGTGGTTGGAAGGCGGGGATAGTGCTGGGTAGACTTATACGGTCTGTGCCAGAGCCGGTGGTGGGAGGCGGGGCTGGTGGTTGGGAGGCGGGGCTAGTGCTGGGCAGACTTATACGGTCTGTGCCAGAGCCGGTGGTGGGAGGCAGGGATAGTGCTGGGCAGACTTATACGGTCTGTGCCAGAGCCGGTGGTGGGAGGCGGGGCTGGTGGTTGGGAGGCAGGGATAGTGCTGGGCAGACTTATACAGTCTGTGCCAGAGCCGGTGGTGGGAGGCGGGGCTGGTGGTTGGGAGGCGGGGCTAGTGTTGGGCAGACTTACACGGTCTGTGCCAGGGCTGGTGGTTGGAAGGCGGGGATAGTGCTGGGTAGACTTATACGGTCTGTGCCAGAGCCGGTGGTGGGAGGCGGGGCTGGTGGTTGGGAGGCGGGGCTAGTGCTGGGCAGACTTACACGGTCTGTGCCAGGGCTGGTGGTTGGAAGGCGGGGATAGTGCTGGGTAGACTTATACGGTCTGTGCCCTGAAAAAGACAGGTACAAATCAAGGTAAAGTATACACAAAAAACTAGCACATAATGAGTTTATCTTGTTGGGCAGACTGGATGGACCGTGCAGGTCTTTTTCTGCCGTCATCTACTATGTTACTATCCACCTTATAATTGAAAGAGAAAAACGCCTAGATTTCGACCCAAATTGGGAGATAGACGTTTATCTCACAAAAACAAATAAATCGGTATAATGGAAAGCCGACTTTGGACGTTTTCAACTGCACTCCATCGCGGAAGCGTACAAAGTTGACAGGGGCGTGTCGGAGGCGTGGCGAAGGTGGAACTGGGGCGTGGTTATCGGCTGAGGAGACATAGAGGCATATTTTCAAAGCACTTAGCCTCCCAAAGTTCCATAGAAACCTATGGAACTTAGCCTCCCAAAGTGCTTTGAAAATATGCCTCATGGGCGCCTTTCGCCGATAATGGGAAAAAAAGTATGCGTTTGTAGCTAGAATTTAGGGCACTTTTCCTGGACCCTGTTTTTTCACGAATAAGGCCCCAAAAAGTGCCCTAAATGACCAGATTACCCCCAGAGGGAACCGGGGATGACCTCCCCTGACTTCCCCAGTGGTCACTAACCCCCTCCCACCACAAAACATGATGTTTCACAACTTTTTATTTTCACCCTCAAATGTCATACCCACCTCCCTGGCAGCAGTATGCAGGTCTCTGGAGCAGTTGTTAGGGGGTGCAGTGGACTTCAGGCAGGTGGACCCAGGCCCATCCCCCCCCTACCTGTTACAATTGTGCTGCTTAATGCTTATTAGTCGTCCAACCCCCCCAAACCCACTGTACCCACATGTAGGTGCCCCCCTTCAGCCCTTAGGGCTATAGTAATGGTGTAGACTTGTGGGCAGTGGGTTTTGAGGGGGATTTGGGGGGCTCAACACACAAGGGAAGGGTGCTATGCACCTGGGAGCTCTTTTACCTTTTTTTTTTTGTTTTTGTAAAAGTGCCCCCTAGGGTGCCCGGCTGGTGTCCTGGCATGTGAGGGGGACCAGTGCACTACGACTCCTGGCCCCTCCCATGAACAAAAGCCTTGGATTTATTCATTTTTGAGCTGGGCGCTTTCATTTTCCATTATCACTGAAAAACAAAAACGCCCAGCTCCCAAATTGTCGAATAAAACATGGATGTCTATTTTTTTCGAAAATACGGTTCGGTCCGCCCCTTCACGGACCCGTTCTCGGAGATAAACGCCCATGGAGATAGACGTTTTCGTTCGATTATGCCCCTCCACATTACTTTATTATTCACTCTTATTATCTCTGTTGTTCTTTTCGATATCTATAAGTTTACTATTTTTTATTACATCATTATGTTATTTAATTGAACTGTAGTTTGCCCTGTGGTCTTGCAAGCCACATTGAGCCTACTACTGGTGGGAAAATGTGGGGTATAAATGTGTTAAATAAATAAAAAAAACACTGATTATCCAGGGCTAATTCAGCAGGCGGCAGTCAGCATTTAATAAAAAAAACCACTGACCGCTATTGGCTGAATATCGGCCTGACTGAAATGTAGTTTGTGAGCAGGTCAAATGTATTTTTGTCAAGGCAAAGAACATGAGACAGGATCATTAAGTGAATAAAAGATACTAATGATTAAGCTTCTGCTCCTGAAAGAGTTGATCTGTACTGGTAGGTGTTGGAAAGGAAGGACATCTCTGTTGAAAATCAGTTAGCAAAAGAAGTGGTATCAGCAATCAGTAGGGATGCACAATGATACTACCTGTCAGTCCTATCTGTCGTGTAAAGTTTAACCACATGAACCAGGCTCCTGGCACAGAAAGAGCTGAAGCTTTAAGCTTTCACAACATTTCAACTGTAAGCTTGATTTTATAATGCTGTAAATTGTGTTATCTCTGGACTTTGTTTCATTAACCCAGAAGCAAAATCAGAGTGTCCTGAAAGCCATTGTGCATCCTGCAGTCTTGAAAGGCAAAAGGTTGTTTTAACTTTTCATGTAACGGCGGCTTCTTTTTCTAGCACTCAAGCAAGTCATTTTGAGGCTGATGTACTAAAATGTGCAAAATTTTGTGCAATGGTAGTGATTTAGTTGGACTTGTATGCAAATGAGCCCCCTGGAAAATATATACACAAAAGATTTCAGTGCCTTGTAACCAGGATTTTAAGGGGTCCTTTCACTATGGTGCACTGAAAAAACGGCCTGCGGTAGTGTAGGCGCATGTTTTGGCCGCGCGCAGCTCCGTCTTTCAGCGCACTTGCAAAAAAATGCCTTTTAATTTTATTTTTGCTGAAAATGGACATGCCTCAAAATAAAAAATTGCCCTGCGTCCATTTTGGGTCTGAGACCGTACCGCCAGCCATTGACCTAGCGGTAAAGTCTCATACGGTAACCAAGCGGTAATGACCTACGCGTGCCAAATGCCTGACTACCACGTGGCTCTTGCGATAATTTCATTTTTGGCGTGCGCGTCCGATACGCGTGGCTGAAAAATATTTTTTTTTAATTTTGGGGCATGCGTCACGGATGCGCGCCAAGTGGCATTTGGCATGCGAAGGTCATTACCACCCAGTTACCGCGTGAGTCTTTACTGCTAGGTCAATGGGTGGCAGTAAAGTCTCGGACCCAAAATGGACGCGTTGCGATTTTCATTTTGCTGCACGTCCATTTTCAGCAAAAATGTTTTTTAAAGGCCTTTTTTTACAAGTGTGTTAAAAAATAGATCGTTGTGCGGCCAAATCCCATGCCTACACTACCGCAAGCCATTTTTCAGTGCACCTTTGTAAAAGAATCCCATAGTGTTTAAACTGATATGACTGGGGCTCATTTGTACCATTATGATTAATTTCCGTGCTAGGTTATAAATAGCCACGATAATGATGATACTAATTCCAATACCAGAGTGCATGCCGTTGCTGTTTATCAATGCTTCAGATACCTTTGCACTTCCAAGGGCCCTGTTCACTAAGTCGCACTAACGTTTTTAGCACGCACTAAATGCTAGAGTCGCCCATGTGGAGGGGCATAATCGAAAGGGACGCCCAAGGTTTTCTGAGGACGTCTTCGCAGGACGTCCCTGTGAAGGGGCAGGGAAACCCGTATTATCGAAACAAGATGGACGTCCATCTTTCGTTTCGATAATACGGTCGGGGATGCCCAAATCTGGAAATTTAGGTTGACCTTAGAGATGGTCATCCTTAGACTTGGTCGTTTCTGATTTTCGGCGATAATGGAAACTTGAGGACGCCCATCTCTGAAAAGACCAAATCCAAGCCCTTTGGTCATGGGAGGAGCCAGTATTCGTAGTGCACTGGTCCCCCTGACATGTCAGGACACCAACAGGGCACCCTAGGGGGCACTGCAGTGGACTTCAGAAATTGCTGCCAGGTGCATATCTCCCTTACCATGTGTGCTGAGCCCCCCCCCCCAAACCCCACTCCCCACAACTGTACACCACTACCATAGCCCTTATGGGTGAAGGGGGGCACCTAGATGTGGGTATAGTGGGTTTTGGAGGACTCACATTTACCACCACAAGTGTTACAGGTAAGGGGGGATGGGCCTGGGTCCGTCGGTCTGAAGTGCACTGCACCCACTAAAACTGCTCCAGGGACCTGCATACTGCTGTGATGGACCGGAGTATGACGTTTGAGGCTGGCATAGTGGCTGGCAAAAAATATTTTTAAAGAATTTTTTTGAGGGTGGGAGGGGGGTTAGTGAACACAGAGAGTAAGGGGAGGTTATCCCCGATTTCCCTCCGGTGGTCATCTGGTCAATTCGGGCACCTTTTCGTGGCTTGATCGTAACAAAAAATGGACCAAGTAAAGTCATCCAAGTGCTCATCAGGGATGCCCTTCTTTTTTCAATTATGGGTCGAGGGCGCACATGTGTTAGGCACGCCGAAGTCCCACCTTCACTACGCCTCCGACACCCCCCCAGGAACTTTGGTCGTCCCCGCGACGGAAAGCAGTTGGGGACGCCCAAAATCGGCTTTTGATTATGCCGATTTGGGCGACCCTGGGAGAAGGACGCCCATCTTCCGATTTGTGTCGAAAGATGGGCGTCCTCCTCTTTTGAAAATAAGCCTGATAGGCAACTTAGCATTTAGCGTGTGCTAATCATTAACACGCCCTTAGGGCTGCTTAGTAGACAGGGCTCCAAATGTAAATAATTTCCTTAATAGAGAGTAATCAAAAAAGCCATGGAAACATTCTCCAGTCTAAATTTGAAATGCAAAGCAGCAAGTAGAATTTTTGAACTGATTAAAGAATGCCATGCACAGTTCCAGAATCATTTTTGTACAACCTGATGTAACACCATGAACAAAGAGAGGCATAATGGCATTACTTTTGGAAAGATTTTGGCTGGGTCACTGAACCATGGTGTATTGGCAGGTGATAACTAAAAAAAGAGACCGAGTAAGCTTCCAAGTATAACTGTTGCTTGTAGTTCTTCTGCAGTGACTGAAATAAATATCCATTAAAAATGATTAAAATCAGACTGAGTGGATTTCGAGGAAGACCACAGGCTGCATCGGTCCATGGTGCGACCGCACCTCGAATATTGTGTTCAATTCTGGTCACTGCATCTCAAAAAAGATATAATGGAATTAGAAAAGGTACAGAGAAGGGCGATGAACATAGGCGCCCGGTATAAGAGGCTTTTGGGGAGGCTAAGCCTCCCTAGCCCGCAGCAGGACGGATCAGCTGTTTCTTTCTCTTGGACTCCGAGAGTAGACCAGTCCTGATTCTTCTTTGCAGACAGTGCTGCTGCCGGCTCGCCATCATGCTGAGCGCCATGCCCAGCCCACGCCCAGTTCCGACCGCTACTCGGTCTCTCACCGCGCGCCGCGTCCCAGGCCCCTCCTCTTTTTGCCTCCACTCCACACCGCTGGCGCCGATCCACCTTAAACCGGCTTCGTTTGGTTCGGGCTCGCAACGTCACCGATCGCATCATCATGATGTGCTTCTTGCCTCACAGGCTCAGCCAGTCAGGGTCAGCCTTCCCTAGAGAGCTCCCGTCTCGTCACTTCCTGTTCCGCATAAGCGGGAACGCACGGGAGGGGCCGCCTGTCATCACTGTGCTTGAAGGCTGGTTAAGAGTGTCTGAGGCGTTCCCAGACCCAGAAATTGTGGCGCGCAGCGCACATTGGATTTCAGGACAAGAGAGGTAGGTGCTGCTGACTCTGAAGGTTTTATGTTTAAATCGTTTTTATTCAAGAGATATGTATGAACATTATTTGTAATACAGTTACAATTCTTTTCTGTTTAACCCATTAAACCGAACCCCCCTTTTCTTAATCTTCCCCCTTCCCCCCCCCCCAAGTTGACTCTGAAGGTTTTAAGTCAAAATAAAAAAATAAATATTTTGTTTCATGCAGATCTCTTTTATTTAAACATAACTAAATGGGCTATAAGCCCCTAATGCTTATCTAATACCTACATTTAATAAAAGGTGTTAATTGTAACTTTTATTTTTACTTATTTTTTTCTGTGTCAGACAATTATGGATGTAAGCCCTACCCCCTAACCACACCCCCTTTAGCCTCCCCAAACAGTTGGGCCACCGACCGCCTATGGCGATGAAAATGATAAAGGGGATGGGACGACTTCCCCATTAGGAAAGGCTGAAGCGGCTAAGGCTGTTCAGCTTGGAGAAAAGACGGCTGAGGCGAGATATGATATAAAATAATGAGTGGAGTGGAACAGGTAGAGGTGAATCATTTATTTACTCTTTCCAAAAATACTAGGACTAGGAGGCATTCAATAAAGCTACAAAGTAGTAAATTTCAAACGAATAGGAGAAAAATTTTTCTTCACTCAACGTGTAATTAAACTCTGGAATTCGTTGCCAAAGAATGTGGTAAAGGCGGTTAGCTTAGCGCAGGGGCGTAGCCACGGGTGGGCCTGGATGGGCCCAGGCCCACCCACTTGCCCTCCAGGCCCACCCATCCAAATCCTTCATCGCTGTCGCTGCCTTTTCTCCCGCGGCTTCCGGGAGGCAGCGATCAGCGTTACCTGTCAGTGCCTGCCCTGAAATTATGCTTCTCTTCTCCCCAGGCTTCGCCCCGCTCGTTTCTTCGCTCATCGGCAGCGCTACGCTGCGCTGCTATTCAAACAGGCAGCTCCGCTCCTCTGCCGCGTCCATCCGGCCCTCTGATGCACTTCCTGTTTAGTAGGGCTGGATGGACGCGGCAGAGAGGAGCAGAGCTGCCTGTTTGAATAGCAGCGCAGCGTAGCGCTGCCGACGAGCGAAGAAATGAGCGGGGCGAAGCCTGGGGAGAAGAGAAGCATAATTTCAGGGCAGGCACTGACAGGTAACGCTGATCGCTGCCTCCCGGAAGCTGCGGGAGAAAAGGCAGCGACAGCGATGAAGGATTTGGATGGCGGGCCTGGAAGAGTAAGTGCTGGATTTGTGGTTGGTTGGTTGGGGGGGAAGGGATACTTTTGCCAGAGACAGAGTCAGACTTGTAGGAGGAAGGGGATTAGAGGGAACTGGGAAGGAAAAGAGCTGCTGGAGGTGGAAGGGGCTGGAGAGCTTCTGGAAGAGGGAGGGAAGGGAGAGAGCTGCTAGACATGGGAGGGAGAGGAGAAAGGGGTTGGAGAGCTGCTGGACAAGGGAGGAAGAGGAGGAAGGGACTGGAGGGAAGGGAGAGAGCTGCTGGACATGGGAGGAAGAGAAGGAGGGGACGATGGAAGGGAGAGAGCTGCTGAAGGAAGGGAAGGAGGGGACTGAATGGAAGGGAGAGAGCTGCTGGACATGGGAGGGAGAGGAGGAAGGGGCTGGAGAGCTGCTGGACAAGCTAGGAAGAGGAGGAAAGGGGGAGAGCTCCTGGACATGGGAGGAGGAGGGGACGATGGAAGGGAGAGAGCTTCTGGACATGGGAGGGAGAGGAGGAAGGGGTTGGAGAGCTGCTGGACAAGGGAGGAAGAGGAGGAAGGGACTGGAGGGAAGGGAAAGAGCTACTGGACATGGGAGGAAGAGAAGGAGGGGACAATGGAAGGGAGAGAGCTGCTGAAGGAAGAGGAGGAGGGGATCTGGGTGGAAGGGAGAGAGCTGTTAGATGTGGAAGGAAGAGGAGGAGGGGATCTGGATGGAAGGGAGAGAGCTGCTGGACATGGGAGGAGAACTGGAGGGAAGGGAGAGAACTGCTGGTACAGCACAAGGAGGGAGGGAAGGGAAACAGAGATACCAGACCAAGGAGATGAAGGAAAAGGGAATATTAAACCTCCAGCTTGAGGGAGGGAGGCAGGAAATCAAGCAACCAAACCAGATGCTGGAAAGAGGAGGGAGTGAGAGGGAGAGAAGCTGGATGGGGTAGGGTCAGAGAGGGTAGAAATATATTGGCACTGGGGACAAAGAGAGGGGAGAAGATGGACATAGGGACACAGAGAAAAGGAGATACTAAACATGGAGGAAGATAGAGGTACAGAGATGGAAGAAGATGGAAGGATGGCAGAGAAAGAGGGAAAACAGATGGAAGGATGGCAGAGAAACAGGGAAAATGGATGGGTGGGGAGAGAGACACTGGATGGAAGGATGCAGAGAGAAAGGGGAGAGACTGGAAGGATGTGGAGAGAGAAGGGACACTGAACAGAAAAGGGTAGAGAGATAGACACTGGTTAGAAGGAGGGAGAGAGACATTAGATGGAAGGATCAGGAGAGAGGGTAGATGGGTGGAAGGATGGGGAGAGAAAGAGGGAGACGCTGGATGGAAGGGTAGGGAGAAAGAGGTGACACTGGATGGAAGGATGCAGAAAGAAAGAGAGGAGACTATTGGAAGGATGGGGAGAGAGAGGGGAGACACTGGAAGGATGGGGAGAGAAAGAGGAGAGCTGCTGCATGGAAAGGGGGAGTAGTGAAAGATTGGAGAATAAGAGGAAGGGGCATGGGGAGAACAAGGGTGAAAGATGAAAAGCCATAAGTAGATGAAGGAAATTAAAGAATGGATAGTAAGAATGAATTAAATCTGGACACAGAGAGAGGCAGAAAAATATTGAAGAAAGCAAAGAAAAAGGAGAGAAAAATGACAAATGGCCAGGAAACCCTGGCAGAAGAGTTAAACGAAAGTAAGCAGAATCTAGAGACACAATGAGACAAAGTAAATGGCCATACAACAAAGGTAAAGAAAATAATTTTATTTTTAATTTAGGATAAAGTAATATGGTGTTAATAAAGTTTCGGAGACCAATACTTCCTTTCTTAGGTCAGGAGAGGATACCGTAACAGCATTATACTGACCTGAGGCAGGAGGTTTTGGCCTCTGAAAGCTCACTGAAAAGGATTAGTAAATTGTCTGAAATCGGATGCACTGAAAAGCAGCACTTTACCCTGTGTGACAAATGCATCTGAGTGTGACTAAATTTTGCTGGGGGGGAGGGGGGTAGAGAGAAAATTTTGTGCCCACCCACTTTGGGTTCAGGCCCACCCAAAATTGGCACTCTGGCTACGCCACTGGCTTAGCGGGGTTTATAAAAGGTTTGGACAGCTTCCTAAAGGAAAAGTACATAGGCCATTATTGAAATGACTTGGGGAAAATCCACTGCTTATTTCTGGGATAAGCAGCATAAAATGTATTGAAATTTTGGGGGGGATCTTTCCGGGTATTTGTGACCTGGATTGGCCACTGTTGGAAACAGGATGCTGGGCTTGATGGACCTTTGGTCTGTCCTGGTGTGGCAATACTTATGTACATATGCATCATTAATTTATAGTTAAGCATTTCTTTAGAGGACTGAAGAACAAACTTTAAAGGAAACAGTATTTGGAAAACTAAGACCTTCTTTTACATAGCCACACTAGCAATTACAGTGCAGCAAATGAGTGGAAGCCCATAGGAATTGATTGGGCTTCCTCTCCATTGCCGCACCAGGAATCGGTAGCACAACTTTGTAAAAGAGGCATATAAACAAGGAAAATATATATATTTTTTATCTTCAGTAAACCAACTTCATTTTTATATTTCGACATGGTCAACCATGAAATCCTAGAATACTTCAGAGTTGGAGGTAATGTTCTTAGTTGGTTTAGAGGCTTTCTGACCACGAGATCATATCAAGTGATATCTAACTTGATTATATCAGCCCCATGGATACCTGAATGCGGAGTCCCTCAAGGATCTCCCCTCTCGCCGACCCTCTTTAACACCCTTGGCCAAGTTACTATCCAATCAGAACCTCAATCCATACATGTTCACAGATGACATCACGATCTACATCCCGTTCAAACACGATCTAAAGGAAATCACCAACGACATCAACAAAAGCTTCCAAATCATGCATTCATGGGCGGATGCATTTCAGTTGAAACAATGCAGAAAAAACACAATGTCTCATACTTCCTTCACAACATAATGTAAGTACATTCACCACTATAACCATACCAAACATTTCCCTCCCAGTGTCTGACACCCTGAAAATTCGGAGTTACCATCGATCGAAATCTCTCACTTGAAAATCTACTACTACTTAACATTTCTAGAGTGCTACTAGGTTTACGCAGCGCTGTACAGTTTAACAAAGGACAGTCCCTGCTCAAAGAAACTTACAATCTAAAGGACGAAATGTCAAGTTGGGGTAATCTAGATTTCCTCAATGGAGGTATAATGGTTATGTGCCGAAGGCGACATCAAAGAGGTGGGCTTTGAGTAAGGATTTGAAGATGGGTAGGGAGGGGGCTTGACGTATGGGCTCAGGGAGTTTATTCCAAGCATAGGGTGAGGGGAGGCAGAAAGGGCGGAACCTGGAGTTGGCGGTGGTGGAGAAAGGTACTGAGAGGAGGGATGTGACCTGGGAGCGGAGGTTTCGGGTAGGATCGTAAGGGGAGATGAGGGAAGAGAGGTAATGAGGGGCTGCAGATCGAGTGCATTTGTAGGTAAGTAGGAGAAGCTTGAACTGTATGCGGTACCTGATCGGAAGCCAGTGAAGTGACTTGAGGAGAGGGATGATATGGGCATATCGGTCCTGACGGAAGATAAGACGTGCAGCAGAGTTCTGAACGGACTGAAGGGGGGGATAGATGACTAAGTGGGAGGCCAGTGAGAAGTAGGTTGCAGTAGTCAAGGCGAGAGGTAATGAGAGAGTGAACGAGTGTTCGGGTGGTGTGCTCCGAGAAGAAAGGGTGAATGTAAAGAACACAACTAAGAAGATGTTCCACGCAATGTGGAAACTTAAGAGTAAAACCTTTCTTCCCAAGGGTCATTTTTCGCAACCTGGTACAGTCAATGGTGCTGAGTCACCTTGATTACTGCAATGCACTCTAGGCGGGCTGCAAAGAACAAATCATCAAGAAACTTCAAACAGCCCAGAAAACTGCAGCCAGACTCATATTTAGAAAAACAAAATACGAAAATGCAAAACCACTACGAGAAAAGCTACACTGGCTGCCCCTTAAAGAACGTATCGCGTTCAAGATCTGCACATTAGTTCACAAAATCATTCACTGAGATGCCGCGGCCTACATGTCAGACCTTGTTGACTTGCCACCCAGGAACGCTAAAAGATCAGCACGCACATTCCTTAATCTACACTTCCCCAGCTGTAAAGGACTGAAATACAGACTAACACATGCGTCCAGCTTTTCATACACGGGCACGCAGCTATGGAATGCCTTACCACGTAACCTAAAAACAATTCACGAACTAACTAACTTTCGCAAATTTCTGAAGACATATCTCTTCAATAAGGCATACCACAATGATCAATAATTGTAACTCCCGCACGTCACCACTTTACCTTATATTCTAACTGGTTTCTTTCTATGCCTATCCTATTCTATATGTAATTCCTGTAACCTTTTTTTTCTCTGGAATGGCGAATGCCATAACGGAATGTAAGCCACATTGAGCCTGCAAAAAGTTGGGATACAAATGCACAAAATAAATAAAATAAATATTGGTATGAAATTATTTTTTTCATTAAACACAAAATTACTTTCAATCTTCGATATACAAATAGAATTAAGGTAAGAGCTTTCCAGAAATGTCTTGACACTCTCTAGTTAATACCTTGTTAACCTGTTAAAAGCAGAGTTAAAATCGACATCTGGCCAGTTTCTGTGTGTTTTGTGCTTTGACTTTATGGGTAATAAACTTTACACACCTGTGATTATCAACCAGTGAGATGTACGTGAAAGTGTAAATTTATTGGTGCATTGATGGCATCAGACAAGCGTTTAATGGTTTTAAGCACCATTAGTCTGAAAATTGTAACTTTTTCCATTTTATGATGCTATTTATTGCTTTCGACCTTCGAATTAGAGTGATTTATGTAACTTCCAGCTTTTTACAAGATCAAGGGTGGTATTCCATCTTTATGTCAGGAGAGGGTTTTTTTTTTTTATTATAGTAACGTTATATCAGTTAAAGTGTCTGTAAAATAAAATGTAATGCAAAGGGTGAAAGGGATTCTATACACAAACCCCCAAATTCTAGAAATGGCACTTTACGTTCTACGCAATAATTTGGCCACACGGTGCAATAATTTGGCCACACGGTGAAATTGCACTCATAACTTAACAAGCCAATCAGTGCCGATAATTGATTCCTTGTTAGTGGGTTTTTGGTGACACTAATTGGCTTTAATTAGAATTAACGCGCACAACTTTCTAGGCATATTCTATAACATGGTGCATGTAAGTTCTAATATGTGCAGCCGGAAAGGGGGCGTTGCCATGGGCATGGGACGGGCAGGTTGTGGGCATTTCATAAAACTATGTGCACTGTTATGGAATACACTCAATCTGCGCCTAAGTAAGTCTCGCACATGCTCAGTTTCACTAAAACCGAGCATGCAAGTGACGTGAGAGGAAGCAGGGCAAGCAATGCGCAGAGCACAGTGCCGGAGTAAGGCTTCAGCTGGTGGGGGTGGGGACCCCTGCCAGTCAAACCAGGGGCTCCAGATCCAATTTGGGGGGGGGGGCCGGGACCCCAAGGCCCCCCGTAGCTACACCACTGGATGACACCTAAATCCTTTTGCTGCGCAATGACTCCTAATGTGGAACCTTGCATCATGTGTTGGGTTCCTTTGCATTTGTTCACATTAAATTGCATCTTCTATTTGGATGCCCAGTCTTCCTGCAAAAACTGCTCTGGCTACCAGTACCTTGCAGGGCTAAATTTAAAACTGATTTTTAAGGTCATCGGACAAGAAGGGCCAGAGTACCTAATGAGTGTTAGCCTTCTGCTCTCCTTTGAGGTCTCTGTGGTCCTCTCAAGGAGTATCATTTCTTTTGACAAGGTACAGAGAAGAACACTATATGATACCCACCAGCAAGCTTTCTTAGGACTAGCTCCCACACTGTTAATACATAAGTATTGCCACACTGGGACAGACCAAAGGTCCATCAAGCCCAGCATCCTGTTTCCGACAGTGGCCAATCCAGGTCACAAGTACCTGGCAGAAACCCAAACAATAGCATCATTCCATGTAGAACCCCAAAGAGTACCAAGATTCTAGAATTCTAAAGAATAACAAGATTCCATGCAGAATTTCAAAGTGTATAGCAACATTCCATTTAGAACCCTAAAGAGTAGCAAGATTCCATTCAGAATGCTACGTATTTAAGTGTTGCCACACTGGGACAGACCAAAGGTCCATCAAGCCCAGCATCCTGTTTCCAACAGTGGCCAATCCAGGTCACAAATACCTGGAAAGATCCCGAAAAGTTCAATACATTTTATGCTGCTTATCCCAGGAACTGTCAAAAAATCCTCTGGCACTTCCCTACTCCAAAATGCAAATTCAAAAAACAATCAAGTAGAGGAAAATTACAAGTTCAATTATGTGGTATGGGAGAAGTCTCGTATAATCACCACGGCTAATATCACTTCACCCTCATGGTGAACCTCAATCCGTGAGAATAGTAACATAGTAACATAGTAGATGACGGCAGAAAAAGACCTGCATGGTCCATCCAGTCTGCCCAACAAGATAAATTCATATGTGTATACCTTACCTTGATTTGTACCTGTCTTTTCAGGGCACAGACCGTATAAGTCTATAAGACTATACCCCCAACCATCCAATGCTTGAATGTATATAACTACTTATTCATAGCATAACACCACAATATTAATGGTAAGGCTGTATGTCACTTATCTGGTAGGCACCGGCATGCTCACAAACCCCGACAGGTTGCCTGTTTCGCAATACGTGCTTCATCAAGGGGGAGCCGTACCGTCCAATTCCTACGTGTGATGCCTCTAATCATCCCAGAAACAGCAGTGGATTTTCCCCAAGTCCAATTTAATAATGGTCTATGGATTTTTTTCCTTTAGGAAGCTGCCCAGACCTTTTTTAAACCCCGCTAAGCTAACCACCTTTACCACATTAACTGGTAACGAATTCCAGAGTTTAATTACACGTTGAGTGAAGAAAAATTTTCTCCAATTCGTATTAAATTTACTACTTTGTAGCTTCATCGCATGTCCCCCCCCCCCCCAGTCCTAGTATTTTTGGAAAGAATAATCAAACTATTCACATCTATCCATTCCACTCCACTCATTATTTTATAGATCTCTATCGTATCTCCCCTCAGCCATCTCTTCTCCAAGCTGCAGAGCCCTAGCCGTGCATTTCTAGATATTTTCACATTTGTCATGTGATGGAGTTTGCTTTGGAAAGCATCCTTGCTTTCTGAAAGTTAATGTTGTAACGAAGGCTGACAAGCGCTTGACCTTAGAATTTGCAGCAAAACTTACAACTGGAAGGTAAAACCTTCCCCTAGGAAGGGCCCCCCTTCTTGAGCCTGACTTGCACCAATAGCGTATCGCATTCTTATTCCTTTTGTTGATGATATGAAATTACAGGTCATGGATACGTTTGACGTCACATGTGGGCATAAATCAACCCTCACAAATCCCCTGCAAATCCAGCAAAATACTTTCAATCTATTTATACTGTATGGTTGTAATATTTGAGCTGAAAAAGTCAAGACTGTGACTCAGACATGAGGCAACTCGGCTGAAGGTTCTAATTTGTGTGACAGATTCTACGTTTTTAGTATGAATTTAAAAATATATTTGAGCCATCAACCTCATCGTCGTTATTCAGGCTTTGAACGCAGAGTGAAGTCTCTTTGGAATTAGTAAACAAAATAATGAACTTTAAAAATATACTTCACAGTCGTTCCCAGTACATTTTGTTTGATGTACAATGAATTGGGTGTACTTCTTAAATGTATTAGGGGGGGGGGGGGGGGATTCTATATATGGTGCCTAAAAAATCCACATGGAAAACATTGTCACCTAAGCGTATTCCATAAGCGGCACCTAGATTCAGGCGCGGTATGTAGAACACGCTTAAGTACATAAGTAATGCCATACTGGGAAAAGACCAAGGGTCCATCGAGCCCAGCATCCTGTCCACGACAGCGGCCAATCCAGGCCAAGGGCACCTGGCAAGCTTCCCAAATGTACACACATTCTATACATGTTATTCCTGGAGTAGTGGATTTTTCCCAAGTCCATTTAGTAGCGGTTTATGGACTTGTCCTTTAGGAAACCGTCCAACCCCTTTTTAAACTCTGTTAAGCTAACCGCCGTCACCACTTTCTCCGGCAACGAATTCCAGAGTTTAATTATACGTTGGGTGAAGAAAACTTTTCTCTGATTTGTTTTAAATTTACTACACTGTAGTTTCATCGCATGCCCCCTAGTCCTAGTATTTTTGGAAAGCGTGAACAGACGCTTCACATCCACCTGTTCCACTCCACTCATTATTTATATACCTCTATCATGTCTCCCCTCAGCCATCTCTTCTTCAAGCTGAATAGCCCTAGCCTCCTTAGTCTTTCTTCATAGGGAAGTCGTCCCATCCCCGCTATCATTTTAGTCGCCCTTCGCTGCACCTTTTCCAATTCTACTATATCTTTCTTGAGATGCGGCGACCAGAATTGAACACAATACTCAAGGTGCAGTCGCACCATGGAGCAATGTAACGGCATTATAACATCCTCACACCTGTTTTCCATACCTTTTCTAATAATACCCAACATTCTATTCGCTTTCCTAGTCGCAGCAGCACACTGAGCAGAAGGTTTCAGCGTAATATCGACGACGACACTCAGATCCCTTTCTTGGTCCGTAACTCCTAATGTGGAACCTTGCATGACGTAGCTATAATTCGGGTTCTTTTTTCCCACATGCATCACCTTGCACTTGCTCACATTAAACGTCATATGCCATTTAGCCGCCCAGTCTCCCAGTCTCGTAAGGTCCTCTTGTAATTTTTCACAATCCTGTCGCAATTTAACGACTTTGAATAACTTTGTGTCATCAGCAAATTTAATTACCTCGCTAGTTACTCCCATCTCTAAATCATTTATAAATATATTAAAAAGCAGCGGTCCTAGCACAGACCCCTGAGGAACCCCACTAACTACCCTTCTCCATTGTGAATACTGCCCATTTAATCCCACTCTGTTTCCTATCCTTCAACCAGTTTTTAATCCACAATAGGACATTTCCTCCTATCTCATGACCCTCCAATTTCCTCTGTAGCCTTTCATGAGGTACCTTGTCAAACGCCTTTTGAAAATCCAGATACACAATATCAACCAGTTCCCCTTTGTCCACGTTTGTTTACTCCTTCAAAGAATTGAAGTAAATTGGTCAGGAAAGATTTCCCCACACAAAAGACATGCTGACCTGGTCTCAGTAATCCATGTCCTCGGATGTGTTCTGTAATTTTGTTTTTAATAATAGCCTCTACCATTTTCCCCGGCACTGACGTCAGACTCACCGGTCTATAAATTCCCGGATCTCCCCTGGAGCCTTTTTTAAAAATCGGCGTTACATTGGCCACCCTCCAATCTTCCGGTATCATGCTCGATTTTAAGGATAAGTTGCATATCACTAGCAGTAGCTCCGCAAGCTCATTTTTCAGTTCTATCAGTACTCTAGGATGAATACCATCCGGTCCAGGAAATTTGCTACTCTTCAGTTTGCTGAACTGCCCCATTACGTCCTCCAGGTTTACCGTGAAGTCAGTACGTTTCTCCGATTCATCCGCTTGAAATACCATTTCCGACACCGGTATCCCACCCATATCTTCCTCGGTGAAGACCGAAGCAAAGAATTCATTCAGTCTCTCCGCACATCTTTGTCTTCCTTGATCGCCCCTTTTACCCCTCGGTCATCCAGCGGCCCAACTGATTCTTTTGCCGGCTTCCTGCTTTTAATATACCGAAAAAAAGTTTTACTATGTTTTTTTGCCTCTAATGCTATCTTTTTTTCATACTCCCTCTTGGCCTTCTTTATCTGCGCCTTGCATTTGCTTTGACACTCCTTATGCTGTTTCTTGTTATTTTCAGACGGTTCCTTCTTCCATTTTCTGAAGGCGTTTCTTTTAGCCTTAATAGCTTCCTTCACCTCAGTTTTCAACCAGGCCGGCTGTCTTTTGGACTTCCGTCTTTCTTTTCTAATTCGCGGAATATGTATGGCCTGGGCCTCCAGGATGGTTGATATCCCAGCATCTAAAACTACATGCATCCATTTATACCAACAAAAACATGGCATAAATCCTGGCATGTAGATTTAGTCGCACTAGACCGTATTCTATAACTATTCGTGTAAATTTTGGACCGCCCAAAAAGTACCCATTTCCCCACCCATAGCCACGCCCCTTTGTGGCCTGCACATGTTAGAAGTTAGGCGCCCTGCATTACAGAATATGCTTAGCGAGTTGTTCGCGTAAATTCTAATTATTGCCAAACAGGGGCATAGCCGGACTTCGGCAGGAGGGGGTTCCAGAGCCCGAGGTGAGGGGGCACATTTTAACCCCCCTCCCCTCTGCCATTTTTGACGTCCCTGCCGCCACCATCATCTTTGACCCCCGCCCCCCAGCGCCAACCCTCCCCCGCCGTCGTGTACCTTTGCTGGCGGGGGGGTCCCCAACCCCTGCCAGCTGAAGTCCTCTTCTCCGGCACAGCCGCATTGCTGATCTGCAAGGGCAGGCTTCTGTTTCTGTGAGTCTGATGTCCTGCACGTACTACGTGCAGGACAACTCAACAGAAACAGAACGAAGCCTTGCAGATCAGCCAGCAATGCGGCCAAATCTACGAGAGCCCATGCCCCCGTGACCCCACATAGCTACGCCCCTGTTGCCAAATAGGGCTCATTATTGGTTGCTAAGTGCTGTTACTGACGCTGATTGGCTTGTTAAGCCAATTAAATTACATGCGTCGTTACAGAATACGCTTGGAGTTTGGCACAGATCTCTAGGCGCGCTGCATAGAATCCAGGGGATTATGCTTTTAGTTCCACATTTTAAGTAGATGCCCTGTAGTTAGTTTGTGGACATCTTTAAAAAGCAAAGCATTTAATACGAGCTTGCTTTAGACTGACAATCCTAGACCAAATCTTCAGTCAGAACTGCTAGAAAAACTGTTATTGCTATTTGCTATATCACCATTCTGGCACACAACAGTAATTTCTTTCTTAAGCCACTTAGGCTAGCTGTAGGATTTTCTAACTAGAATATTTGAAAGTGTAATGTTTGATTTGCTTCATTCACGGGGTTGGGATGGGGGAGAAGACGCTCAAGGGCAGTTGAGTAGCTGGTGAACAGAGAACAAGAGAGCGTTCATAAAAAGACAAACGGAACTGAATGGTGGCCAAAGGAGCCGGGTATTCTGCAGGACACGGTGGAGGAGCCGGGCAGGAACTAAAGGCTCATGCTTCATGTACTCCTTTCTGAGAGGGCCATTTAGCAAACTCCCCTTTTGTATTAATGTGAGCAAAGAAGAAAATGTCTGCTTAATTAAAGGGTTGTTTCTCTTTTCAGGCCCTGAAGAGACAATAGTGAAGTAGCAGGCGCTTCTGATTGCAAGGGAGGGGAGGAGAGCACTTCATCAGATGTTGCAAAGGCAGGCAGTTTCCCTGCCCAGGAATAAGGCAGTTCATTTGCACGAGGCATTTTTTTTTCTTATGGAAAAAGCCAGAGTTTCACAAACAATTACCTTAAAAAAATGACAGTTGCAAGAACATTTTGTTAAGGTTAAGCTTGATTCACACAATTTCTTTTTCTCAAAATGATTCTCAAATTGCGAAAGTAAGTTAGACTAGCTGGTGTCGGCTACCACAACAGCTGTTTGAGAGCTCAGACCATCAGTGGCGTTCCTGGCCTGGATGGCACTCGGGGCGGAGCGCCGATGCGCCCCCCCCCCTGGGTGCAGCGCGCCCCTCCCCCCCTGCTAAGTGACACCCCCCTCCGGGTGCACGCCGCTGGGGGGGGGGGGGTGCCGCGGCGCGCGCCTGCTCTGAGTTCGCTAAACTTCGTTGCAGCTCCCTCTGCCCCGGAACAGGAAGTAAACTGTTCCGGGGCAGAGGGAGCTGCAGCGAACGAGCGAGGAAGTTTAGCGAACTCGAAGGAGGCGCGTGCCGCGGCACCCCCCCCCCCCCCCCAGCGGCGTGCACCCGGGGCGGACCGCCCCCCCCCCTTGGTACGCCACTGCAAACCATGCATCCAAGCCAGTGTTTATTAAATGGAAAAATTGTTACTTTAAGTGAAGATTTTACAATTTTACGTTTCTTGTTCTCGTTTTAGAGTACAGAAGAGTACCCGACACGTCTATTGTAGAGGAGAATTACAAATGCTGGCCATCTTATCATCACAAAGGTTGTCTCCTCTCTGTATTTGACCTCAGGGAAGCCATAGAAGTCTGTGAAAGTCACTCCCAGTGCAAGGCTTTCGTCTGGACCAACCAGACAACTTGGACAGGTAAAAAAAACGACGCCTTAGGTCGGAGCTGTAAGCTTGAGTTTCCTTCTCCTTTTACGTCATAAAGCGAAATGCTAGTGATCAGCGTAAATAGTCCGAGAACACGTTCAGAGTCAAATGAGTGTAATTTACGCACTGCAAATGAAACGCCGTGAAAATGATGGGTTTGTTGAGTGAGAATCGTTGAAAAATATTGTAGTCTGCTTTCAGGGCCAAGGATAAAACCACTGGAGTTTCCATAGAATTTAATTTTGTTGAGGGGAGAAAGAAGAAACTGCCTAATGTTAAAATGCTTGTAAATTACTTAACGTTGCAGGAATGAGCTAGCTGTCATCTTTGTCGGTTTGTCTTTAGCCTTTTGTACATCTGAGCATGGGTTGTTGGCAACATTGCGAAAACCAAAAAGGAAGAACAAAACTCCAGGGTACTGAGCAGGAACAGTGGAGGTGGCCAGTAATTGTTTCGGTAATTTGTTATTGGTGGTTACGCAGATTCAGAAGGCGTTTGCCTCTTGATACCGTTAGCCTTGGAAATATCAAATATCTGCAGCATGTCCAGTAATTCTGAATTCACCAGTGTACAACAGTTGTTATATATTACAGTTCTGGAGTGGCCTAGTGGTTAGGGTGGTGGACTTTGGTCCTGAGGAACTGAGTTCGATTCCCACTTCAGGCACAGGCAGCTCCTTGTGACTCTGGGCAAGTCACTTAACCCTCCATTGCCCCATGTAAGCCGCATTGAGCCTGCCATGAGTGGGAAAGCGCAGGGTACAAATGTAACAAAAATAAAATAGATACTATTGGAGATTCTATATGGAATGTTGCTACTATTGGAGATTCTACATGAAATGTTGCTATTCCACTACCAACATCCCATGTAGAACACATAGGTGATCTGCAAGGGCCGACGTCTACATGGAATGTTGCTGGTGGAATAGCAACATTCCATGTAGAATCTCAAATAGTAGCAATAGTGGAGGAGTGGCCTAGTGGTTAGGGTGGTGGACTTTGGTCCTGGGGAACTGAGTTTGATTCCCACTTCAGGCACAGGCAGCTCCTTGTGACTCTGGACAAGTCACTTAACCCTCCATTGCCCCATGGAAGCCGCATTGAGCCTGCCATGAGTGGGAAAACGCGGGGTACAAATGTAACAAAACAAACAAACATATGGCTCCTGATGCAGGCCATACAGCCGAAACACAGCCCAAGTTGAGTCATCTTTGAAGTTAATAAAAGTTGGCTGTATATTATCCATTACTGATCATCTCTATTGTTCCTTTGTTTCTGTTGGAGACTGGGCATCCAATGGCGGATGGCGTTTAATGTTTAGCAAGTGCAAAGTGATGCACGTGGGATAGAGGAACCCAAACTATAGCTACGTAATGCAAGGTTTCACATTAGGAGTCACCAACCAGGAAAGGGATCTAGGTGTTATCATTGATGATACTTTGAAACCCTCTACTCAGTGTGCAGTGGCAGCTAAGAAAGCAAATAGACTGTTAGGTATTATTAGGAAGGAATGGAAAACAAACATGAGGACATTATAATGCCTTTGTATAGCTCCATGGTGCAGCTGTACCTCGAATATTGTGTGCAATTCTGGTCACCGCATCTCAAAAAAGATATGGTGGAATTAGAAAAGGTACAGACAAGGGCGATGAAAATGATATAGGGGATGGAACAACTTCCCTATGAGGAAAGGCTAAAGCAGCTAGGGCTCTTCAGCTTGGAGAAAAGATGGCTGATTGGAGATATGATAAAGGTCTATAAAATAATGAGGAGTAGAATGGGTAGACATGAACCACTTGTTTATTCCTTCCAAAAATACTAGGACTAGGGGGCAAGCAATGAAGCTACAAAGTAGTAAATTTAAAATGAATTGGAGAAAGTATTTCTTCACTCAACGTGTAATTAAACTCTGGAATCCGTTGCCAGAGAATGTAGTAAAAGCAGTTAGTTTAGCAGGGTTTAAAAAAGGTTTGGCTAGTTTCCTAAAATAAAAATCTATTTTCTACTGCATGGCGTTTATCCGCCAGTTCACGTGCCCTGGCCGCTTACCACCTGGATAGCGCATGAGACCTTACCAATAAATCAGTGGGTGGGTGGTAAGGTCGCAGGCCAAAAATGGACGTGCACTGGTTTTAATTTTGCCGCACATCCATTTCAGCCACAAAAAATGGCCTGACTGCTGAATATCTACCTCCAGGTTTGTAGAGATTTAGGAGCAGCTGACCTCATTTTTCCTGGAAGTTGCTTCCAAACTTGTAAAGCAACACATGTAAATGCCTACCTCCCTCTCTCCCTTCCTCTCTCCCTGTCTGCCCTTCAAGTTCCACGGCCCCCTCTCCTTCAAGCTGCAGGGCGCCCCTCCCCCTTCAAGTTGCAGGATGCCCCCCTCCCTCCCTCCCTCCCTCGAAGTGCAAGCAGGACCTGTCCTCCGGCAGCCCCTCGCCTTCCTACGTGCCGGCTGTAATTTAAAAATTGTTACCTCGGGGTCTGGTAACAGCATTGAAGGCGAGCGGCACTACAGATTGCCTTCCCATCTGTCTGAGCTCTGCCTCTGGTCCCGCCCTCATGGGCATCCTGCAACTCAGAAGGGGAGGGCAGGGGGGGGGGGCTGGACTGCTGAACTGGCAGGGGATAGAGATGGTGGTGCGAACTCTTAGCGCCCATGCTTGAGACGTGTTACGGTTTCCCAGGCAACACGGTGACGTCACCGGAAGGCTTCAGACATTACGAACCGGGCTTCAACTTCCTGGCAGTCAGCTTCAGAACGTTGGAGGTGCAAATTATTATAGTAGATTTCAACTCATCTCTCTATATAAAAAGCAACACCAACGTTCTATGAAGCCTCCAGCCGGAAGTGTGAAGGGGGCGAGATATCCGGTTTCCCTATGAGTGTCTGCCCCGCCCTCTCTGTAACACAGTCAGTGAAGGAAAACAGCAGAGCACGAAATCAAATCGCTGGCTCTGTAACAGTAAAGGACTCAAGAGGGGGGAGGGGAGAGAGGCCAGAGGGCAGGGACACACACACTCCCACATGCACACACAGAAGAAAACATTGCTAGCCCCCGTTTCATTTGCATCAGAAACGGGGCTTTTTTACTAGTTATATTAATAAAATCATTGATCCAATACAGTTTAATCTTACAATACTATAATGGCATCCAACGTGATTTAGAACAAGTCGGAGCTATTTGGTAACGAAACCAGCTCCCTTAATTTACCAATTCCCCCCCCCCCCCCCCCCCCCCGTCCATGTGACTTACGGTACCATTAAGCCACACTTTCCTCGTGGTGATACATAAGTATTACCATACTGGGACAGACCGAAGCAAGCCCAGCATCCTGTTTTCAACAGTGGCAATCCAGGTCACAAGTACCTGGCAGAAACCCAAACAATAGTAACATTCCATGTAGAACCCCAAAGATTCCATGCAGAATTTCAAAGTGTATAGCAACATTCCATTTAGAACCCTAAAGAGTAGCAAGATTCCATTCAGAATCCTAAATATACAAGTGTTGCCATACTGGGACAGACCAAAGGTCCATCAAGCCCAGCATCCTGTTTCCAACAGTGGACAATCCAGGTTACAAGTACCTGGCAAGATCCTAAAACAGTACAATGCATTTTATGCTGCTTATCCTAGAAATAAGCAGTGGATTTTTCCCAAGTCCATTTTAATAATGGCTTATGGACTTTTCTTTTAGGAAGCTAACCAAAAAGAAAAGTTCATAAGCCGCCCACAAGTTACCCTTAGCCATCAAATATGACCCTTCATTTGTGGTGGTGCAGCCCATGAGTTACTTTATCCTTCAGACCTCATTCCCACAAAATCTTATATTGCAACTGGTACCTCCTTATCCTCCTATATCGGGCCTACCCCAAAGCTGTGACCAACCCCACCTCCCAGCACCCTGACCCCCCCCCCCCCGCCCCCAACTAGTAGAACAAACGAACTCCTACAACCTCACTCTCTTCATTTCCAACCCTCCCCCACCCCCACCCTATAATTTTACCAAGTAAACCTGACTGCCTCCCTCAGTCAATGTTATTACCTCCCCCCCCCCCTAGTTTAACCTGGGTGGGAGGCTCCTTATTTTAGAAACCTAGCCACAATGTAAATAGAATTGTTTACCTGTTTATATCATACACACATGTAAATACGGATTTCAGAAAGCAGCTTTTACACCTAGAGATCCACATCGTGAAGAGATTTCAAAGGGACATGGCTTGGGTGGACCCAAAAGCTACTCTACATGTTCCCCGTTTTGCAAAGGGGATATAATACATGTGTATGGGGAAGAATTTCCATGTTGAGTTTTACACCAGCTCAAAAGCCTGCGTAGAGTTCTTTTTTTTTTTTTTTTAAAGTGCTCATGTTGGCCGAACTTTCCATGAGGGATTAAGGGAGTCATTTTCCTTAATCCCACGTAGTTTATTTCTTCCAAAATGAAACCAAGTTATAATTGTGGTTTGTAAAATGAGGCAGCTACATATGAAAGTTGAGAAATTGTCACTTCCGTTTTTGTATGCGTGGGCATGGAAGCTGGGTCTGTGCTGCTCGTTTTCTCAATCCCCCAAATTCTATATAAGGCACTTTTTAAGGGCTCCTTATACAAAGTGGAGGTAACCCCAATGTGGGCTTACTGCTCGCTAAAAAGGAAGTTCTGCCAGGCCACTGACCCCTAGCGTGCCGTTGTATCCAGAACTATAAAAATGTATTTAATTTGTAGCACTGGTGTGTTCCCAGTGGTAATCGGGCACGGCTGCGTGCTGCCTGGTTTATCGCGGGAGCCCTTACCACCACCTTAATGGGTGGCAGTAAGGGCTCCCCTCCCACCCCCCCCCCCCAAAAAAATGGCCATGTGGCAAGTTCTTTACTTGCTGCATGGCCATTTCCTCAAAAAAAGACCTACCTTTTATCCGCTGCGGTAAAAGGGGGCCTCGGCGAGTGTCAAAAAGGTGCGCTGATGCCAGCGCAGGTCCCCTTTTGCCCCAGCTTAGTAAAAGGGGCCCAAAGTTGTGTGCATTCATTTGGCTGCACAGCCAAATTGTGCGCAGAACTTAATTGATTAACATGCCAATCAGCGCCGATAATTGGTGCTTAACCAATTAGTGGCACTAATTTGATGTAATTAGAATTTACACACACAACGTTCTAGACCTCTTTGATAATGCAGGGCGTGTAAATTCTAATTCTCACAGTTGACAGGGGGGTGTGGCCGTGGGCGTTTCAAAAAACTATGCGCACTATTTATAGAACACACCCGATCTGCATCTAAACGGTGTCTAGATTTAGGGACGTCGCCACCCACCCGAGATCGCCAGCCGCCCACCCACCCGAGGTCGTTGGGCCCCCCCCTCCTCCCGCTATCGGGTCGGGCCCTCGGAACTAACCTTAAGCCTTCTTTCACTTCGCAGCAAGCAGCAACAGGTCAGGCCACTCCTTCCTTCCATGTCCCGCCCTCGCTTGACGTAAAGTCCGCGAGGGCACGGAAGGAAGGAGGAGAGGTCTGCCCTGCCGCTGCTTGCTGCGAAGTGAAAGGAGGCTTAAGGTTAGTTCCGAGGGCCCGACCCGATAGCGGGTGGAGGGGGGCCCGGCGACCTCGGGTGGGCGGCGGGGGGGGGGGGGGTTGGCGATCTCGGGTAGGCGGCGACCTCGGGTGGGGGTGGGGGTGGGGGGACCGGGGGGCGGCCTTGTCCTGGGCCCGGCTCCGGCTCTCGGCGGCCCTGCTCACTATGTGCTTTTTGTATAAAGGAGACAGAAACAAAAAAAGGCAAAGATCTGCTACAGAAATAGCAAATCAAAAGAAAAAAAAACAGATCAAAAAAGACAAAAAAATAGAACAGGAGTGTAACAGAAGAAGTGGTTTATTACAAGTTACCCGATGTGGCCACTTTTCGCCCTCAGGCTGCGTCAGGGATAAAAAAACTACAAAATAAAAATACATAATGAATAAAACATAAACATCACATTGTATATTTGATAATAAAACATATCTAAACACACTGTCACATCATATAAAATAAAAACAGATTAAATCTAAAAACATAACACAATAAAATATAATATCAAATCAATATTAGTTAAAAACATTCAGGTTAAATATGCATGCAATAAAATAATAATTTTAATACAAGACATGATATCAACACAAAATATAATAATATCAACACTAAATGTATATCAATAGAACTGCATCGGACAGATAGGTGGAGATATACAATACTAAAATAACTGAATGACCGTACATACTAAATATCACCTACCTAGGGGTAAAAAGCAAAGTGAACCCCTAAAAGTAGTCATACAACCACCTAAAAAATACAAAATAAAATAGGTAAAATCGGATAACTTGTAATAAACCACTTCTTCTGTTACCCTCCTGTTCTATTTTTTTGTCTTTTTTGATCTGCTTTTTTTCTTTTGATTTGCTATTCTATAAAGGGTCCTCATTACGGGGTGCCCTTAACAGAATAGTACTGAGTGTCGAATTTTTCCCAGCACACACATTTGGGTGCAGTTTACTGATTCCAACCCTTAAACGCTGTGGTTGCCAAACCTGGTCCTGGAGGCACCCCAGCCAGTCGGGTTTTCAGGATATGCACAATGAACATTCATGAGAGAGATTTCCATGCACTGCCTCTGCTGCATGCAAATCTCTCTCATGAATATTCATTGTGGATATCCTGAAAACCTGACTGGTTGGAGTGCTTCCAGGACCAGGTTTGGCAACCACTGCCTTGATGTATTGGGTTTGCACATGCATTTTTTTGTGTGTTAAATCCTACCACATTTTAGTTTAGTTTTGTTTTTTTTTTGTGAAACAAATTGAAAAAAAAAAATGGAAGGCAAAGCCATCTGAAAACTAACCACAAATGTTTTGCCTAAGCACAGGGCCGCCGAGAGACTGGGCTGGGCCCGGGACAAGGCCATCCCCGGCCCGCCCTCCCCCCTGAGGGGGGCCCAGCACTGCAGTCCCACCCGCCACCGGGCCGGGCCCCTTCCATCCGAACCCCCGCCAACAGAAGTGCTGTCTTCTGACTCCGGCGTCCACGGCCCACACAGACGCACAGAAGCCCTGCAGAGTACAGCGGAGATCAGCTGAGAGGAGCGCGTCTGTGTGGGCCGCGCACGCCGGAGTCAGAACAGAAGACAGCATTTCTGCTGACGGGGGTTCGGGTGGAAGGGGCGCGGTGGCGGGTGGGACTGCGGCCCCGGGAATTTTGCCCCCCCTCTCGGCGGCCCTGCCTAAGCATATACTTTTTATCATATTATTGAGCAGACTAGTCAACGTTCTGTTGGCACAGTCATTAAAATGTTTTCCCTTAGCCTCCCAAATCACGGAAGAAGCTCCCACCTGAAGTTCGGTGACCCGAATAAAGCACGTTTTATGTAGCAGCGGGATTTCAGTGATGAAAAACTTGAATATCCCATAAATGCATTACTGCTTTATTAATTATGCATTATTTATTTAATACATTTATGTCCCACATTTTCCCACTAATTGCAGGCTCAATGTGGCTTACACTAATCTGTAGGCAGGCTACAGTGCATGAAGTACAATTATACAGTTGATAGGAAGATAGTAAATATCATTTAAAACAACAATATGTAAAAGATAAAAAAAGATAATTAATGTCCTCGAACCTTGTTAAGGCTAAAAGTTGAACAGAGTTATGTTGAACCTGGAGGAATAAGCTTTTTTTAAACAGTACGGACTTCAGTCATTTTCAGAATTTTAGGTAAATTATATCTTGTGGTTCGCAACGATTTTGTACAGATGTGGTTCCCAATGATAGCTTTCCACATCTAAGTTATCAATTTAAGTAACAACTTATGATAAATGCTATTATATGTGTTCAGGCTAGGTAGAAGATTTACTTAAATGACATTCAGCTTTAGATAGAAGGTAGGCAGTGGTATAGCAAGGGGGAGCGGGAGGGGCGGTCCGCCCCGGGTGTCAGCTCGAGGGGAGGTGCTCCCTGCCAGCTCCCCCCCCCCGGGTGCAGCACGATGACACCCCCCCCCACCCCCGACCCAGTGCTTACCCTCCTCAGCTCCCTCCAACCAGCTGAGCACGCTATCTTTAAAGAAATTTCGGAAGCCGTGGAGAGGCGAGGTGCAGCGCCTCGCGCCTGCAAGTAAAAGAAGCGAGGATCGTCATCGGGCCTTCCCTCATGCTGTTTGTCCCGCCCTCTGCTGACGCAACTTCCTATTTCTGCAAGGGCGGGACAGACAGCGTGAGGGAAGGCCCGATGACGATCCTCGCTTCTTTACTTGCAGGCGCGAAGCGCTGCGCCTCACCTCTCCACGGCTTCCGAAATTTATTTAAAGGTAGGGTGCTCAGCTGGTTGGAGGGAGCTGAGGAGGGTAGGCACTGGGTCGGGGGGGTGTTGATGCGCTGAGGAGGGGTGTCATCGTGCTGCACCCGGGGGAGGGGGGGGGTGCAACGGCGAACCGCCCCGGGTGGCAGCCCTCCTTGCTACGCCACTGAAGGTAGGCTAAGGTTAAACATCAGGCGATACTGAACACATTCCATTATTCCCCAACTAACATTCGGTGTGTGCTTTAGTGATTATACTGGAATACCTTCCAGCTCAACAACTGTGAGAGGCGTCTAGGCAGTCATATATTAACTCTGGAATGCGTGGAAAGATTGATTGCGTGAGTGAAACCTTGCAAGCTAGTTATGCATTGTTTTATTTACTAGGATTTAACACCTTTTCCAAGAAATTCGTTCAAGGCGGTGTACAACAAGATTAAGCCAAATATAGCAATCAACAGTTACAGCAGTAAACATAATTTAAATAACAATCCACATTATGGAGGGGCATTTTCAATATGACATCTAAGTCTGAATTTTTTTTTTTTTTAATCAGTTTTTAACATTTACATTCATGTCAAATAACACAAATTTAGAATTTAAGAAATCTAATATAGTAAATAAATCTAGCAGGTACAATAAAGATTTTTGTTAGTCCACATTAAACGATCCAAGTTAGGAACTCAAATTAACCATACAAAAAGGAAATTAATCAAAACAAAGGAGGGACAAGAATTCAGGTCGGCGTAGCCGATTTAGCGTTATTGATCAAGGTTTACATCACGTTACTCTTTACTAGTAATAAATTCTGTAAGCTTCACTGGGTCAAAAAAGATATAATTTGTGGATTCTAAAGAAATACTACATTTACAGGGGAACTTAAGTTAAAGGTCCCTCCCAATTGTAGGACCCTTGTTTTCATTAATAAAAAAATCCTTTCTTCTTTTTTGTGTCTCTCGAGAGAGATCAGGAAAAAGTTGAATTTTTGATCCCAGGAAAGGCGTGGAAATGTGACGGAAAAAAAATGTAAACACATTATTACGGTCCAGTTCTAGAGCAAACGATACCAGTAAAGTAGTCCTTTCTGTGATAACTTCCATTGAGCTTTCCAGAAACTGTGTCAAATTTAAGTCAGTCTGAGGAGGTTGCAAATTCCCAATACCAGCCCCAGATATGTATTGCACTCTAGTCAATGGAGGAAATGCTTCTGGGGGGATGCCCAAAATTTCATTAAAGTATTTTTTTCAACATTTCTTTGGCTGGAATAAGCGGGGACTTAGGAAAATTCAAAAGACGAAGGTTATACCTCCTCAGCTGATTCTCCAGATACTCAATTTTTTTCCCTTTGAAAGTTATCTTTTATAACTGCTAAAAATAGAAGACTTTGTGGAGTTTACCTCTGTTTCTAGGAATTCCATCCTGGTTGTTGGCTCAGTCACTTTACCTGATAAATCAATTTGAGCCTGAGACAATTTCCCCCACATCTCCTCGCAGGGATCCTGCAACTTGTAGTAACGTGTTGTTTAAGCCTTGTATCGCCTCCCAAATGGAGTCCATTGTTACAACTGAAGGTCTCACTATCTCCCCGATACTCACGGAGGGTTTGCCCCGAATCCGCTCAGGCAAAGAAGCTTGCGGTGTCTCGCCTATCTGCGAAGCTGTTCCAAAAGGGGACAAAGTAGCCATGGGGTCTCCACTACTAACTGCAGGGACTCCACTTCCAGGAGTACTCGTCAGTTGTCCCACCATAGCCAGCAATTCTCCTCCGGGTCGCGGGGGTGTTGCCATCGGAGGGGGACTAAGAGTCACACCCTCCACGCTAGGATCCGAAGTCTCCATCGGACCCTTCGAAACGCCAGCCTGGATCCTCCGTGTCAGCAAGCCCGACTCCTCCAGTGTCGTCTGTCGAGCACCAGAGGGGTTCACCCGGACTGTGGAGGAAGGTACACTGGGTTTGCCTTTTCTCTTCCCCATAATACAATAGGGAAGGCTCTCACTCGAGGTTTTCTGCTGGCGAATCTAAAGCTGCCTCTCGCACATCCCTCCCAGACGCCATCTTGGATCATCACATCTAAGTCTGAATTGAGAGGTTTTTTGCCAAAAATGTCTCAAACAGAATGTGTAGCTCATAGCCCTAAGCGAACCAGAAAACGTGGTTCGATTAATGTTTTGAGCTAGATATTTTCATGCTCAACACATTCCTCAGGCGTAGGAAGGGCGGGGCGGTCCGCCCTGGGTGCACACTGCTGGAGGGTGCAGAGAGCAGCCACATGCCTGTTGGCTCCGTTGGTTCCCTGCTCCCTCTGCTCCGGAACAGGTTACTTCCTGTTCCGGGGCAGAGGGAACCAGTGGAGTCAACAGGCGTGTGGCTGCTCTCTGCACCCTCCAGCAGCCAAGAATGCACCCAGGTGAGGGTGCTTGATGCGTCGGGGAGGGGGGTGTCATTGTGCCGGGGGGGGGGGGTGTCTGCTGCACCCTAGGGGGACGGACGCCGCTGCACCTGGGGGGGGGGGGTGCGCAGCAGCGATCCACCCTGGGTGACAGCCGACCTAGGATCGCCACTGTCTGTAAGTATCATTTTTGGGAAAAAAAAGTCCCAGAGAAGAAAATAGAAAAATAAACCGTAGGGACGTCTGTCTGGCAGCATTCCTCTACATTGGCCACACAGACATCCCAGCAATTCAGAGGGGCAGCCTAGTAGTCAGTGTAGTGGACGTCACATAAAGGGACCCAGGTACAAATCCCACCTAAACCCCTTCATATTGTATTGTGAGACCTCCAGGAACTACAATAACCTTCTGGCTTGCAAGTCACTTATATATTTAGGTACAGGAGGTATTTCTATGTTCCAGGAGGCTCACATATCTGTACTGAAATAAGACTTAAAGTGGGAATTGAACTTGGGTCGTGTTGTTCATTGTCCACTGCACTGACCTCTAGGCTACTCCATCAACTTTCTTAGGAATGGCCATAACATCTGAAGCAATCATAGAGCCTGGTATCTACTGTCACATCTTTGGGGGGTGGAAGGGGACCAGTGGCCACTGGGGGATTAATGGAGGTCACGTCTTAATCTCTTCAGTGGTCAGCTGGTCAGTTAGGGCACCTTTTCCTGACGTAATCAGCACTGCACTGACCTCTAGGCTACTCCATCAACTTTCTTAGCTTCAGATGTTATGGCCATTCCTATCATAGAGCCTGGTATCTACTGTCACACCTTTGGAGGGTAGGAGGGGGTCAGTGGCCATGGGGGATTAATGGGGGTCACACCTTAATCTCTCCAGTGGTCAGCTGGTCAGGGCACCTTTTCCTGACGTAATCAGGACTGCATTGACCTCTAGGTTACTCCATTAACTTGCTGCTTTTTTAGGAATGGCTATAATATCGAGCTGCTATCTATTGTCACCGTCTCATGTTTTTCTGCATTAAGGGGGGGGGGGGTCTTTTACTAAGGTGCCCTAGTGTTTTTAGCTAGTGCTAAATGCTGAGATGCCAATAGGAATATATTTATTTATTACATTTGTACCCCGCGCTTTCCCACTCAAAGCAGGTTCAATGCGGCTTACATGGTAAAAGGGGTTACATACCTGCTTATAATCGAAAGAGAAAAACGTCTATATTGTGATCCAAATCGGGAGATAGACGTTTATCTCCCAAAAATAAATAAAGCGGTATAATCAAAAGCCGAATTTGGACGTTTTCAACTGCACTCCGTCGCGGATGCGGACAACGTTGATGGGGGCGTGTCGAAGGCGTGGTGAAGGCGGAATTGGGGCGTGGTTATCTGCCGATCAGAGATGGGCGCCTTCGCCGATAATGGAAAAAAAATATGCGTTTTTAGCGAGAATTTAGGGCACTTTTCCACGAATAAGGCCCCAAAAAGTGCCCTAAATGACCAGATGACCACTGGAGGGAATCGGGGATGACCTCCCCTGACTCCCCCAGTGGTCACGAACCCCCTCCCACCACAAAATATGCCGTTTCACAACTTTTTATTTTCACCCTCAAATGTCATACCCACCTCCCTGGCAGCAGTATGCAGGGCACTGGAGCAGTGGACTTCAGGCAGGTGGACCCAGGCTCATCCCCCCCCCACCTGTTACACTTGTGCTGGTAAATGGGAGCCCTCCAAACTGCCCCCCAAACCCACTGTACCCACGTGTAGGTGCCCCCCTTCACCCCTTAGGGCTATAGTAATGGTGTAGACTTGTGGGCAGTGGGTTTTGAGGGGGATTTGTTACCTTTTTTTTTTTTTTTTTTTTTGTAAAAGTGCCCCCTAGGGTGCCCGGTTGGTGTCCTGGCATGTGAGGTGGACCGGTGCAGTACGAATCCTGGTCCCTCCCACGAATAAATGTCTTGGAGTTATTCGTTTTTGAGCTGGGCGTTTTCGGTTTCCATGATCGCTGAAAAACAAAAACGCCCAGCTCAAAAAAAGATAAACGTCCATGTTTTTTCGAAAATACCATTCGGTCCGCCCCTTCACGGACCCGTTCTCGGAGATAAACGCCCATGGAGATAGGCGTTTCTGTTCGATTATGCCCCTCATAGTGTTGCTAGAGAGAGTATAAGTTAAGTATAGTAGAATGCTAAAAGAGAAGGGAGATGGGGTACGGGATAGGGAATTTGATGGTCATTGTCGTCGTTCCTTGGATATGTGTTGGTAGATGGGTTCATAGGGTTAGTTTGGGTCATTTGGGTAGGCTTGCTTGAACAGATGGGTTTTTAGCGATTTCCGGAAGGGAAGATATTCACTGATTGAACGGATGGGGCTGGGGAGGGCATTCCAGAGTTGGCTGCCTAAGAAGGAGAAGTTGGCTCCATAATATGTTTTATACTTGATTCCTTTGCAATTGGGGTAATGTAGGTTGAGGTAAGTTCGCAAAGTTTCAGACATGTTTGTGGTGGGAAGGTCAATCAGATTGAGCATATAGCCCGGCGTTTCAGCACTTAGCGCCAGCTGACTTTTAGTACGAGCTAGAAATGCTAGTGCACTTTAATAAACGATCCCCTTAGTCATGACTGAAAGAGGTCTAGACAAAAATGTACATCCTTTTTGCCCTGGATCATTTTATTCCGTTCCAAGTCCCGCCCAAAGCATACCTCCAACATGCCTCCCCCGTGCGATTTAGACAAACTATGAAGTAAAATGTCCCAATTGTGAGTTTCGAAAATTACAATTTAGACATTTTTGCAAGAAAAAGTCCATCTGCCGCTTTTGAGACATTTGTCTCTTGTGAAAATGAGAACCATATATGCTACTTAATAGACAGCATAGAATACAGTTAGAGGAGGGTCATATACAGATAAGATAAGAGTAGGCGTGGATAAACAAGTCCTGCTACAATATGTGTGACTAGCTAGTTGCTTTTCAATTAACAACTTGGGAGAAGAGTCAAGCTTTTGCCTCAGTGGCGTACCCACAGGTGGGCATGGGTGGGCTTGGACCATTACCATATTTTGTCCTCTCAAAATGAGGACACATGTCCCGCCCATGCCACGCCCCGTTCGCATTCTCGCCCTGCCCCCTGTCACATATTCCCCTCCCCTGCCCCCCCGTCACCTCCCCTCCCCTTAGTAAGTAAGTAAGTAGTAAGTATCTACCGCCCTGGTGGTCTAGTGACCTCTTCGGGGCAGGAAAGAGCCCCTTCTTTCCTGCCCGGAGCGCTGCCCTTGCCCTGCATCCTGTTGCTGTGATGGTCTCTGGATTCAAAATGGCCGCCGAGAGTTGAAGTCTCGCGAGGCCGCTTCAATTCTCGGCGACCATTTTGAATCCCGAGACCGTCACAGCAACAGGATGCAGGGCAAGGGCAGCGCTCCGGGCAGGAAAGAGGGGGGCTCTCTCCTGCCCCAAAGAGGTCACTAGACCACCAGGGCAGTAGATAGTAAGTAATGGGAGGCTAGGATAGGCCCGCCGCCCGCCCGTTTAGAAATCCAGACAAACGGGCGGACTGGCGAAACCCGCCCGGACGTGCCCTCAAAAAGAGGACATGTCCGGGTAAATCCGGACATACGGTAACCCCAGCTGGAGATCCCCCAAACTTTGTCAGCTGAAGATTTTCTCTCCTTAGGCAGCCAGCTCTCTTCCAAATGTCAGCCAGCAGCACTTGCCTTGAGCTGGCGCTGAGACCAGCCCTTCTGCACATGCTCAGTTTTCGCACATGCAAAAGCAATGATAGCCATCAGTTTGAGGCAAGTGCTGCTAGCTGCTGTTTTGAAGAGTGCTGGCTGCTCGAGAAGGAGGCAGAGTTTGGGGATCCCCGCCAGCTCAATATTTGGGGTTTGTGGGCAGGGAGTGGTGGATAGAGGAGCAAACCGGAGGGGGAATGGGGAGGGCAAATTCCATACCCTCCTTGGACTCAGGCCCACCCAAAATTGGTCATCTGGCTACGCCCCTGTTTTGCCTCCTTCGTGAAGTAAAGATAATCTTGCATTAAGCAAAGCCTTTCTGGGAGTGTGGAGGCGATTCTGGAAAAGGCTTGGTGGGTGTCTCTTTGCGTACTCTGGCCATTTCCTTTAAGGGCCTTGAAGATCAGACATATGTCACCTGATATTCAAAGCGATTTAACCAGGCACTTCTGACTGCCTAAGTGGTGATATGCAGTGGTACTTAATCAGGTGGTGCTACTGAATATCACCACAGACCAGCCGTGTCCTGGCCTATTAGTGCCAGGGTGGTTCATGAGTGGAGCAAGGATGGAGCTGGGACCTAACTGGTTAGTGGTCATTTTCAGATTGATAACCAGTTAGGTAAGCAACAGAAGTTAGGACAGCAAAAAGGCTGTCCTAACTTTAGCCACAATGGCTTAATGACTTTTCTTTTAGGAAATGATCCAAACCTTTTTTTTTAAACCTTGCTAAGCTAACTGCTTTTACTCCATTCTCTGGAAATGAATTTCAGAGTTTACTTACACATTGAGTGAAGAAATATTTTCTCTGATTTGTTTTAAATTTACTACTTTGTAACTTCATTGAATATCCAGTTTCAGTTTTAGCCATGGTGATTTAACCGGCTAAGTTAATATTCAGCACTAACCAGTTAATAGTGCTTAAAGATAGACCTGCTATTTAAGTGTCCTATCTTAACCGCTCAACGTAGCCGGTTTAGCGCTGAATATTCATGCTAAGCCAGCTAAGTTGCACAGCGCTAATGGTCAGTGGAGATAACTGGCTATCTCATTCTACATATTAGCGCTTAGTTTGCTAAGAGCTATTTAACCAGCCAGGAGTGGGAGTGGTGAAGCTTGGTCAGCCCTTATTCATGGGGCGGTAGCTGGGAGGGGACACCGGGTTTGTGGGGGAGTGAAGAGGTGCACCTGTAAAGCTGATGCAACAACCAGTGGCGATCCTAGGTCGGCTGCCACTCGGGGCAGATTGGTGCAACGGCGTCCGTCCCCCCAGGGTGCAGCGCAACACACACCCCCAGCGCAATCACACACCCCTCCCCAGCGCATCAAGCCCCCCCCCCGGGTGCATTCTTGGCTGCTGGAGGGTGCAGAGAGCAGCTCAAAACACGGCAGCTAGACTTATCGTCGGAAAAACGCGCTTTGAAAGTGCAAAACCCCTCCGCGTAAAACTACACTGGCTCCTAATCAAAGAAGGCATTGCTTTTAAAATCTGCACTCTGGTTCACAAAATTATCTACGGTGAAGCTCCGGGATAAATGACAGACCTGATCGACCTACCAACTAGAAACCCATCTGAATCAACACGAACGTATCTAAATCTGCACTACCCAAGCTGCAAAGGACTCAAATACAAATGAACTTAGGCGTTCAGTTTTTCCTACATAAGCACATAACTGTGGAACGCATTACCAAAAGCCTTGAAAACTACGAACGACTACCTAAACTTCCGGAAAACACTAAAAACTAACCTGTTTAAAAAGGCATACCCTACCGATCCAACATAAATGCCTGATCTCTTTGCAACATAACAGAACGAAAGAACGTAATGGACATAACACAACTCTTCCGTTGTACGATTCCCTAGTGTGGTTGTCCACGTGAACTTTATCTTACCACAACATCACTTTGTATTTGTTTACACCGGAGTCTCCAAACGCCTCTCCGGTACTATGTAAGCCACATTGAGCCTACAAACAGGTGGAAAAATGTGGGATACAAACAGGGGTGTGCTGGTAAATTGTTAACAGGGGGCTCTCTCTCGCCAGCAAAGTAAAAGAGAATTCAGGAGGGGCCCAAGCCCACATTTTGGGATCCATTTGTTAAAGTACCCATGGAGAACTGGCTCCCAAAATTCTTAAAAACTTAACAAACGACTCTCGAGAGCCTGCTCCAGCACACCACTGGATACAAATGTGACAAATAAATAACTTAGTTGTAGTTATTTAGGCCTAGTTTTAGGTGGCCTCAACGGGTGGGCCTAAAGTTTAGTCGCAAGAACAGGGCTTGAGCGTATTCTATAAACTACGCCCAACTTTAGGCATAATTTATAGAATCACGCTGACTGTGTGGTTTTATGGCAGCGATTTTTAAAGCATCATTTATAGAATGTCCCCTCATTGTAAAATTGCTGTGGGACACCTCAGCATGTCCAGAGGCTAAGCCCTTTCCAGCTGTGGTAAGCATGCGTTACTGCTTCCCGCAGCTTTGCAAAAGGACCCCTTAGTGTGCAGTAACAGGCAAAATACCACAAAATGAATAGGCATGAGGTCTATTTCCATGCAGTGGAAGCAGTGAACGCAAACAGATCTGATACGCATTCATTGTGGAAATCCTCAGAGCACTGGATTTGAGGAACTCCTGCTGTAGAAGAAATATGTATTATTATTATTATTTGTTGCATTTGTATCCCACATTTTCCCACCTCTTTGCAGGCTCAATGTGTCTTACAATACATCATGAATAGTGAAAATACATGAGAAAGTATAAATTTAGTATAACAGAGGATTCTGGGTAACATGATAATGATAAAACATGATAGTATTTTAACAAGCAACATAGTAAGAAACGCTTAATATTTAAGAATTATACAGAAAATATACATTTAGTAATAGCAGGGGATCTTGGGTGACATGATGATGAAAAAACATGATAGTAGTTTGGTAAGCAAATATTGTAGAGGTAGTTCTGGATACGTGTACAGGGGTTCATATTTGTTAATCATTTTTGTATGCCTTGTTGAAGAGATGGGTCGTCAGTAGAATTCGGAAGTTAGCTTGTTCATAGATCGTTTTTAGGTTGCGCGGAAGCGCATTCCAGAATTGTGTGCTCAGGTAGGAAAAGGTTGACGCATGTGTTAGTTTGTATTTAAGACCTTTACGTTTTGGGAAGTGAAGATTAAGGAATGTACGGGATGATTTGTTCGCATTCCTGGGTGGTAAGTCTATCAGGTCTGACATGTAGGCTGGTCTATCTCCGTGAATGATTTTATGAACTCGGGTGCATATTTTGAATGTGATGCGTTCTTTGAGCAGGAGCCAGTGCAGCTTTTCTCGTAGGGGTTTAGCGCTTTCATATTTTGTTTTACCGAATGAGTCTAGCTGCAGTGTTCTGAGCTGTCTGAAGTTTCTTGATTATATGCTCTTTGCAGCCAGCGTAGAGTGCATTGCAATAATCTAGATGACTGAGTACCATTGATTGTACCAGGTTGCGGAAGACGTTTCTTGGGGAAAAAGGTCTTACTCTTTTTAATTTCCACATTGAGTGGAACATCTTCTTGGTTGTGTTTTTCACATGACTCTCAAGTGTTAGGTATGTGAGAGAAGGTTGTTTAAAATGCTGTGTTTTCAATCAAAAATTGCTTTCAATGCAAATATAGGGCCCCTTTTACTTTTACATGCGCCAAATTGGAGTTACCGCGTTGCCCTTGCAGTAATTTCAATTTTGGCGCACGTCTGAAAAATATTTTTTTTCTTTTCTGGCATACGTAACGGACCCACACCAAGCAGCATTTGACACGCGTAGGTCAATACCGCCCAGATTCTTTACCGCTAGGTCTAGGGTTGGCGGTAAGGTGTCAGACCTAAAATGGACGCATGGAAATTTTGATTTTGCCGCACGTCCATTTTCGGCCACACAAAAAAGGCCTTTTTTACAGGAACGCTAAAAAATGGGATCAGCACGCGCCCAAAACCCGTGGCTACACGTTACCGCAAGCCATTTTTCAGTGTGTCTTTGTAAAAGGATCCCATAATTTTATTTATTTATTTAGTACATTTATACCCCACATTTTCCCACTAGAGCAGGCACAATGCGGCTTACAGGGTTACATAAGGTTACAACTCATTGAGGGTACAGATACAAAAAGACAGTAAAATGGGTAGAACATGAAGATTATAAAGGATGCATGACGAAGTTGATGCAGTTGGTGGTTTAAAAGGTGAAGTCAAGTAGATGAAGGTGAGGACTTATTGCGATTTGGTTGGATAAGCTTTCTCGAATAGAAATGTTTTAAAGGATTTCTTAAAAAGCTGGTGGTCGTCAATCTCTTTTAGACATCTAGGCAGACCGTTCCAAGACTCTGGGCTGACGTAAGAGAAGGAAGAGGAAAAGAGTAATTTATATTTAACAGACTTGCAGCTTGGATAGTGCAGGTTAAGGTAGGATCGAGAAGTCACTGAAGCATTCCTTGATGAGTGATCTATCAAATCCAGCATGTAGGCAGGGCAACCAACCTTTCCCACCCTTCCTTCAGAATCTGCCTATGAGCCGCTGCAGGAAACAGCCTTGACCGTAGCGAGATTCTGCTGCAGCTACAATTTCCGGATCTCCCGCGGCTTCATGCTTTTGTATTGCTGTGTTAAGTGATGCCATAAGGCTTAATCCATTCCAATAATTTTGGCCTTAGGATTCAAGGAAAAGTAAATGCAGTATTTTTTTTTTAAAGAGCATCATATTTAAGATTTTGGTTACTGACTTTGAACTTGATATTTTCTCTAGGTCGACAGCTCGTCTTCTTCAAGATGGATTCAAGTCGTGTCGTACCTGCTCCTGACAAAATAACATATGTGAAGGTGACAGGATGATTGATACCAAGGATTTTCTGACAAACAAGCCAAAGGCTAGTTGTGTATAAAATATATACAACTCTTCGAATGCTTACATGCAAATAGAAAGAATTGCACTATTAATAATTCTAATCTCTGAAGTGCTAACGAATAGAAAGCAATTGCCTGATTTTACCAGGATGAATGTGCAATAGAACAATAAAATGTGATTTGAAACAAATGTAATGTGATAACACTGTTCAAATGTAACATTGGCTATGAATCTGTAGCCAGATTTAGCTTTTGGGCTGAGCACACGTGCAAAAAAAAAAAAAAAAAGTCTTTTGTTCTGTAAGAACAGTAATATAATGTATCCTACCTATTAATTCTTTTGGCTTGGCAGCTTATTCTGGTTCTTTTGGGCTTCTAGCTCAGTCAGGCCTGTACTGCGAATATAGGGGCCCTTTTACTAAGCCGCGTAAGCATCTCTGCACGCCCAACATGCGCCAAAATGGAGTTACCGTCCGGCTACCGCGTGGCTCTTACTGTAATTTCATTTTTGGCGTACGTTCAAAAAAAATAATTGACGTATTGGGCACCGGTTACCGTGTGAGACTTTACCGCTAGATCAACGGCTTGCGGTAAGGTCTCAGACCCAAAATGGATGCGCGGCAATTTTCATTTTGCCACACGCCCATTTTCAGCAAAAATTTTAAAAAAAGACATTTTTTTACAGGTGCGCTGAAAAATGATTCTGTGCTCGCCCAAAACACGCGTCTACACTACCGCAGGCCATTTTTCAGCGCACCTTAGTAAAAGGACCCCACAGTGTCATGAGTCTTCATTTGCTAGCATTTGATCTGTTTTATGTACTTTTCCCCTCCCAGCTATTCCAGGCGTTACAGTAACATTCTTGACCATGGCTCCAGTGTCTGTGCATCCTAAGCATAGCCACTAGGTGTTGCTGTTGCACAATGACCAAGACTCTTTCTGCCCCATCTCCACTCTTCTTAAGGCTCTGAAATACATATTTTTGATACCAAAGTACTAATTATTGTCCGGCAAACCTTAAAGAATAGACACTAAGGACTAGATTCTATATATCGCACCTAAAAATTTGGCGCCAAAATAAAATTTGCCTAAGCACATTCTATAAAGTACGCCTTAATTTAGGCATACTTTATAGAATAAGCCTAACTTTCCTCACGGTTTATAGAATATGCCGAGTGCCGTCTGCATGATTAAATTTAGTCGCGGGCAGTTACGTCAAGTAAAAACCTGGTGTAAATGCTGCGGACCAGGTGTATTTTATATTAACTCCCATAGATTTTAGAAATGCCGATGACCCGCCCATTCCATGCCCATGGCCACGCCCCTTTGCAACGTAGCATTTGCATGCAGCACGTTATAGAATCCGTTCTGTGCTTAAATTCTAATTTATGCCAATGAATTTCAATAATTGCTTTTTAAGTGGCAATTATCAGCACTGATTGGCTTAACCAATTAGGTTTTGCACATTGTTATAAAATTGCCTGATTACTGCCAGGTACACACTGGCGCTGCAAAAATATTTTTGTAGCAGCGTAAATGGCGCAGTCTGGGCTGGGAACTGCCGCAAGGCTGCTGCTGTAGCCCGGCGGTACTTCCGTTTTAGCGAGTAGTATGCTCGCATTGGGCTTACAGCCGCTTTATAAAAAGGCCCTCGAAGTCTCTTTTTTTAAGAAAAATATTACAATTGTAACTGGAATATTACACAATTACCACTTTCCTTATTAGAACAATTGAAGGGTCTACAGTGGGTCATTCATTCCATTAATTACCCTTCAATAGTTTTCTCGTTAAAATGTATTTATGTTGGGCATTAGGTAAATGATTATCTTAAAACTGTGGCGTGCTATTACCAAAGATAGATTAATTTATACACACCGGGGGTTATTTTATAAGCGGGTGCTTAGTTTTAGGTACAAACAACACACTCAGGCAGTCTGTAAAGATATTTCGCGACACAATCCGGATACCGCCACTGAATTTCTCTGAACAGGGGAGGCTAAGCAATTTATCCTGATAATGACTGCTGCTATCTGGATAAATGGCTTTGAATATCAGGCCCAGTGTTTTGATTTTTGTCTTAAGGGGCCATTTTAAAAAGCTGCGGCAAAAATTAGACTTTGCGCGTCCTTACGCAGGTCTTTCCCATGCCGTGGCTGGAAAATGCTTTGCTATGGCTGGAAAATGTCTGGTCTTTCTATTTTTAAGCATTAATTTCCATGCGCTAATGTTGCCGTTAGCATGTAGGCCCTCGCCGCTGGCCATTTGGTAGGTGGCAGTGGCATAGCTATGGGGAGGCCATGGGGGCCTGGGCCCCCTCAAACTGGCTCTGGGGCCCCCCAGTTTAGTGGCAGGGGGAGCAGCAGCGGGGAGGCAGAGGTGGTGGTGGGAGGGCAGCAGCACGGAGGTGGGCCAAAATGTGCCCCCCCTTGTCAAAGTCTGGCTTCGCCCCTGGTAGCTGGTAAGGGCTCATGCGCTAACCACACACTAATCAGCGCACAGCAATGTGGCTGCACTAACTGATTAGCATAGACATGTCCACTCTCCACCCCTAGACACGCCCCCTCGGCCGAAATTTAAAATGTATTTTTTAGCGAGTGGATAGCACATGCACATTGGGATTTTACTGCGAGATGCCTCATTGTGCCTCACGGCAAGAACCTTTTAAGATGCAGTAAGCCTTAAAGAGCCGTTTCCATTTTAAAATGAACTAGTAAATAAAGTTGGTGTCACTGTGGCGGACATCAGACCAGTGGTGTGCTGGAGCGGGCTCTCACGGGCTCGCGAGAGCCGTTTGTTAAGTTTTTAAGAATTTTGGGAGCCGGTTGTTAAAGTAGGCCTCCCCATGGCTACTTTAACAACTGACTCCCAAAATGTGGGCTTGGGCCCCCTCCTGAATTCTCTTTTACTTTGCTGGCAGTGATGCTGGCCCCACCAGCCAAGTAAATAGATTGCTGCTGCTCCCTGCTCCTTGTTTCTGACTCTGAGCATCAGGCTGGGACTTTTCATGCAAGTGCAAGAAGGTTCCATCATGCTGCTCAGAGCCAGAAACAAGCAGCAGAGAATGGTGGCAGTCCATTTATAGGCTGGTGGGGCTCAGCAAAGGTATGCCTAGCGTGCCCGCACAAGGGAGGGGAGAGAGAAGCATGTATTCCCACCCCCAAATTTCAGGGCTGGCTATGCCCAGAGAGAGAGCCCGTTGTTAAAAATTTACCAGCACACCCCTGCATCAGACCCTCTTTGTCTTCCAGCTGTATGTCGGGAATAGCTGAGCAGAATTGGTCCTTCTTCTGCCATCATCTCTCATTTGTTACCTGTAAAACACCGAGTTGGTGGTCAGTAGTCTGACACAGGGGGAAAAGGAGGGCTCATGACTCATTTTCTTGCTTCCTGCTTTGAAAAGTGGGTTTTTTTCTTCTTTTTTTACAAAAGCAGTTCTCGTGGGTTTTCTGTGCTCCTGTATGATGACAATCAATATTAACATCCTACTGGTAATCATTTCTGTAGCGCTATTAGACGTAGGCAGCGCTGTACACGTTATTTGCAGGTACTTTCTCTGTCCCTAGAGGGCTCATAATCGAAGGGGATCTTTTACTAAGCCGCGGTAGAAATCAGCTGATGGTAAATGCTGAGATGCCCATAGGACTATAGCGGGCATCTCGGTGTTTACCGCCAGCTGATTTCTACCATGACCTAAAAACACGACCACGGCTTAGCAAAAGACCCCCCTTAGTCCCTGTACCTGAAGCAATGGCGGGTTTAGGGGCCCTTTTACAAAGGCGCGCTGAAAAATGGCCTGCGGTAGTGTAGACGTGTGTTTTGGGCGCGCGCAGAATCATTTTTCAGTGCACCTGTAAAAAAAAAAAATACAGCAAAATGAAAATTGCCGCGCGCCCATTTTGAGTGTGAGACCTTACCGCCAGCCGTTGACCTAGCGGTAAGGTCTCGCGCAGTAACTGGGTGGTAATGGTCTACGCATGTAAAATGCTGATTACCGCCCGCACGCCAGGAAATAAAAATATTTTCTGGCGCGCCTAGCTGATGCGCTTCAAAACTGCGCTTTGGGTGCGTGTAGGCGCCTACGCGGCTTAGTACAAGGGCCCCTAAATGACCTGCTCAGGGTCACAAGGAGCTGCAGTGGGAATTGAACCCAGATCACCAGGTTCAAAGCCCACTGCACTAACCATTAGGCTTCTCCTAACTTGTCTATTTTAACAATGTGTTAGTGTTTTATATATTTTTCTCCTCTGATTATTGCAAATGAATGTAACAAAATTGCATTTTTATTTAAATCTGTGCCTCAGTTTTCTTTTTTTTTTTAGTATTTAATAGCAAAGCCATGTTAACTTATCAGTTGTCATTCAGGTATGCATCAGTGTTCACTTGTTAGCGGGTTCAAATATTCCTGACATCATCGTGAACAAACTAGTTATTAATGAATGCCATTTTTTTTTGCCTGTATGTCAGACAAATCAGTTCATTGTAATTGACTCATTGGACCTCAATGGTGCTGTTTTGCTAGTTTTAGTATAAATGATCTTAATTATGATAAAAAGAACATAGGCCTTAATTCTATCAGAATTTAACTGTGTGAATTCTATAGGCACATTGGACAGGATTCTCTATATGACGCCTGAAAATTCCATGAGGAAAAAAAAATAAGCCTAGGCGTATTCTGTAAAGTACGCCTACATTTTATAGAATAAGCATAAATTTCTGCGCGGTATATAGAATACACCGAGCGCCTCTCCATGTGACCAAATTTTAGTCTCGGCCATTTATGCCACATTTTACTTGGTGTAAATCCTGAAGCCAAAATTTAGGCGCAGAGCGGGTGTATTCTAGAACAACGCACATATGTGGTGCCCTTTTACTAAGCTGTGTAAGTGTCTGTGCGCACTAGAGACTTGCACGGGAACGGGGTTCCCGTGGGGACGGAAGCATTTCCTGCAGGGTTCCTGTGGGGATGGAAGTAGTTCCTGCGGGGTTCCTGCAGGGTTCCCGCGGGGACGGAAGCAGTTCCTGCGGGGTTCCTGCAGGGTTCCCGCGGGGACGGAAGCAGTTCCTGCAGGGTTCCCATGGAAGTGTATGCTGCACTTGTGCCAGCTTCTCACCTACCGAGTACCAAGTTCTTTGAGCTCTGTCTCCTCCTCCTTGCTTTAACAGCACAGATGCGGAAAGTCTCCGTTAAGGAGGTGGTAGAGATACAAATGGTGATGAAATTCAAAAAGGCATGGGATAAACATAGAGGATCTCTTATTAGAAAATAGAAGTTATAAAAAAAAACTTAAATGGCTGAATTTGTGTGGATGTGTCGAGTGACACTTAGATGGCGACTCTGGCTGTGATGAACTAGGGCTGATAGCGGGAGACCTGTACGGTCTGTGTCTCATATATGGCAATCTGGTTTAGGATGGGCTGGAAAGGGCTTAGACAGCAACTGTAGTGGCTGGAACATGAGGACAGTGCTGGACAGACTTTCACGGTCTGTGTCCAGCAAATGTGAAGATAAATAGGCTGGAGTGGGCTTCAAGGTCAACCAGCAGTTGGAACATAAGGTTAGGGTCGGACGGACTTCTATGGTCTACGTCCCAGAAACGCCACGGAAAGACCGTAATCAAGTATTTAATATCACATTCATTGTTGATTTAATCATGAATTAATAATGATTGTGTCTATTTGGCAGACTGGATGGACCGTTCCGGTTTTTATCTGCTATCATTTACTATGTTACTATTAATCCTCTCTGCTCCCGGACTGATGCGCAGACCTCAGCTCTGACATAGGCATGAGCATCAGATGTCACCTGACCTACTGGCGCGTGCATGTGGTGATCTCTTAGCACACAGTGCAGTGAATCAGAGAAGTCTTGCATGTGCGCACCAGAGTGTTCCAACTTCCGTCCCTTCCTTGCCTGCAGTGCTGCGGCTCGAACCCAGAGAGAAGACAGAAATTTTTTTTTTAATGTACCATTAAATTCTTGGGGGGATGGGTTAAATTCCTTACGGGGACAGATGGGGATGGGTTACATTCCAGCGGGGACGGGTTGGATTTCTGTCCCTGTGCAACTCTCTAGTGTGCACCCAACGTGCGCAGAAATAGAGTTACTGCCCGACTACCGCATGGCTCTTGCGGTAATTTCATTTTTGGCGTGCGTCCAATATGCGCGTCTGAAAAATATTTTTTATTTTTTGCGCGCGCGTAATGGATGCACGCCAAGTGGCATTTGACACATGTAGGTCATTACCGCCCAGATTCTTTACCGCTAGGTCAATGGCTGGCGGTAAGGTCTCAGACCCAAAATGGATGCACGGCAATTTTGATTTTGCCCCACATCCATTTTCGCAAAAAAAGTCCTTTTTTTACAGGTGCGCTAAAAAATGGATTAGAGTGCGCCCAAAACCCGCACCTACATTACCACAAACCATTTTTCAGCGTGCCTTTGTAAAAGGACCCCATAGATTTTAGAAACGCCCACACCCTGCCCATGGCCACACTCCCTTTTCAACTCCGCAACTTAAAATTTATATGCACCATGTTACAGAATACGCTTAGCGAGTTGAGTATGTAAATCTTAATGCCAATTAGTGCTGATAATTGTTAACATTCAATTAACAGCGCTGATTAGCTTGTTAATCAATTAAGTTATGTGCATTGTTACAGAATATGCTTCAATGTCCAGGTGGAAACTAAGACACCATATATAGAATCCGTCAGATTGTGTCTAGATAATTTGCTTTCAGTGAAAGCAATTAATTAATAATGCTAAAAGTGACTGTCATATTTTTTTGTAGTATGTCTGTTCAGATGCTTTTGTACTTGTTGTTTTTAAATTGTTATATTTTCATAAAAAATAAATTTTTGAAACATCTGGGGTTGTCTTTTTTTTTTTTTTCTCTTTTGATGCATCTTCGTGTTTCTGTAAGTCCTCTTTTCACCTCCTAATGGCTAGCATTACTTGGTATAAATCCAGGGCTTTTTTTGAGGGGGTACTCGGGGGTACTGAGTACCGGCACCTTTTCCATTGTCTGCTAAAATCGACCCATGGTCCCGAAGTTTTAATGAGAGGTCAGGTTCTACACACCAATTCTGCCTTGTCATGGATTCTGGGACTGGTTGCAGGGGGCCTGGCTATTGTGGGGTGGGTCCCTCAGTTGATCACCCCGCCCCTGAAAGGTGGCCTAGCATTTGAGTACCGGCACCTTTTTTGCTAGAAAAAAACACACTGTATACATCTTTGTGGCCAAAGTTAGCCATTTTGGGGTCGATATTCAAAGTGAATTAACCGGCCAGAAACAGCTCCTGGTTGGTTTAATCACTTGTTAGGGGCTGTTCACTCATATTCAGCCGCACTTAACCAGAGACTGCTAAAGTTGGCTATTTTGTGGGCGGTCTGGGGTGGAGTCAGCACTTTTACCATATAAGTGCCAATATTTAGCACTTAAGGCCCCTTTACCAAGCTGCGGTAAAAGTAGGGTTACCATTTTTTGTCCTCATAAAAAGAGGACACTTACCCCGCCCCCTTTCACGCCCTCACCTGCCCCTTTCACACTATCGCCCTGCCCCCGGTCGCCCCCTCTTCCCCCCCATCACCTTCCCTCCCCCGTCACCTCCCCTCCCCTTACGCTACTATCCCTGGTGGTCTAGAGGTACCTCTTCGCAGGGATAGTAGCATAAGGGGAGGGGAAGGGAGTCCCGCCCCCGCCAGCCAGCCTGTTTGTCCAGAAATCCGGACAAACGGTCAGGCTGGCCAAATCTGTCCGGACTCCCTGACATGTCCTCAAAAAGAGGACATGTCCGGGTAAATCCGGAAGTATGGTAACCCTAGGTAAAAGGTGGAACTGCAGTAGCATCAGCGCAGGTTTTTGATGCACCCTGAGGCCCCCTTTTACCGCAGCAGATAAAAGGCTGTTATTTTAAGGAAATGACCCTGCGCTAATAACAGTAAGGTTACCATATTTTGTCCCCCAAAAAGGACACATGCCCTGCCCCCTTTCACGCCCTCGCTCTGCCCCCTGTCACATTTTCCACGTCATCCCCTCCCCTTACCTTACTACTACTTAACACTTTTGTAGCGCTACAAGGCATACGCAGCGCTGTACACCATACATGAAAAAAAGACAGTCCCTGCTCAAAGAGCTCACAATCTAAATAGGACAGACAAACAGACAGAACTGCCCTGGTGGTCTAGTGACCTCTTCGGGGCAGGAAAAAAGCCCTCTCTTTCCTGCCCGGAGCGCTGCCCTGCATGCATCCTTCCTGTTGCAGATCTCGACGCTGATTCAAAATGGCCACCTAGAGTTTGTCTCGCGAGGTCACATCAACTCTCGGCGGCCATTTTGAATCAGCGCCGAGATCAGCAACAGGAAGGAAGGATTCATGCAGGGCAGCGCTCCGAGCAGGAAGGAAGGGGGCTCTTTCCTGGCTTGAAGGCGGAAGAGGTCACTAGACCACCAGGGCAGTAGTAAGTAAGGGGAGGGGAGGCTAGCAATCTGCCCATTTGTCCAGAAATCCGGACAAACGGGCAGATTGGCAAAACCCGCCCGGTTGCCCGGACATGTCCTCAAGAAGAGGGTAAATCCAGACATATGGTAACCCTAAATAACAGGGATTGGTGTGCAGCCATTTCCAGATGGAGGCCTTACCGCCACCTATTTAGGTGATGGTAAGTGCTCCTGCGCTAACCCGGTGGTAACTGGGCAGCGCATGGAGCTGTCAGATTACCGATGGGTAAGCTCCAGCACTATAAAAATACAAACTTATTTTTGTAATATCAGAAATGGTGCATGCTGGGGGTAGGAACTTCCGCCAGGCTCCTGCTGTAGCCTGGCATTAGTTCTGAATTGCCACGCACCATTGGGATTGCCATGTGCCAAGCCCTTTGTAAAAGGGTCCTTTAACCACCTAAATTTGGTAATTAAATCAAACCGCATAAAAGTCAGTCCTCTCTTTATGTGGTTAAGTACTGAATATCGCAATTAGGAGTCCTTTTACAAAGGTGCAGTAGGGGTACCGTAGGGTTACCATATTGTGTCCTCTAAAAAAGAGGACACATGTCCCGCCCCCCTCCCCTTACTTACTATCTACTGCCCTGGTGGTCTAGTGACCTCTTCGGGGCAGGAAAGAGCCCCCTCTTTCCTGCCCAGAGGTCTGTCCTTGCCCTGCATCCTGTTGCTGTGAAGGTCTCGGGATTCAAAATGGCCGCCGAGAGTTGACGTCTTGCGAGGCCGCTTCCACTCTCGGTGGCCATTTTGAATCCCGAGACCATCACAGCAACAGGATGCAGGACAAGGGCAACGCTCCGTGCAGGAAAGAGGGTGCTCTTTCCTGCCCTGAAGAGGTCACTAGACCACTAGGGCAGTAGATAGTAAGGAAGGGGAGGCTAGGATAGGCCCGCCGCCTGCCCGCCCATTTGTCCAGAAATCCGGACAAACGGGCGGACTGGCAAAACCCGTTAGGACGCCCAGACATGTCCTCTAAAAGAGGACATGTCCGGGTAAATCAGGACATATGATAACCCTAGGGTACCGTGCAGGTAACGTGCAAAATTGGTCCTACCGCCTATTTTGAATGGGTTATGTCAGCATTACCACACTGGCAGCTGCTATTGTTGCTTTGTAAAAAGGGGGGGGGGGGTAAATGAGCTAGGGGATATGGACAAGCAGACCTCCACTGACCTTTGCACATGGATGGCAGTCGGCCTGGAGTCTTGACAGTCGGTGAATATCCTCAGGCCCCGCCCCTTCCTCCCCTGTGGGTTTCTTGTTAGACTGGTGCTAACATCTGTGGGTGCACACTGATACACAGTGTCCTGTGTTGACTGCTGTTATGGAGGGGAATAGGGGGTCCTGCTATTTCGTTTTCATCATTATATGGGAACACATAAACCTTTAAGTATTAAGGGGCCCTTTTACTAAGCCGCGTAGGCTTCTACATGCACCCAGCATGTGTCAATTTGGAGTTACCTGGCCATGCGGTAATTTCATTTTTGACATGCGTCCGCTACGTGTGCCAGAAAATATATTTTCTGGCGCGTTGCAAAAATCGGCCAATAACTTTGGCTTGATGTTTGGTAGGCAATTACCGCATAGTTCACGCGAGAGACCTTACCACTAAGTCAAGGCTTGGCGGTAAGGTCTCAGACCCAAAATGGACGCACACCAATTTTTATTTTGCCACACGTCCATTTTCGGCAAAAATTAAAAAAGCCTTTTTTTTTTTACAGGTGCACTGATAAATGGATCCGCATGAATTCACAACACGCACCTACACTACCACAGCCCATTTTTCAGTTCACCTTAGTAAAAGGACCCCTAAAGGTTTATGTGACCCCATATGTTCGATGAACGTTTGGGATACACTGGTCTATATACATAAAGGTAAATACGACGTTTAATAACTTCAATATTGAACATGTTTCTGTAGATTGTCTGCATTGGGGTCTGTTGGTGCAGGCTAATAGAGATGGAAAACCAAAAGCAGGGTGGAAATGTCTCATCTGCAAAAACAGAAAACAAAATAACAACCACCTAGTGGTTAGAGCACTGGTCTTGCAATTCAGAAGTGGCTGGTTCAAATCCCACTGTTGCTACTTATGATCCAAAATCCAAATAAATAAAGGGGGTGTCTGAGGCATACCAGGCATAGACGTCCTTCTCGCAGAAATATCCAGGCATGGATATCCTTCTCACAGACATCCACATTTTGGATATCCTCTACTGCCATCGCAGGGACAGAGGCACAGAAATATCCAGTGTAGCTGAATGTAACTTACCTTGAGCTACTACTGAAACAGGTGTGAGCAAAATCTAAATAAATAAATAGCGAAGGACACCATCGCAGGGACGGAGGCATAGCAAAGGATGTCCTCACCCATACTCATACTGCATGCCTTTTTCCATTCAGTGCATCAGTGAGTCCACTGCAGTGCCCCCTAGGGTGTCAGGGGGACCAGTGCACTATGAATGCTGGCTCCTCCCATGATCAAATAACTTGGATTTGGTCATTTTTGAGATGAGTGTCCTTGGTTTCCATTATCGCCGAAAACTGGGGACGACCATCTCTAGGGAAGACCATCTATAAGGTCGACCTAAATGTTGAGATTTGGCCGTCCCCGACCATATTATCGAAATGAAAGATGGACGCCCATCTTGTTTCGATAATACGGGTTTCCCCGCCCCTTCGTGGGGACATCCTGCGAGGACGCCCTCAGGAAAACTTGGGCGCCCCGTTCGATTATGCCCCTCTAGGTGTTTATATAGTTTGAAGTCCCTTTTAAGCAGAATACCAGTTTAGCACATGCCAGCATGGCATTGGACTGCATTAGTGGCCAGCTTTGTAAGGGGTCCTTTTATAAAGGCTTGCTGAAAAATGGACTGCGGAAGTGTAGATGCAGGTTTTGGGTGTGCGCCAGGGGCGTAGGTGTTGGATTATTTGTAGTAAATAATTAGCAGATTTTAGTACACACAGCTTCAGCTTTAGAAATGTTAATTTCTTTCTTCATCTCTCTCTCATTCACCCCTGAATAATTCACTGCTGAGTCACTTTAAAGTTGAAGTAACAAAACATCTGTTTACTCACAGTTTGTAGTTAGATTATAATCAGACAGGCTTATATATACATATTACTATACATTTGTCTTATCAGCTCCTTCCATGTGCTTAGATGGTAATGGATGCTCACACCACCATAGATCCTCTCAGGTTAGGAGAGATCATGAGCTCCATGTGCTCCATGTGCTGCATGTGCTGTGTCTAACCCCCAATAGGAAGTTGCATAGCTGTGTGACCTCTCTAAGTAATTCACATCAGAGGTCACAGAGTAATCACAGAGAAATAATAGGTGACAGGCAATGCATGTAAAAATACAATTACATTCCAACAAACCCCTTCTCATGCATAACTGTCATGCAATTATTTATTCATACAAAGTCCAAGCTTTATACGCAGATTCACAAAATGTTCTCTGGGTAACGGTTTGGTCATGATGTCAGCTGTCATCTCACTGGTGTGACAATAGTGTAGACTGATGACCCCTTCTTTCGCCAGCTCTCGCACGTTGTGGTATTTCGTTGCGATGTGCTTGGTGCGTGACTGAACCTTGTCATTCTGTGACAGTCGGATGCAGCTCTGATTATCTTCCATTATCTGGATTGGTCTCTTTTCAGCTATTCCAAAATCCAGCAAAAGTTTTTCAATCCACATCAGTTCTCTGCACGCTTCCGATACAGCCACATATTCAGCTTCTGTAGAAGACAAACTCACAATACTTTGTTTATGACTGGCCCATGAAATTTGTACATTTCCATACATAAACACATATCCACTTGTGGATTTATAATCAGAATGATCCCCTGCCCAATCTGAATCACAGTAACATATTAGTTTTGGATTACTATTGGCTGAAATCTTTAATTTACAATCAATGGTACCCTTAAATACCTTACCATCCTTTTAACTGCAGTCCAATCTGATTTGGTAGGTGAGCTGACCCTTCTGCTCAAAATTCCTACTGCATTTGCTATATCAGCCCTGTATGTGGTAGTTAGATATAAAAGTTTACCTATGGCTGATCTATATTGGATGTTATCTGGTAAAGGTTCTCTTACTGTTTCATCCTTCAGAAAATCAGTGATCATGGGAGTGCTTACAACTTGGGCATCTTGCATACCTAAACTTTCAATAAGCTCATTTATTTTCTGCTTCTGGCTTAGAAGATAAGAACCATCATTTTGTTTCTCAATTTCTATACCAAGATAGTATGACACATTACCAAGTTCTTTTATCTCAACATTGTGGTTTAAATATTTTACAATGTCCTTGTACTCTTGCTCACTTTTGCTTGCAATGAGCAGATCATCAACAAAAGCTAAAATGTATGCATATTGTCCATTTGTGCACCTAGTGTACAAACATTTATCTGCTTCACCTTGCTTAAATCCTAAATTTGTCAATATTTCATGCAATTTTTCATTCCAACATTTTGCACTTTGCTTTAATCCATAAAGACCTTTGTTTAATTTACACACTAGCTGTCTTTGTTTTGTATTTATGAAACCTGTTGGCTGTTCCATGTACAAGTCTTCAGTTATTTCTCCATGAAGAAACGCTGTTTTCACATCAATGTGGTTGACTTGCATGCCTTTTGAGACTGCAATGCTCAGAAGTGTTCTGATTGTCGTGTGTTTCACTACAGGTGCAAACACTTCATCAAAATCTTCTCCATATTTTTGAAGATATCCCTTTGCCACTAATCTGGCTTTATACCTTTCCACTTTTCCTTGTGCATTCCTTTTTAACTTGAATACCCATTTGCATCCTATAGCTTTCTTGCCAGGAGGTAATTTTGTAAGAATCCAAGTATTATTTTATCCAATGCATCAATTTCTTCTTGTGCAGCTTTACGCCATTCAGCAGCTTCTTCTGCTGGCATTTTCTCAATCTCATCCCATGTTAAGGGCTCTTGAGCTTCTGCTGACTTTGTTAGGTAAGACAGTCTTGGGGGTGGAACACCTTTGTTTTCCCTGGATGAGCGTCTGACAACAGGTTGGTCTGACCTTTCCGCATCCTCTAAATCTGAGAGTCCTTCTCCAATTGATTCCCCTTCTCCAACTGTACTGTCTTCTTCAATGATCCTTTCTGTGTCTGCTTCCTCTGCCTGTTCCTCGTTAGATACAGGTGAGTTGCTTTCAGACATCTGCCTTGGTATGGCATTTATATACACTGGCATGTCTATTATGGTTCTAGTTTCATATTCTGGATGATAAGGCTCATCTGGGATAATCCAGCCTTTATCAACCCTTTTGTTTTCATCAAAATATGTAACATGTCTTATGCCAACAATGCCAGTTTTCAGATTCAAAATTCTATATCCTTTGTGTCCTGGAGCATAGCCAACTAAAATGCCCCTTTCTGTTGTGGAATCCAGCTTATGCCTTCTTTGCTTTGGTACATGAGCATATGCTGTACTTCCAAATGTTCTTATGTGTGACAGGTTTGGCTTCCTACCATGCCATGTCTCATGTGGTGTGCGCTCAGCGCCTTTAGTTGGCATTCTGTTTTGTAGGTACACTGCTGTGAGAATGGCTTCCCCCCATAGTCTTTTAGGGAGATTGCTATCTGACAGCATACATCTGGTCATTTCCACAAGTGACCTAAATTTTCTCTCTGCAACAGAATTTTGCTCTGGTGTATAAGCTACTGTTGTGATATGCTGAATGCCTTCTTGTTCTAGAAATGTGCGCATGCTTTGTGAAGTGAACTCACCACCATTGTCGGTCTGAAGAACCTTTGGTTTTCTTTCAAATTTATTGCTCACCATGGCTACGTATTTCTTCAGCATGTCTGTGACTTGACTTTTCTCTTTCAGCAAATAGACCACACAATATCTAGAGAAATCATCCAAGAATATTAGCACAAATCTGTTATTTCCCAATGATGGGATATTAAACGGTCCACATAAGTCACTGTGTATTAAGTCCAGTACTTTATTACTCCTATTTCCTGTGTATGCAGGAAATGAGGGTCTCACACCTTTTTGAGTAACACAGTCTATGCATTTCTCCATTTTACCAGCATCTGCACTTATCTGAATGCCGGTGGCCAGTTGCTTACTGTAAAGATCCTGGATCACCTTAGAATCACGATGTCCCAGGCGGCGGTGCCAGATTTCCAGACTACATTTACCATCATTCTTCCTTACTTGCGCCATATGTGAGGCTTCACCTGAAATGTTCAGCTTATAAACATCATTATGCATAAAAGCTTCAGCATACACTTCATCATTTTTAGAGATTGTGCACTTACTGTTTTCAAAATGAATCACAAATCCCTTCTTATCTAATGTAGATACACTAAGCATATTGCAAACTGCTTGGGGAATATACAAGACATCACTTACAGGAATTTCTTTAACTTCATTAGACACTTTGCATTTTAAGAATCCAATTCCTTTTGCTTGGATCTGAGCAGTCCCTGCGTTTGCAGTTTTAAGAATACCTTCTTCTGGACACATTTCCTGAAAGAAATCTTTACAATTGGTTAAATGGCATGTGCTCCCTGAATCCAAAATCCAAGTACTTTCATTTGAATTATTATTTACCATAGTCAAAGATTTTTCTGCCATTAGAAAGCCCTTGTGTTTATCTTTGTCCTTCATACATTTCCTGGTTTGAAAATTCTTTAGTTCCATTGGCTTAGGTGAGCTAGAGGGAGTGTTTTGTGTTTCCTTACACCATTTAGATACATGTCCCTCCTTTCCACATGAGTAGCAAATCAGCTTGCCCTTGGGTGGAGTTTTCCCATAGCTCCGCCTTCCTCTGTTCTTTGCCAAGAAATTTGTTTCATTTCTCTCTGACTGACTTTGAGAACACATCTCCTCAGAATCATTTATTATGCATTCCTGCCTTAGTTTTGATGTTGTCTGTTCAAAAGATTGCCCTTCAATGGCCTCATTTACAGACCTAAAAACATCAAACTTCTTTGATAGTGAGGTAAAAAGAAATGCTCTTTTCAATGCATCACACATGGGAATTCCTGAAAGTTCTAGCTTTTGAAATGAAGACATAAGATGCATAATGTGATCATTACATTTACTTTTATCCCTTAATTTGGTTTCATTCAACTCTGCCAGCCAAATTGGTTGCTGCTTTGCATATGTAGTTGCATACATAGTTCTCAGTTTATGTAAAATGTCCTTTGGTGTATCTTTTCCCTCCACTAATATGGCTTGTTTCTCTGAGAGAGCTTCCAAAAGCATGCACTTCACATAATAGTTTGCATTGTCCCATTCAGCCATATTTTCAGCTGTTCTGTCTTGGTCTAAGCATATATCTAATCTTTTTGCTCGAAGGAGACATATGAATCTTAGTTCCCATTGCTGATAATTAAACTCAGTTAATTTAGGCACCTTGAGAGAATAGAAAAATGGTGAATTTCTTCCCTCAGCCATTTTCTTAGCCTTCTGTCTGCTGTGTGGGGGGAGAGAGAGACAGACTGAATCTTTCCTTTAAAACTTAAGAGAAAAATGTGGCCTTTTTTTCTGCCTGGTAATATTTCTCTTCTTTTTCAATTCCTGGCCCTGGGCCCATAACCCTTTTGTTGGATTATTTGTAGTAAATAATTAGCAGATTTTAGTACACACAGCTTCAGCTTTAGAAATGTTAATTTCTTTCTTCATCTCTCTCTCATTCACCCCTGAATAATTCACTGCTGAGTCACTTTAAAGTTGAAGTAACAAAACATCTGTTTACTCACAGTTTGTAGTTAGATTATAATCAGACAGGCTTATATATACATATTACTATACATTTGTCTTATCAGCTCCTTCCATGTGCTTAGATGGTAATGGATGCTCACACCACCATAGATCCTCTCAGGTTAGGAGAGATCATGAGCTCCATGTGCTCCATGTGCTGCATGTGCTGTGTCTAACCCCCAACAGGAAGTTGCATAGCTGTGTGACCTCTCTAAGTAATTCACATCAGAGGTCACAGAGTAATCACAGAGAAATAATAGGTGACAGGCAATGCATGTAAAAATACAATTACATTCCAACAGTAGGTACGGGTGGGCCCAGGCCCACCCATTCTTGGCTCAGGCCCACCCAGTCCTAGTCTGCGAGCCAATCGCAGCTCTAATGTTATTTTTTTCTTACCTGCAGCGGCGAACGGGCAGCCCTAAAAGCAGCAAGCAGCCAGGCTCATCGACTCTATCCTTCCTTCGCTTCCTGCCCTCTCTGCGAGCGTCCCGCCCGCTCGAAAGGAAATGACATCAGAGGAAGGCGGGACGCACGCAGAGAGGGCAGGAAGTGAAGGAAGGATGGAGTCGACGAGCCTGGTTGCTTGCTGCTTTTAGGGCCGCCCGTTCGCCGCTGCGACTTGGGGAGTGGAGTGGAAGTGAACCAGCAGCCTATCTATTCCACTCCCCCGCGCAGCCGTCGCCGTTCAGGCAAGTTAAAGCAGGCAAACCTGTGAGCTGCTGCAAGCTGCATCCACGTTGTCGTGCTTTATTGCGACAAATAGGAGATGCTGTGAAGGGGGAGGGAGATGCTGGATAGAATGGGGAAGGGGATGGATAGAAACAGGATGGGCAGGGGAGAGAGGAGAATTGCTGGACAACAGGGATTGGTAGAGGGGACAGGGGAGAGATGAAATTTGCTGAAGATGGATGGAGGAGAAGGCAGGGGAATGGAGAGTTGCTGGACATGGAGTGGAGGGCAGGGGAAGGAGGAGAATTGCTGGGCATGCATGGATGGAGGGGAAAGGGGAGAGGAAATTTGCTGGAGATGGATGGAGAAGGCAGGGGAATGGAGAGTTGCTGACATGGCAGAGGGCAGGGGAAGGAGGAGAATTGCTGGACAACAGGGATTGCTAGAGGGGACAGGGGAGAGAGGAAATTTGCTGGAGTTGGATGGAGGAGAAGGCAGGGGAATGGAGAGTTGCTGGATATGGCGGAGGGCAGGGGAAGGAGGAGAAATGCTGGGCATGCATGGATGGAGGAGAAAGGGGAGAGAGGAAATTTGCTGGAGTTGGATAGAGGAGAAGGCAGGGGAATGGAGAGTTGCTGGACATGGAGTGGAGGGCAGGGGAAGGAGGAGAATTGCTGGGCATGCATGGATGGAGGGGAAAGGGGAGAGAGGACATTTGCTGGATATGGGTGGATGGAGGAGAGGGCAGGAGAGAGGAAATTTGCTGGATATGGATGGATGGAGGAGAGGGCAGGAGAGAATGGAGAGTTGCTGGACATGGATGGATGGAGGGGAGGGCAGGGGAAAGGAAAGAGGAGACTTGCTGAACATGGATGGATGAATGGAGGGGGCAGGGAACAGAGGACATTTGCTGGATATGGGTGGATGGAGGAGAGGGCAGGGGAGAATGGAGAGTTGCTGGATGGAGGGAGGGGAGAGAAGTCAGGGAGGAGATGCGCATGGATGGAGGGGAGGGAAGAGAGGAGAAATGCTGGACGTGGATGGAGTGGAGGGCAGGGAAGAGAGGAAAAATGTTGGACAAGGATGGAGGGAAGGAAAGACAAAGGAAGGAGATGCTCATGGATGGAGGAGAGGGAAGACAGAGGAAGTAGATGCACATGGATGGAGGGGAGTGAGGAGAAATGCTGGACATGGATGGAGGGGAAACTGCTGAGTTGAGGAAGGATAGGGACAGGGCTACAAATGGTAGACAGGACACATAAGGACACAAGAGGATGGTGGACATGGTGAGAGAAAAAATATCAGATGGAAAGAAGACACTGGGACCAAAGCGAATAGATCAGACAACAAAGGTAGAAAAAAGTATTTTATTCAGAATTTATTAATTGGAATATGTCAGCTTTTGGAAATGTACATCTGTGATATTTTGCATGTAAGTTTCAATTTTTCTGGTATTGCTGCATGCTAAGTCTAACTTCTTGAGTTAACTTTCCAGTTCAATATTTTGCCTTCATATTTTTTGATTTCTAGTTCCTTGTGTCATGTCCGTTGTGTCATGTGTTGTTCATGGGTGATCAAGGTGCAGTATTCTGATAGCGTGTAGTATTTGCAGCCCTTTTTGGTTTTCTTTTTTTCACGAGGTAGTGTATTGGTGTTTTAGAGCCTAGTGTAATTACAGTTCTGCCTTTTCAAGCATAAGGTTGTAGCTCGTCCTGTCCTTGGAATTAGTGCTGTTATGGTTTAGTAAGGATATGAGTGTGTTTTTGCACAAGTTTGTGTATAGCATTTTGCAGTGGAGCGATTGTGGGATAATGTAATTATATTTAAAAATATCAATTTTTCCATTAAGTATGTATGTGGTTATACTGATGCAGGGCAGCTTTTGGGCAGACTACTTAGAAATCCATCATCAAGTGAATTCTAAGGCATTATTTTGTAGGATCCCAAGAGACACTACTCATACTTATATAGACAGTGCGTGCCCACCCATATTAGCTCTGGGCCCACCCAAAATCTCAGGTCTGGCTACGCCACTGGTGTGCGCAGAGTCATTTTTCAGCACATCTGTAAAAAAAATGCCTTCTTAAACATTTTTGCCAAAAATGGACATGCAGCAAAATCGAAATTGCCACGCATCCATTTTGTGTCTGAGACCTTACCATCAGCCATTGACCTAGGAGTATAGACTCACGCGGTAATGACCCACACACGCCAAATGCCTCTTGGCACGTGTCTGATATACGTGGCCATTTTTTTGACGCATGCCCAAAATTACCGCAAGAGCCACGCAGTAGCCGTGCGGTTACTCCATTTTGGCATGCGTTGGGCGCACGTAGACGCTTACGCGGCTTAGTAAAAGGGCCCCTAAATGAGCTGCATTATCGCCTGTGCTGAGAGCTGTACATTTGCTGGCTCTAAATACAGCTATGAGCATTGCGGAGATTCCCACTGAATGGGTTGAGTGATGAATTGCTCGCTGATCTTTGTATTCCCCCTCGGAGGTTTACATTGACCTATTCCTTCTTTGCTTCTTCAAAGTATTTTCTAGTTACAAATCCCCAGGAGGGAGCTGAAAGGGGACACCGGGTCTCATCTGAATGGTTGACCCTGGAGATCAGGAAGACAACAAACAAGTATGTGTGTTGAGTGATCTTTGCTAAGCATAAAGCTAACAGACTGTGATTGAAGCTTAAAGAAGGGACAATGAGCCAATGGTAGAAAAATACACAGAAATGGGGGAAGATATTAAAGCTACTGTGGGGACTTCTCACAGTGGCAGCTGATTTTGTTTTCTGCTTGCTTTAGCTAATGATTTGCATTTATTGATACTAGTATTAAAGTATTTCTGTCCCTAATAACGTGTATAAATATGCCCAAGATGCAAATCGATTTATGCAAAGTAGATTTGCTTTTCGGTAAGGCTGTTTATAGTTATTCTGCTTGCTGTTCTGGATTCTTTGTAATTTCTCAATTTGTATTTCTTAGCTTTTCATTATTTTTTGTTCTTTAATTGTTTTAGGGCTGCGTTTCGATTAAAAATTGTAATCACGATTCATCGTGAGGTTAAAGGTATGTTATTTGTTTATATATTTTCCCACTGCAGCTTCTTGCATCTCTGGGCAATGGAGGGTTAAGTGACTTGCCCAGAGTTACAAGGGGCTGTAGTGGGACCCCCCCCCCCCCCCCACCACACACACACACACACATTAATAGCATTCCTTTAATTGTGCAATTAATCACGATTAAAACTGTAATTGAAATGCAACCTTAACATAAATTAAACATATGAATGTTTATAGAAGCACGCTAACGTTTTTAACGCACGCTAAAAATTAGTACGTGCTAACCTTTGTGGAAATCCTGAAAACCTGACTGCCTGGGGTGCCTCCAGGTCCAGGTTTGGGAACTACTGTGATGCAGTCTATGTGTTTTATTATTGACAAAGCTATTCTTTATCCCAAGCACATTTTTACTCACAAATAAATGAACTTACTTCACACATCTGCCATGTTGACATCAGAAGCGTAGCCCATTTTTAGTGGTAAACGGGAAAAAAAAATAGGCACCAGCAGAACTCCATTTGGAGGCGCGGTTGCTCCCCTGGCGCCCCACCTAGCTATGCCACTGGTCGACATGTTTCCTACAGAAAATGTTTTGACGAAGAAGGTCAAAACGTATTTACTCAATACCCTGTTCTTGAACATACAAAGCAGCACATTGCATTTTGTTTCGGGGCCTATAATTCTACAGTGCTGTGCAGTGGCGTTCCGACCCTAGCTGACACTTGTGGCGGAACGCCGATGCGCCCCCCCTCCTGGGTGCAGCACGCCCCCCCCCCCCCCCGGCGAAATGACACCTCTTCCCCCCCCCCGGCGAAATGACACCCCCTGGGTGCACGCCGCTGGGGGGGGGAGTGCCGCGGTGCGCGCCTGTTGCCCTGTCTCCGAGTTCGCAATTCGCATGTGTTCACTGCTCCCTCTGAGTCTGCCCCGGAACAGGAAGTAACCTGTTCCGGGGCAGACTCAGAGGAAGCAGTGAACACATGCGAATTGCGAACTCGGACTGAGACAGGGCAACAGGTGTGCTCCACGGCACCCTCCCCCCCTCCCAGCGGCGTGCACCCGGGACGGACCGCCCCCCCCCCCCTTGGTACGCCACTGGTGCTGTGTAACAAGCAAAGCAATCACTATAAAATAATTCTATAGCCAAATGTAGTGCAGAATGATCAGTAATAGAACTAACCATAGGATCCGACACATTCAGAAGACAGACCCGCAAAGCTTCCAAGTGTCCTACCTGGAAAATAATTTCCGAAAGATTGGCGCCCGGGTTATCTTCCTGGCTCAACATACCACATGACAAGTCAAAAGTGTTGGCTGGGTGCCCTGAATTTAAAAGTAGATTGAACCTGGGAGGAAGATTATTTCTAGTGTCTGCCAGCATTTTACTCTTTAACATTGTTGCTATGTAGGAGGCCTTGAGCGAGAAAGGATGTCATGCAGATATACCCTCTGATATTCAAAACAGGGCCGCCGAGAGGGGGGGCAGGGGGCACAAAATTCCCCGGGCCTGGGCCTCCAAGGGGGGCCCGGCGCCGCAGTCCCCAATCTCTCGGCCCCGCCCCTGAGGTCACCGCGCCGCAGTCCCCACCCTGCCCCCCTCTGTCCGCCACCGGGCCAGGCCTAGGCTGTGCGGTCCTTCACTTCCTGCCCCGAGCCGACGATGGCCAGCGTTTCGCTGCTTCTTCAGGGTCTCGGGCCAAAAATGGGACACACACACAGCTCTCCAACGTAGTATCTTTTTTGACCATAGACACTAGAAGATGATTCAGATCTGTGGCATTACAAGGTTTTTTGGCCAATGATGATGAGAAGACCGTTTGGTCTGTTTAAGGTCCGTGAGATTGCTTTTGACCTTAGAGCTCTTTGAGGCCATTTTCCTTCAAATATAGTCATTTTTCAATTTGTGGATTTTTCTTGAATCTGTTGATTTAGTTTGTTCAGGCAATAAAGATCCATGCGCTACTGGCGGTAAGCGTCAGCGCACGTACACTGCCGATTACCACCGGGCAAGCGCCACGCAGTAGAAAATAGAAAATATTTTCTACCGTATGTTTTGGATGCCCATCTGAAATGGAATTACTGCTCATGGCACGCATTAGCCGGGAAGTAGTTCCAATTTGACGCGCGTTGGACGCATGGAGGAGCCTACGTGCCTTTGTAAAAGGGTCCCATTGTATATACACAGTCAATTGGATATGCTTTAATTTGTAGGGATATTAGTGTGCAAGCAATTTACATGCACTTAAAATTTTTAGGTACTCAGACGTCCTTTTAGTAAGCCATGGTAATAAAAGTGACCTGGAGTAGTGCGGGCATGTGTTTTTGGTGCTCAATGGGCCTTTTTTTTAACCACAGCTGGGAATAAAGGCATTTTTTAATGGGGGCAGTAAATGGCCATGCGCTAAAATTAAAAGTAGCATATGGCAATTTTTTTTGCCTGAGCCCTTACCACCACTCATTGACCTCGTGGTAAGGGCTCACATGCTATTCGTGCGGTAATCAAGCAGCACGTGCCAATGTGGGCCAAGCTGCTAAGGGAAACAGCATGCACCAACTTCGAAACTACCGCAGGATGCCCGCGACAGGGGGACACGGGGGCCTGGGCCCCCATAGGTTTGGCCCTGGACCCCCCTGCTGACGACCCTCCTGCCACCAACCTCCCCCGCCGCCACCATTGGCTACCTTTGCTGGCGAGGGACCCCAACCCCTGCCAGCCGAGGTCCTCTTCTACCGGCGCAAGGCTTCGTTCTGTGAGTCTGACGTTGTACATGCAGGACGTCAGACTCACAGAAACAGACCCCCAACCCCCGCCAGCAAAGGTAGCCAACGGCGATGGCAGGGGGGGGGTTGGCGGCGGGAGAAGGGGTCGAGAGGGTCGTCGGCAGGGGGAGGTCAAAGTTGTTGGTGGTGGCGGCGGTGGGGGGGGGGTAAAATGTGCCCCCTCACATCGGGCTCTGAACCCCCCCTCTCGCCGAAGTCTGGCTACGCCCCTGGCCTGCGCTACCCATGCTGTAGTGCCGATTTGGCATCCACTACCTGCGCATTACCCTACCTATGCTTTGTAAAAGGGCCCCTCCATCAGCAGAATGTGCACTCATGAATACACACCCCTAGTAAAGCATGGGAGGGGGCCTTGGTGGAAGCCAGATCTGTAATGGAATTTGTGAGCGATAAGGAAGGCAATTTGCATAGCCATTTATTCAGGTAAATAGCCAAATTTAGCTGTCTTAAAACTGCCCGTCTTCATTCTGGCTGAAAGTAGAGGCGAGATAATAACCACGTTTGGTGGAGTCTTGGCTGGGGGTTACGTTAGGTGGAATCAGAAAATGACAACATGTAGACTGTATTTATTTCAACTCTCTGCGCATTAAACTAAAGAGTACTTCTCTACTGCATTAGCCAGATCAGTTCCAGGCAGCTTACAAGAACGTAGCAACATCAAGCATACTTAAAAAGAGTACACTTAGATCAATCGTACCCATTAAAAACTGTATCCAACATTCAACCGCTCATCACAAAAGCTTCCTGGTGATCTTCAAATGCCACTCGAACTTTCAAATTACCAAGAAAAAAAACTTTAGTCAGCAATGCAAGAACTTCTCAAACAATCATGTTTTCAACACCTTTCTAAATCATAAAAGACCATCAGATAGTCTAAAGATGACAGGAAGAGCATTCCAAAATTTGACCCCTATAAAAGAAAATGAAGATTGAAAGATTCTTTTATACTTCACTGATCTAGAAGATGGAAAACCAGAAAATTTCATAATTGCATGGTAGTGTCTGAACAAGGAATAAAAAAACAATGAGAGCCTATACTCTGGGGCAACACCATATAATGTTTTAAACATGAGCGTACAGACCTTAAAATGCACCCTAGCTTGAATGGGAAACCAATGAGCTTTAATTAGCAAGGAGGGAGCTGTCAAATTTTGTAGCAGAGTAAACCAGATGGACTGCTACATTCTGGGCCCCTTTTACTAAGCGTCAGTAAGCCCAAAGTGGGATTAACGCTCACAAAACAGGAAGTACCACTGAGCTACTGCAACTAGGGTTACCATATGTCCGGATTTACCCGGACATGTCCTCTTTTTGAAGACATGTCCAGGCAACCGGGCGGGTTTTGCCAATCTGCCCGTTTGTCCGGATTTCTGGACAAACGGGCAGGCTGGTGGGCAGGCCATCCTATAGGCCGGCCCGCCCGCCAGCCTGCCCGTTTGTCCAGAAATCCGGACAAACGGGAAGATTGCTAGCCTCCCCTCCCCTTACTTACTACTGCCCTTGTGGTCTAGTGACCTCTTCCGCCTCTTTCCTGCCCAGAGCACTGCCCCCTGCATGCATCCTTCCTGTTCCTGATCTCTGCACCGATTCAAAATGGCCACCGAGAGTTGAAGTGACCAACCAAGAAACAGCATTGCTTTTTGTAAGATGATGTGGCAGCTTGAGCAAATCACGAAGTTTACAAAAATTACAAGAGGACCTTATAAGACTGGGAGAGTGGGCGTCTAAATGGCAGATGACGTTTAATGTGAGCAAGTGCAAAGTGATGCATGTGGCAAAGAGGAGCCCGAATTAGTCATGCAAGGTTCCACGTTAGGAGTCACTGACCAAGAAAGGGATCTAGGTGTCGTTGATGATACGTTGAAACCTTCTGCTCAGTGTGCTGCTGCGGCTAAGAAAGCAAATAGAATGTTAGGTATTATTAGGAAAGGAATGGAAAATAAAAATGAGGATGTTATAATGCCTTTGTATCGCTCCATGGTGCGACCGCACCTCGAATATTGTGTTCAATTCTGGTCGCCGCATCTCAAAAGAGATATAGTGGAATTAGAAACGGTGCAGAGAAGGGCGATGAAAATGATAAAGGGGATGGGACGACTTCCCTATGAGAAAAGGCTGAAGAGTCTAGGGCTCTTCAGCTTGGAGAAGAGACGGCTGAGGGGAGATATGATTGAGGTCTATAAAATAATGAGTGGAGTGGAACAGGTAGACATGAATCGTTTGTTTACTCTTTCCAAAAATACTAGGACTAGGGGGCATGTGATGAAGCAACAAAGTAGTAAATTTAATACGAATTGGAGAAAATCTTTCTTCACTCAACATGTAATAAAATTCTGGAATTCGTTGCTAGAGAATGTGGTAAAGGCGGTTAGCTTAGCGGGGTTTATAAAAGGTCTGGGTGGCTTCGTAACGGAAAAGTCCATAGACCATTATTAAATTGACTTGGGGAAAATCCACTGCGTATTTCAGGGATAAAATTTGCTTTTGCAAAAGACGAGGCTAACACAGGAGTTTTTCTGACAGCCTCGCTCGGTTTTAAAGATTTTTTTTCCATCCCCTTTTTCAGAGGCATTGGATATATACAAATTTCACACTATTCACACCCAGACCTCGACCCCTGAGGCAGGCGTTGTTTAACGCTGAAACACGGCCCGTGTCGGGTCATTTATCGATTAAATACTCCTGTTGTCTCATTCTTGAAGGCCCAGTGTTGCTTTTTTTTTTTGTTTCTGGGATAAGCAGCATAAAATGTATTGAGTTTTCTGGATCTTGCCAGGTATTTGTGACCTGCATTTGCCACTGTTGGAAACAGGATGCTGGGCTTGATGGACCTTTGGTCTGTCCCAGTGTGGCAACACTTATATACTTAGGATTCCGTTTCGGACACTATTTATTGCACATGTTGTCATCTGAGGAAGCTGAAGGCAGCAACAGAATTCACAAGATCTTTCATTTTCTCAACATAATATCTAAAAAAAAAAAAGTTTCTTTTTTTATTTTAAAGTGGCTGCCACCTAATACCTATGTTTTGTTTTTCCTGCCCTTTTCTTTGCCAAATGAGGTTTAAGTGTGATTTTAATTACCGTATTTTTCAGACTATAAGACGCACTTTTTTCCCCCAAAATTTGGGAGGAAAATGGGGGGTGCGTCTTATAGTCCGAAGGTAGCGAGTTTTGGATCGCCCTCCCCTACTTACGTGACGCGATGTTCCCTGGTGGTCTAGTGACGTCGGGGCAGGAAAGAGCCCCCTCTTTCCTGCCCAGCGCGCTGCTCTCCGTGCTCCTGACTGCTTCCTGACGGTCTCGGCGAGATTCAAAATGGCCGCCGAGACCGTCAGGAAGCAGTCAGGAGCACGGAGAGCAGCGTGCTGGGCAGGAAAGAGGGGGCTCTTTCCTGCCCCAACGTCACTAGACCACCAGGGAACATCGCGTCACGTAAGTAGGGGAGGGCGATCCAAAACTCGGACAAGACGCACCGGAGCACCTAGGTTTTAGAGGAGGGAAAAAGGAAAAAAATTTTTTTCCTATTTCCCTCCTCTAAAACCTAGGTGCGTCTTATGGTCCGGTGTGTCTTATAGTCCGAAAAATACGGTAGTTGTGCCTTTTGCTCTGTATATATCCCCTCTGGGTGCCTGGAGAAGCTTCAACAATTGGCCCGTCCCCCTCCCATCCTTCCCCTGTTCATGCACCCCATGGTCTGCTTTTTTTTTTTATATGGATAGTTCCATGTGTAAAGATTTTTTTTTTTTTAAGAAACTCATCAATCAGGTGAACAAATTGCTCGCAGCTTTAATCCATAAATACTGCCGGCCTGACTTAGTCCCACCTGGTTTAGTGCTTCCTACTGTTTTGCACTTGAAGTAGTAATAAAGAATTCTTCTGCAACTCAAATCCCCAGGTGTCAGATAATCTTTACAACTGCAAAAGTCAGCAGCAGTTTAAGAGTCATAACCGTCTCTGAAACAAAAAATTAGAATTACAGCAGTCAGGGGCCCTTTTACTAAGCCACGTAAGCATGTATGTATGCCCAACGCATGCCAAAATGGAGTTACCGCCCGGCTACCGCGTGGCTCTTGCGGTAATTTCATTGTTGGTGCGCGTCTGATATGAGCGCCTGAAAAATAATTTTTATTTTCTGGCATGCGTACCACTCGGTTACCGTGTGAGACTTTACCACTAGGTCAACGGCTGGCGGTAAGGTCTCAGACCCAAATTGGACGCGCGCCAATTTTGATTCTGACGCACGTTCGTGTTCGGCAAAAATTTTAAAAAGGTATTTTTTGCAGGCGTGCTGAAAAATGGATCTGCGCGCGCCCAACAGCTGCGCCTACACTACCGCAGGCCATTTTTCAGCATGCCTTAGCAAAAGAACCCTTCAAAGAATAGTGCAAGAATTAACAGTAAACTTCAGTAGTTATCCACTGCATCCATCCGTCCCTACTTTTGTGTCTATCGGAAGGAGAGATCTGTAGGGATGTCTTAAATGCCGGTGACTCCTTGCATCTCAAATTATTGCACAGGTCTAGGCTCTGTCTTGTGGACACTGAAAACTGTTTTTGGTCAGTGGTCTTCTTCAGTTAGACTGCAACCATCGTCCTAGTTCTGAATGTTTCTTAACGCCTTACTCTTTGCAGCTGGCTTCATTTTAAACTTAGATTCCCAACTGCATGTTTAGATTGTTATTTTTCTGTCTTTATTTTTCTGCCCATATCAGCCCTCTCCTGAAGTCACTTCACTGGCTCCCTATCCGTTTCCGTATAAAATTCAAGCTCCTCTTATTGACTTATAAGTGCATTCACTCTGCAGCTCCTCGCTACCTCTCCACCCTCATCTCTCCCTACACTCCCTCCCAGGAACTCCGTTCACTAGGCAAATCTCTCCTAATTGCACCCTTCTCCTCCATCGCTAACTCCAGACTCCGTTCCTTTTGTCTCGCCACACCTTATGCCTGGAATGGGCTTCCTGAGCCGTTACGCCTAGCTCCATCCCTGGCCGCCTTCAAATCCCGGCCTAAGGCCTACCTGTTTGATGCTGCTTTTGACTCCTAACTTGTCACTTGCTCGTAACCTTTATCTTGTCTTCCTCTCTTCAATAGTCCCTTTTCCCTATGTGTCCTTCTGTCTGTCCTACCCTTATCCCTTATTGGTCCTGTCTGTTTGTCCTGATTTAGATTGTAAGCTCTTTTGAGCAGGGACTGTCTTTTCTTCATGTTCAATTGTAAAGCGCTGCGTACAACTGGTAGCGCTATAGAAATGATTTATAGTAGTAGTAGTAGAAGCCTGCCCTTGCAGATCAGCAACGAGGCCGCGCAGGCTTCTGTTTCTGTGAGTCTGACGTCCTGCAGAAACAGAAGCCTGCGCGGCCGTGTTGCTGATCTGCAAGGGCAGGCTTCTACATGGAATGTTGCTAGCGGAATAGCAACATCAACATTCCATGTAGAATCTCAAATAGTAGCAACATTCCATTTAGAATCATTCCTATGTGTCCTATCTGTCTGTCCTACCCTTATCCCTTATTGGTCCTGTCTGTCTGTCCTGATTTAGATTGTAAGCTCTTTTGAGCAGGGACTGTCTTTTCTTCATGTTCAATTGTAAAGCGCTGCGCATGACCGGTAGCGCTATAGAAATGATTTATAGTAGTAGTAGAGTACAAGCTTCAAGAAGCAGGCATTGTGTAGTATATGTGCCTGATAGCACTATATAAATTTATCTATTTATTTATTAGGATTTATTTACTGACTTTTTGAAGGAATTCACTCAAGGCGGTGTACGGTGACAATAGATCAAACATGAGCAATAGGCAATTACAGCAGTAAAAATATTCAAATAACAATAAAACGTATGCCACAGCATACTGCTTACAATGCCAAAACAAAACGTAATAGAATATTTTAATCGATAGTGTAGGCTAAAGCAAAGATGGAACATATAGATATGTGAGAGAGTAAGAAGAGTTAGAAAGTAAGGTGACTGATTTAAAGAAAGTCGCACATGAGAGGTCAGAGATGGTTTAATATTATCTCAGCTAACATGTAGGTGGTTGACTACAACCTTGGTCTCCTAACTTATGTACAGTATATACATGCTTTCCAGGCTCTTGTCGTGAATCAGATTCTGGACCCGCCTGTACATACGATCACTTTGGGAGTGGCAAAATCCTCAGGAAATGGTAAGCAATCACCGCTCCAAAATAGTCTCTACGTTAAATTTCTTTTTTTTTTTTTTGTTTTCTATCCACAAAACCTCCTCTGACGTTAACCAGCTCAGAAAGCACTAGGGGAGTCTTATAACTGCATGTTAGCCCCGCACGCCATCATTGCTCACTCACATTCTTTTATATGATTTTTCTCCCGCAGATGATGGAGACTAGTCCCAGAAGACACGGCTTATGACTAACATCATCAACCCTATGAATACAGCAAAGGAATATGGCAACGTGACCCACGGGCTGACAAGGGCAAAGATACATTACAATACAGTGTTTTATTGCACAGCTCACCAAAAGAAGCTTGAGGTGAGCTACAGAAAAAAAAACATTTTATACGTGCCATATAGATTTATTTACCATCTCCCCAATAAGCAATAAAACCGCCTTATAAATGTCCTTTAAAAACCAAGTTTTAAGATGCTTCTTAAATGACTCATAACAATGAAGCTGGTGTAAAATAAGTGGAATCGAATTCCATAATCAATATATGCAATAATGTAGGGCTCAAACAAACAAACAAAAAAAAAACCCCAAAAAGAAACTCTAGGCCTATTAAGACATGGTTTAGGTGCCTGGACAAATTTATTTATTTATTTGCTGCATTTGTATCCCACATCTTCCCACCTCTTTGCAGGCTCAATGTGGCTTACATTATGCCGCAATGGCGAGCGCCATTAACAGAATGAGAAGTATAGAGTATTATTACAATAAGGGTACATAAAATATCAAGTAAATTAGAAGTAAATAAATAATTCATATCAGGTATATGAGATCAAGGGTAAGGTATAACATTCAATAATAACAATGTGATTAGAGTAACCAAATTAAAAGAGATCAATGTTGGCTTGTTCTGGTACAGTTTTGATATCAGGTCTTTTATGAAGGATTCTTTTTATAAGTCTCTTTGAACAGGTTAGTCTTCAGTAACTTCCGGAAGGCTGTCAGATCGTGCGTTGCTTTTATGGCATTCGGTAGTGCGTTCCATAGTTGGCTTGCAGATGTAGGAGAAGCTAGATGCATATATTGACTTGTATTTAAGTCCTCGACAGTTGGGGTAATGGAGGTTTAAGAAAGTGCGTGATAAATGTTTTTTTGTTCCTTGCTGGTAGGTCTATGAGGTCTGACATATATATCGGGGCCTGTCCATGAATGACTGGAATGGAGCTCAACCAACCTGCAAAATGGTGTCATTTTTCTGAACTGCTGGTTCTGGCTGCGAGATTAATTAGAGCCCCATGACAGTAATTATATGGATTAGACTGCTTGTGATAAAACGCCTAGCTACCTGCCTGGGGGTTACCTCGTGGCCACTCAGAGGGTCTATCCCCAGCATAGCTCAGGTCCACCTGCACCCTGCCACTTGTGCTCTACACTAAAACCCTCCTCCCACGGACTGGGTTACAATTGCCTCTGGGAGAGTGTCCCGCTCCCAAATTATCCCCAGTGATTTCTAGGTTATTGAGGGCCACACTCCCAGTGGTCCCTCAGTTCCCAGAAAGCACTCACAGACCCAACACACAAACCACCAGGTGTTTAGGTACCTTTTAAAGTACTAGAAATAGCCATGCTGTGAATATTATATTACTAGTAAAAAAGGCCCTTTTCTGAGACCAATGAAACGGGCACTAGCATGGTTTTCATCGTGAGAGTGTGTGTGTGAGAGAGACTGAGTGAATGTGCGAGTGTGTGTAACAGAGTGAGGCTGTGTGTGTGAGAATGAGTGTGTGTGTAAGAATGTGAGTGTGCGTTTGATATATGTAGACTTTGTGTGTGAGTGATTGAGGGAGAGAGTGTGTGTGTTTGAAAGAGTGTGTGTGTTTCTGTGTATGTGTGGGTGTTTTAAGCAGGTGGTGCATTCCCCTCCCCCTACCGTGCCGCTGTTCTTTCCCCTCCTCTCACCGCCCCAGTCACCCTCCAAGTTCCAGGCCACCCTCCCCCACTCCTCAGAGTGAGTGTATGTGTTTGAAAGAGAGTGTGTGTGTGTGTATGTGTGAGTGTTTTATGCAGGTGGCGCATTCCCCTTCCCGTTCTGTGCTCCTTTTCCTCCCCCTGTGTTCACCGTCGACATTCCAGTCTGCTGTCCCTCCCCCAAGCCCCCCTCTTCATCCCAAGCCCTCCTCCCTCTTTTCTGTGCTGCCTCCCTGGCAGTGCATGCAGCATTCATGCATTGATTTGTTTGCTGTGCTGCTGCTCCTCTCTCCTCTTTCTGTCTCCGTAGGAGCGCAGGTACCAGGAAGTTGTTTTTAAGTCGTGTTCCTGTGCTCCAGAGCCAGTGAGAGATGAGTGGCTGCAGCGCAGACAGCCAATGGCTGAAGGCTGTCTGTGTTTTTTTTTTTTGTTAAGATTAGCGGCGATGTTTGAGGGGGGGAGGGTGGATATGTGAAATGGCAACCTCGGGGGAGGGTGGGCTTGAGAGAGGAAGCTGCGAAGTCGAAGGGGGGGGGTTGTGTTTGAAAGAGGCGACCTTTGGGGGGGGGGAATGGGAGAAGCAGCGACCTCGCTCGCGGGTGTTTGGAGAGTGGAAGAGTCGAACTGAATAGGCGACCTTGGGGGAGGGGGGGGCGAGGGGGAGGTGCGTTTTGAAGCCTCCAAAAGTCCTTAGCAACGTGTGTGTTCGATGTGTGCTCGTCCCTCGTGTCCAACTTGATGACGTTGAGGGCGGAGCGATGCGATTGGTTGAGTGTCATTGCTCCGCCCTCGACGTCATCACGTTTGACGTGTGGGCGGGGCAGACACAAAGCGATCTCACCCCCTTCACCTTTAGAATGTTGGGTAAGTGAGGCTTCATTAGAACGTTGGAGGTGCGTTTTATATAGAGAGATTTGTATCATACCAAATAACTAAGAACCCCTTTTATTAAGCGACGGTAAGCCTAACACAGGCTTACCGCTCGCTAAACAGGAAGTATGGCTTGTCTACCACGGCAGCCTGGCGGTACTTCCCACCCCTAGCGCACCGTCATATCCGGTGCAACAAAAATATGTATGTTTGTAACAGGGGCGTAGCCAGCCTTCCGTTGGGGAGGGGGCCAGAGCCCGGGGGGAGGGGGCACATTTTAGCCCTCCCCCCGGTGCCGCCCCCCTACTGCCGCGAACCCGCCGCCGCCGCAGCCTACCTTTACTTTTGCTGGCGGGGGATCCCACTCCCCGCCAGCCGACGTCTTCTTCTCAGTCGCTTCCTGCTCTTCAATTTGTTTGCTGACGTCCTGCACTGTTCTCTGAGTCTGACGTCCTGCACGTACAATTACGTGCAGGACGTCAGCAAACAAATTGAAGAGCAGGAAGGACTGAGAAGACGTCGGCTGGCGGGGAGTGGGATCCCCCGCCAGCAAAAGTAAAGGTAGGCGGCGGCGGGGGCGGGTTCGCCGGGAGGGGGGTCCTGGGGTGAATCTGCAGGGGCCCCGGCCCCCTCAGGCCCCACGTAGCTACGCCACTGGTTTGTAACACCGGAGTGTACCTGGCTCCCCCCAAAATGGCCGCATAGCCATTTCCTGCAGGAAAGAGAGACTTCTCTTTTATCCGCTGCAGTAAAAGGGGGCCTTGACGCATCTGAAAAACATGTGCCGATCCCAGCGCAAGCCCCCTTTTGCCGCAGCTTGGTTAAAGGGGCCCTAATATTGCTTGACACAGTAGCTAAAACTATATTTATGCAGAAACCGTGACTATTTGCATTCATTTATGCTTAATAAAGTGGAGTGGAGGAGTGGCCTAGTGGTTAGCGCACTGGACTTGCAATTCAGAGGTGGCCAGTTCAAATCCTTGTGATCTTGGGCAAGTCACTTAACCCTCCATTGCCTCAGGTACAAACTTAGATTGTGAGCCCTCCTGGGACAGAGAAATACCCAGTGTACCTGAATGTAACTCGCCTTGAGCTACTACTGAAAAAGGTGTGAGCAAAATTAAAAAAAAAAATAAAAAATGTAATTTCCCATAATCCAGACTCCACTCCCCTCCCCCAAACTCGTTTGCCATCACTTGATAAGAAAAGGTATTTTTTCTGGTCTAGGAGGCACATAAATTTCCTGGTTTGCAATGATGGCTCCTTATTTTTGATTGATGGATATTTTTCTGCAGCCACCAAGTTAACGTGGAGGGGCATAATCGAACAAGGATGGACTGATGAGACAAAGTCAGCACGGATTTAGTGAAGGGAAGTCTTGCCTCACCAATCTAATGCATTTTTTTGAGGGGGTAAGCAAACATGTGGACAATGGGGAGCCGGTTGATATTGTATATCTGGATTTTCAGAAGGCGTTTGACAAAGTGCCGCACGAAAGACTCCTGAAGAAATTGCAGAGTCATGGAATCGGAGGTAGGGTATTATTATGGATTAAGAACTGGTTGAAAGATAGGAAGCAGAGAGTAGGATTGCGTGGCCAGTATTCTCAGTGGAGGAGGGTAGTTAGTGGGGTCCCGCAGGGGTCTGTGCTGGGTCCGTTGCTTTTTAATGTATTTATAAATGACCTAGAGATGGGAATAACTAGTGAGGTAATTAAATTCGCCGATGACACAAAATTATTCAGGGTCGTCAAGTCGCAGGAGGAATGTGAACGATTACAGGAGGACCTTGCGAGACTGGGAGAATGGGCGTGCAAGTGGCAGATGAAGTTCAATGTTGACAAGTGCAAAGTGATGCATGTGGGTAAGAGGAACCCGAATTATAGCTACGTCTTGCAAGGTTCCGCGTTAGGAGTTACGGATCAAGAAAGGGATCTGGGTGTCGTCGTCGATGATACGCTGAAACCTTCTGCTCAGTGTGCTGCTGCGGCTAGGAAAGCGAATAGAATGTTGGGTGTTATTAGGAAGGGTATGGAGTCCAGGTGTGCGGATGTTATAATGCCGTTGTATCGCTCCATGGTGCGACCGCACCTGGAGTATTGTGTTCAGTACTGGTCTCCGTATCTCAAAAAAGATATAGTAGAATTGGAAAAGGTACAGCGAAGGGCGACGAAAATGATAGTGGGGATGGGACGACTTTCCTATGAAGAGAGGCTGAGAAGGCTAGGGCTTTTCAGCTTGGAGAAGAGACGGCTGAGGGGAGATATGATAGAAGTGTATAAAATAATGAGTGGAATGGATCGGGTGGATGTGAAGCGACTGTTCACGCTATCCAAAAATACTAGGACTAGAGGGCATGAGTTGAAGCTACAGTGTGGTAAATTTAAAACGAATCGGAGAAAATTTTTCTTCACCCAACGTGTAATTAGACTCTGGAATTCGTTGCCGGAGAACGTGGTACGGGCGGTTAGCTTGACGGAGTTTAAAAAGGGGTTAGATAGATTCCTAAAGGACAAGTCCATAGACCGCTATTAAATGGACTTGGAAAAATTCCGCATTTTTAGGTATAACTTGTCTGGAATGTTTTTACGTTTGGGGAGCATGCCAGGTGCCCTTGACCTGGATTGGCCACTGTCGGTGACAGGATGCTGGGCTAGATGGACCTTTGGTCTTTCCCAGTATGACACTACTTATGTACTTATGTACTTATCTCTAAAGGCATCCATCTTTAAGGACGTTCCGGCGAAGGGGCGGGGAAACCCGTATTATCGAAACAAGATGGACGTTCATCTTTTGTTTCGATAATACGGTCAGGGACGCCCAAATCTGAACATTTAGGTCGACCTTAGAGATGGTCGTCCCCGGTTTTTGGCCAAAATGGAAACCGAGCATGACCATCTCAAAAACGACCAAATCGAAGGCATTTGGACATGGGAGGAGCCAGCATTCATAGTGCACTGGTCCTCCTCACATGCCAGAACACCAACCAGCACCCTAGGGGGCACTGCAGTGGACTTCACAAATTGCTCCCAGGTGAATAGCTCCCTTACCTTGGGTACTGAGCCCCCCCCAACCCCCCTAAAACCCACTCCCCACAACTGTGCACCACTACCATAGCCCTTAGGGATGAAGGGGGGCACCTAGATGTGGGTACAGTGGGTTTTGGAGGGCTCACATTTACCACCACAAGTGTAACAGGTGGGGGGAGGGATGGGCTTGGATCCGCATTCCTGAAGTGCACTGCACCCACTAAAAACTGCTCCAGGGACCTGCATACTGCTGTGATGGAGCTGGGTATGACATTTGAGGCTGGCAAAAAATGTTTATTAATTTTTTTCAGGGTGGGAGGGGGTTGGTGGCCACTGGGGGAGTAAGGGGAGGTCATCCCCGATTCCCTCCAGTGGTCTACTGGTCAGTTTGGGCACCTTTTCAAATCTTGGTTGTGAAAAAAAAGGGACCAAGTAAAGTCAACCAAATGCTCGTGAGGGACGCCCTTCTTTTTTCCATTATCGGCCGAGGACGCCCATCTCCTAACCACGCCCCTGTCCCGCCTTCAGTACACTGTCGACACGTCCCCGCGATGGAAAGCAGTTGAGGACGCAAAAAAATCGGCTTTCGATTATGCTGATTTGGGCAACCTTGGGAGAAGGACGCCCATCTCCCGATTTGTGTCGGAAGATGGGCATCCTTCCCTTTCGAAAATAAGCTAGATAGTCTCATTTCAAGAGATCTTTAATATGGTTTTTATCCCCAATTCTCAAAACAGCATATGTAAATCTGATGGATTTGGGTCGCCTTTGTTAGGCTTTTAATCATGGGGAACATCCGTTTAATTACATGTTGAATGAAGATATACTTTTTCCAATTCGTTTAAAATGTTCTAATTTGTAGCTTCATTGCGTGCCCCCTAGTCCTAGTATTTTTGGAAAGAGTAAACAAACGATTCACGTCTACCTGTTCCCCTCCACTCATTATCTTATAGACCTCTATCATATCTCCCCTCAGCCGTCTTTTCTCCAAGCTGAAGAGCCCCAGACGCTTTAGCCTTTCCTCATAGGGAAGTCGTCCCATCCCCTTTATCATTTTCGTCACCCTTCTCTATACTTTTTCTGATTCTACTATATCATTTTTGAGTCTGCCCAGTCCTTTTTAAAACTGTCAGTCTAATGGGATTCCAGCCAACCATATCTGGAACGTTGATCAAAAATTTAAAAGGTCAAAACATTTTCATGCATAATTTTTAGATTTATTCATAGCAGTAACATTATTTTTAACATGTTTTTCTGGTCTCTCCAAAATAATTTTCTATTTTCAAATTAACTTTGTGTTAGCCAGAATATGGACTACACTCAAAATAATCTGCTACCATAAGAGAGTGTTGTAGAATGAGTCCCATTAGTGATGACAAGGCCTCGTATCACTGTATAACTACAAATCAGGGGTGGGAAAGGAAATAGCAAAATATATAGCATGGTTAATGCATATGAGGCCATCTGTATTTTATTCAAACAGTTACATGTTTGCTGAAAGTAAAGCAGACTCATGAGTCAGTGTGCGGGACCGGTCACGTGCAAATCTATAATGAGAAACATGTTGTAGTCTGGAAGCTGCAGAGGGAAATTAAATCTTTGAAGTGTCAGGGTTGGAGTAATATAAAATATGCCTGACACCATAACTGTTCAGGCCAAGAAGACCAAATCGTCGTCCCAGGGAAAGAAAGCACCACATTCTTGGCTGTAACATTCATTTTCCTCTACTGAAAAGATAATTGCATACAACCTGATAATTTCACCAGACTTGTCAATAAAAGTTGATGCGTCCAACAGAAAATTAAAAGTTCACCCTACGGTGTGCAACTGCAGTCACTTCTACCATGTAACCTTTGACCTGAGAGTGCCAGGAAATACTGAGCTCCTAATTCCTTTGCTAAAAGTAGATGTGGAAAGAAAGACACTACTAAACAGTGGCGTTCCGTGCTTGGCTGACACCCGGGGCGGATCGCCACTGCGCGCACCCCCCCCGGGTGCAGTGCAACACGGCGCCCCCCCCCCCAGCATGGAACGGCGCCCCCCCGGCGCAGCGCCTCTCACTCCCCCCGACAGTCCCCATCTGCCTACCAGCTGAGCTCCGGCCGGCACCTCCAATCTGCAGCGCTGCTGACTTTAAATGAAGAAAACCGCCGTCTCGTCGTTAGCCCTTCACTACTGAGTCCCGCCCTCGAGGAAATAGGAAGTTATATCAGAGGGCGGGACTCAGTAGTGAAGGGCCAACGACGAGACGGCGGTTATCTTCATTTAAAGTCAGTAGCGCTGCAGATTGGAGGTGCCAGGCCGGAGCTCAGCTGGTAGGCAGGTAGGGACTGTCGGGGGGAGTGAGAGGCGCTGCGCCCGGGGGGGGGGGGTGGATGGAGCACCCCCCACCCGTTGACACCCGGGGCGGACCGCCCCCACCACTCCGCCCCTGCTACGCCACTGCTACTAAAGACAAAAGGCCTCATTTACTAATTTGGATGATCCATACCAGTGGCACAGCCAGATAGCCAGTTTTGGATGGGCCCGAGCCCAAAGTAGGTGGGCACAAAATGTTCTCTGCTTTGTTTTGAGTGAACTGAAATGACGGTTGCACGGGGGAGGAGGTGGGTGGAAAGTGGAAACAGATTACAAATTGGCTTCCTTACCTTGCTTAAAGTGGACTAGATAGGTTCCCTTCCACTCTGGTCTTGGGCAGCGCTTTCTCCCTTCTCCATCCCATCTCGAGCTCTGCGTTTCTCCCTCTCTTCTGCCCGCTCTCCCCGTCCGCATGGTCTGGTCATTTTTACTGCCCTGAAGCGCCATTCTCCCTCTGGCACCGGCGATTCCCATAATCAGCCAGCCTGCGTCATCGGGGCCTCTCCTCAGGCTCACGTCCCACCTTTGTGGAAAACAGGAAGTTGCAGAGTAGGCGGGACGCGCCTAAGGAGAGGCCCCGACGACGCACACTGGCAGAAGGCTGGCTATGGGAATCGCCGGTGCTGGAGGGAGAACGGTGCTTCAGGGCAGTAAAAGTGAGCAGACCACGCGGACGGGGAGAGCGGGCAGAAGAGGCAGGAAAAGATTGGAGCCTCGCTTGGGAGAGCTCCACCACTGGTTGGGTTGGGGCTAGATAGGGTGGGCGGGCCTGGAGCAAAAGTGGCTGGGCCTGGGCCCGCCCGTGGCTACGCCCCTGATCCATACTAACACATGTTAATGCAATTTGATGCATTTTAAATCATGCGAGCCTCGTGATTCTCAAAAGATCCTGGGGCCCTTTTACTAAGCCATGCACTGACCTGGAATTATCCAGATAATACTGAGGCAGTCTGTAAGGATATTCCCAGCACTACTTGGACAGTGCTGCTGAATAACCATGATCAGCATTGTCTAAGGCATTTACGATCTGGATAAATATATTTGATGTGGAAAATAAACTTTCAGCAAAAACAAATTTTCGATACAAATCAATGCCTCTGATGTACGCTTATGCAGAAACGTGACTGCATCGGGTGACTTCTATATCAAATAATACGTGTATTTTAAATCAAAAGATTATCACCGTACTGCCATTGCCTGTAGCTGGCATCCAACTCCCAGCTTCCTCTGCGGTTTGAGTGTTGGATGAATGCCTTTGAATATTGTACCCATGATTTTCTTTGGAACTCTTTGAAATGTTGCCATTTGCTCAGTGTACTGGAAAATGACTGTCTCTATTTCACTGTTTATTTATTGGGATTTACCGCCTTTATGAAGAGATTCACCCAAGGTGGTGTACAGCAGGTACAGTTTAACATAAAACTTACAATTTTGTTACATAAGTACATAAGCATCGCCATGCTGGGACAGACCAAAGATCCATCGAGTCCAGCACCCTGTCACCGACAGTGGCCAAAAGAACAAGCAATTTGTCCTGCCCATCCTAGAAATACTGCATTATTCCCTCGTCCATTCAGTAACATTTTGTGGCCTTTTCCTCCAGGAAGCCATCCAACCTTTTTATGATGTCCGCTAAGTTAACCACCTTAACCACTTTTTCCGGCAGCGAATTTCAAAGTGTAACTACACGTTGAGTGAAGAAACATTTCCTCCAATTTGTTTTAAATTTACCACACTGCAGCTTCATCGCATGCCCCCTTGTCCTAGCGTTTTTGGAAAGCGTAAACAGACGATCCACATCGACCCGTTCTATTCCACTCATTATCTTATAGACCTCTATCATATCTCCCCTCAGCCGCCTTTTCTCCAAGCTGAAGAGCCCCAGCCTCTTCAGCCTTTCCTCATAGGCAAGTCATCCCATCCCCTGTATCATCTTTGTCGCCCTTCTCTGCACCTTTTCCAATTCCACTATATCTTTTTTGAGGTTCGGCGACCAGAATTGAACACAATATTCGAGGTGCGGTCACACCATGGAAAGATACAACGGCAGAATAATATCCATATTTTTGTTTTCATTCCCTGTCATAATGATACCCAACATTCTATTTGCTTTCCTAGCTGCAGCAGCACATTGAGCAGACGTTTTCAACGTATCATCAACGATGACACCTAGATACCTTTCTCGGTCCGTGACTCCCAACGCTGAACCTTGCATGACGTAGTTATAATTTGGGTTCCTCTTTCCCAATGCATCACTTTACACTTGTTCACATTAAACGTCATCTGCCATTTAGATGCCCAGTCTCCCAGTCTCGTAAGGTCCTCTTGTAGATTTTCACAATCTTCCTGCGATTTGACGACTTTGAATAACTTTGTGTCATCGGCAAATTTGATTACCTCACTAGTAACCTCCATCTCTAGATCATTTATGAATATGTTAAAAAGCAGAAGTCCCAGCACCGATCCCTGAGGGACCCCGCTAACTACCCTTCTCCATTGTGAATATTGACCTTTTAATCCTACTCTCTGTTCCCTATCTTTGAACCAGTTTTTATTCCACAGTAAGACACTACCTCCGATCCCATGTCCCTCTAATTTCCTCTGTAGTCTTTCATGAGGGACTTTATCAAATGCCTTCTGACAATCTAGATACTCAATATCAACCGGCTCACCTTTGTCCACATGTTTGTTTACTCCTTCAAAGAAATGCAGCAGATTGGTGAGGGAAGACTTCCCTTCACTATATCCATGTTGACTTTGTCCCGTTAGTCCATGCTTTTGAACGTGCTCTGTAATTTTGTTCTTGATAACTGTCTCTACCATTTTGCCCGGCACCGACGTCAGACTCACCGGTCTGTAATTTCCCAGGTCTCCTCTGGAACCTTTTTTAAATGTCGGCGTTACATTGGCCACCCTCCAATCTTCCGGTACCATGCTCAAGTTTAAGGATAAATTGCAAATCAATAACAGTAGCTCTGCCAGCTCATTTACAGCATAACAAAAGTAAAATAACCAAGAATAAACATAAATACACTATGGGCCCCTGTTTACTAAGGTGCACTAGCATTTTTAGTGCATGCTAAATTTTAGCGTGTGCTAATGCTAGCGCTAATTTTTAGCCGTGCTAAAAACACTAGCTCACTTGCAGTGCAGCTTAGTAAACAGGGCCCTAAGGAGCTCTTTTACAAAGGCATGTATGGGCCTGCGCATGTGCAGCATGCGTCAAATTGGCATTACCGCCTGGCTAACGTGTGTTTTATTTTCTACCGTGGGGACGTTCCCGGCGGTAATTGCCAGTTGGTGTGTGCTGGACGGTTACCACGCGGGTAACGTGTGAGCCCTTACCGCTAAGTCAAGGGATAGGGTTAAGGGCTCACGCCATAAATAGACGTGCGCTGATTTTCATTTTGCTGCATATCCATTTCCCGCCCCTCCCCCCACCCCCCCCCCCCACCTTTTTTCCCAAACACGGTGGAGAAATGGTCCAGCGTTCGTCCAATACTCAAGCCCACACTACCGCAGACCGCTTTGTGGCGTGCCTTTGTAAAAGGGCCTCTAAATGAGGTAAACGTGAAAACAGTAATTTCAAACCTAATAATAGAATTACCTTGAAACAGTGACCCATGCGGGAATCGCTAGCGCGGTTTAGTAAAAGAGACCCTTAGTTCACTCTGCAACTAAATATTTATGGCGTGATTGCTGCAGAAATCAACTCAGCAGCACTCTGCAGCGAACGCTTGTAGACTTTACTGCATTATCAAAGGGATAAGTATTACAGTTTGAGGGTCATTTCTTTGTGGCACTCAGAACCCACTGCAAAAAAACAGAGGAGTGGGAAATAGACCAAGTAATCCAGAGACTTCAGTCGATTTGGACTCAAATGTTCCAAATCGACTGAAGTCTCCTCGTTTGTCTCTGGATTGCCTGGGATATCGGTGTCCCCCATCCCGGCGAACTTTCACCATGCTCAGAACCCACTACCAGCAGCACAGAGAATATTTTACAATTGCATAATTTCTCAAGCGGCTAGGTATCATTTATTTGTGTCCCACTTTCTCACATAATGCTAAATTTAATGTATAAAAATGAAGCATCTTTGAAAATGATAGAAATATACAATTGTATCTCAGTTATCATAACCTCAACTCTTATTTCGTTTGTCAACTAAATTATCTTTTTCATAATCCAATGACAAATGAATTACTTCTGCAAAGAATAAATGAATTACTTCCACAATTGTGTCTGGAGAAGTAATTAATTTCTCAGTGGTATGAGCTACTGAATCTGGAATTCTGAGTAGCTTTGTGGCCTTATTGCTGAGACGTTAAAAGTTGTGAGGCTACAGTTCCACCTACCTGTGGAAATATTTTTTTTTTAAATTTTGTGTACATTTCTTAAAACTTCAGTATCAACTGCATTTTCTTCCTTTGATAACTTCTTATTTTAATCTTATTTCTTTTATTCTTTTATTGTATTTCTATTTCTTTAATTGGTTTAGTATATACAGAGAAAGAGATCTATCTATGTATATACTGCACTGCCAAAAGCTGTGAAAACAATCTGCGACCATCTAAACTTTAGGAAATCACTAAAAACCAACCTGTTCAAAAAGGCGTACGTTACCGACCCAACATAAAGACCTAAACTCTGCAACACAGCAAAACCAAAGATCGTATTGGACACTATCACGCTTATTTTCGAAAGAAAAGGACTCCCATCTTTCGACACAAATTGGGAGATGGGCGTCCAAATTGGCATAATCGAAAGCCGATTTTTTGACACCCTCGACTGCTTTCCATCACGGGGACGACCAAAGTTCACGGGGGTGTGTTGGCAGGGTAGCGAAGGCGGGACTGGGGTGTGTTTAGGAGATGGTCGTCCTCGGCCGATAATAGAAAAAAGAAGGGCGTCCCTGACAAGCACTTGGCTGACTTTACTTGGTCCACTTTTTTTCACGACCAAGCCTCAAAAAGGTGCCCCAACTGACCAGATGACCACCGGAGGGAATCGGGGATGACCTCCCCTTACTCCCCCAGTGGTCACTAACCCCCTCCCACCATAAAAAAACAAGTTTAAAAATACCTTTTTGCCAGCCTCTATGCCAATCTCAAATGCCATTCTCGGGTCCATCGCAGCAATATACAGGTCCCTGGAGCAGTTGTAGTGGGTGCAGTGTACTTCAGGCAGGCGGACCTGGGGTTTGGGGGCTCAGCACCCAAGGTAAGGGAGCTATGCACCTGGCAGCAATTTGTGAAGTCCACTGCAGTGCCCCCTAGGGTGCCCGGTTGGTGTCCTGGCATGTGAGGGGGACCAGTGCACTTCAAATGCTGGCTCCTCCCACGACCAAAGGGCTTGGATTTGGACGTTTTTGAGATAGACGTCTTTGGTTTCCATTATCGCCGAAAACCGAGGACGACCATATCTAAGGTCGACCTAAATGTCAAGATTTGGGCATCCCCGACCGTGTTATCGAAACAAAAGATGGACGTCCATCTTGTTTCAATAATATGCGTTGTCCTGCCCCCCACTAACCCAGTGGTAACCAGGCAGCCCACAGCCCTGCCTGATTATCGCCAGATACACACCGGGACTACAAAAATTGAAATATTTTTGCAGCACAGAAATGGTGCACATTGGGGGAGGGAACTACCACCGGGCTGCTGTGGTAGCCTGGCAGTACTTCCCTTTTAGTGAGCGGCAAGGCCGCCGAGAGACTAGGCCGGGCCCGGGGCAAGGCTGCCCTGCCTCCGCCCCCCCCCCCCCCCGCCGCTGCCGCTCCCCCTGCCGTTGACGCCACACACCCCCCCCCCCCCCCCGCTGCTGCAGTCCGTGGTCTCACCTGCCTGCCTCCACGGCTCCAGGCCCCATTCATTCAAAGCAGCAATCGCCGATCGTGTCTCTTCTGGCCTTCCCTCCGTGTCCCGCCCTCATCTGATATAACTTCCGGTTTCCACGAGGCCGGGACACAGGGAGGGAAGGCCAGAAGAGACGTGATCTGCGATTGCCACTTTGAATGAAGGGGGCCCAGAGCTGTGGAGGCAGGCAGGTGAGTCCGGGGACTGCAGCGCTGGCGGCCTGACCCCAGCGCCGGGCCCCCCTTGGAGGCCCGTGGAATTTTGCCCCCATCTCAGCGGCCCTGGCGAGCGATAAGGCCGCGTTGGGCTTACTTTACTGCCGCTTCGTAAAACAGCCCCTTAACATGGCCGGTGCATCAGGATCAGAACCCGCTCACACTCCTGGGAAAACTTCATTACTCCCCAGATTTTGAGGCTCTTAGCAGAGGTTTCCCTGATGTCTAGTGGGGAAGGGGGGAGCAGGAGGCAAGAGTGACCCTCAAATAATCCTGCCCCCTCGGCTCTTGGATTCAAAATAGCTTCAGATGTGATATTTTAGAAGCATCAGTGTCTGGTAGGATGCTTTGGTTTTTCACTATGAACTTGGAAATCCTTTCGGCACGTTTTCATATGGATGAAATGCAAGTATTAAATTGATGTTGTTTTGGACCTGGGCTGTTGTGGGACTTTTTTCATTTAGCTGTGTGGTTTGGGCTTCTCTCACAGCATCTTTGGTTATATACTGTATTACATCTGCCTATTTTTTTCACTACTTTCTATGTATTAAAATTTTCAGTACAGTACAGTACAGTGCAAATATGATTTTAGTACATACAAAGAAAAACATTATTAAGCAAACAGCAATAATTATTTACAACGGCCTTTGCATTTGACATAACCAACAAGCTAACAGTTTGACAGGTTGTTTGAATTTTAAATTCAAGTATGTGGAGGAGTGGCCTAGTGGTTAGGGTGGTGGACTTTGGTCCTGGGGAACTGAGGAACTGAGTTTGATTCCCACTTCAGGCACAGGCAGCTCCTTGTGACTCTGGGCAAGTCACTTAACCCTCCATTGCCCCATGTAAGCCGCATTGAGCCTGCCATGAGTGGGAAAGTGCAGGGTACAAATGTAACAAAAATAAAATAGATACTATTGGACATTCTACATGGAATGTTGCTACTATTGGAGATTCTACATGGAATGTTGCTATTCCACTAGCAACATTCCATGTAGAAGGCTGTGCAGGACATCAGACTCACAGAAGCAGAAGCCTGCGCGGCCACATTGGTGATCTGCAAGGGCTGACTTCTACATGGAATGTTGCTAGTGGAATAGCAACATTCCATGTAGAATCTCAAATAGTAGGAGGAGTGGCCTAGTGGTTAGGGTGGTGGACTTTGGTCCTGAGGAACTGAGTTCAATTCCCACTTCAGGCACAGGCAGCTCCTTGTGACTCTGGGCAAGTCACTTAACCCTCCATTGCCCTATGTAAGCCGCATTGAGCCTGCCATGAGTGGGAAAGCGCGGGGTACAAATGTAACAAAAATAAAATAGATCCTATTGGAGATTCTACATGGAGTGTTGCTACTATTGGAGATTCTACATGGAATGTTGCTACTGTTAGAGATTCTACATGGAATATTCCACTAGCAACATTCCATGTAGAAGGCTGCGCAGGCTTCTGTTTCTGTGAGTCGTGCAGGACGTCAGACTCACAGAAGCAGAAGCCTGCGTGGCCACATTGGTGATCTGCAAGGGCCGACTTAAGCCACTTAACCCTCCATTGCCCCATGTAAGCCGCATTGAGCCTGCCATGAATGGGAAAGCACGGGGTGCAAATGTAACCAAAAAAAAAAAAACCCATAGAGGTCCTTTTGCTAAGCTGCGGTAAAAAGTGGCCTGCGATAGTGTGAGCGTGTGTTTTTGGCGCACGCTGGGTCATTTTTTTACTGCATCTGGGAAAGAAGGTATTTTTTAATTGGGCAGTAAATGGCTGTGTGCGCATGTAATTCCTAATTACTGCCAATTAGGTGCTTGTTAGCTCCAGTAATTGATTGTTAATGCCTAATTAGCCAATCAGTTTACGTGTGGATCTGGAATTCATGCCCAGATTTGTGTGACAGAATCCAGGGAGTAGTTTATTGCAGTATGTAGATCAATGAAACAAAATTGAATTGTATTTTTCAGACAGTAGAATGTGAAAAGCATGAAAAGGTGTGAAGACTTTTGCAAGACACGTCAGATGCATAGACCAACTGTTCGGGAAGGGTTAAGAAACATTTATGCTGAACAGAGCAAATATTCTAGATTTCAAAAATGCAACTTGGAGAAGTCCCATCACCCCCTTTATGCAGGATTTTTAGACTAATTTCACCCAAAATAAAGCCAGAACCATAGAAATTGAATGAGCCTCATTATCCTTCCCTTCATATGCAGAGTCACTCTCCTGGTTTCACTAACATCTGGAACTGGTCAGACCATTTGAAATGAGCACATTCTGCCTGTGAGGTTAGCTTGAACTAAAGACAAGAAGCCAGAAAGGCTTGGTCGAACTGCCTCATTTATGAGTTTTTTTTTACTAAGCTGCGACAAAAAGTTGCTCTAGTGCACCTTTACATGAGTTTTTCCTGCATGTTAAGGCTATTTTTACCACAGCGATAATGGGCTAGATTCAATATATGGTGCCTGGAAAATTCACACAGAACCCATTTTCACCTAAGCGTCTTCTATAAAATTTCCACTCAAATTGTAGACTACGCTGATGGTGCTCCACATGACTATATTTAGTCACAAGGAATTACCCCAAGTAGAATCTGGTGTAAATCTAGTACTACTACTTATCATTTCTATAGCACTACTAGACATACGCAGCACTGTACACTTGAACATGAAGAGACAGTCCCTGCTCGACAGAGCTTACAATCTAATTAGGCGCAGAGTAGGTGTATCCTATAACACTGCGCATAAATTGTCGGTGTATCTCTTTTGGGTTTCTGCACCCCAAGTGCATCACTCTGCACTTCTTGGCATTACATTTTAACTCCAAATCTACAAATGCTGGGTTATCTAAATATTCCAGTTTCTAGAAATATATAGCTATACTAAATTAAGAGAAACCTGTTTATTAAATAGCCATTCTACCTAAAAACAATATACATATAATAATTTGTGAATTGTGCCCAGTGCATTACATGTGACCAAGGTCACTTTTTGAGTAATATCACCTTCCAACCATCATAGCACAAGAGTCCCAGCCTACCTGCCCATCTAATATAATAATTCGCACCTCCAACGTTCTGAAGCTGACTCCGTGGCAGCATGGCAGTGAAGCCATGTAGTGTTTGTAGGGTTCGTAATCGCACTCCCGATCACTGCCCCACCCTCGAGGGAACTCTGTATAGTTGCCAGGGAAAGAAACACGACGTCAGAAGGAGAAGGGACCAACCACAGGCAATCGCAATCGCTCTCAGTTTCCGCAAACAGGAAATGAGGGCGGGACCTGAGGAACAGCTGAAACCACAGCCTGTCTGAAGTGGCGTCTGTACTTGCTGCACTTCAGTGTTGGTGGACGAGCAGGAGGTAAAACTTTTTAAACAGCACACGTCCTCCTTGCACTCACAGGCCACAGACACAGAGGGAGGGAGGCACTGGGCGGCAGAAATCGGAGGAGAGGGGGGCGCAGATAGAGGGGGGTCCTGAGATGAGAGAGAGAGAGGGGGGAAGGGGGTCCTGAGATGAGAGGGAGGGGGTTGGGGTCCTGAGGAGAGGGGGAGGGGGAGGTGTGAGGGGGAGGGAGAAGAGGGGGTAGGGGGAGGGGGGGTGAGGGGAGGCCCTTGAACCTTGCTAGTGCCCGTTTCCTTTCTGTTCGAAGCGGGCCTCTTTTACTAGTACATAGATAAAGTTGAAAAAACAGTCCAGATTATCACAGAAAATTCAAAAGAAAAAGATCTTTTTACTTAGCTTTGGTAGGTAAGTTAGCTCCTGCCAAAGCTGTGTCGGAAGTGAGTGGCCAAAAGATGAAAAGATACTATGATCAGCATGCGAAGAGAGATTCTCTTTCAGTTGGTCAGCGGGTGTTGATCAGGAAGCTGGGTTTAGGAGTAGAAATATAATCCAGGATATTTGGGAAGAAAACCTGTATGAAATAAGAATATTTTCCACTTGTAAAACAAGGCCAGGGAGGTAAAAACCCTTCATCGGGACCATTTAAAATTGTATCCATGGGATGTAGAAGACACATTAAGTTACCCAGTAACTCAGAAGGGAACATCTAAGAAAAAGTCTGTAATGGTTGACAAAGGTATTGTAAAACCTGAAAAAGCAACTGAACAATAATGGTATGTTATACATGTCATATTAGAACTGAGAATGTGAATAGGGAGATAGGATCTGTTGTGTCTGGTACTGAAAATGTGAGATGTGAAACAGAATCTATTGTGACTGACACAAATGTGAGGCTCAATTGTTCTCTCAGCCTACCCGTTGTTCTACAAGGTTGACAAAAGGGAAATGTTCCAACTTTCTTACTGAACATTATGTCTTGAAATAAAAAAGGTTGTAAGAAATGTAGCATCTGTTTTGATCTGAAGTTGGTTACTTCATACTCCATTTAAAATGAAATGGTTGTGATAGTAATTGGGAATTAGTAAATTGGAATGTTTGTTTGAAATGTTGGGGACAACATTTGGTTAAAGAGGGCATGAATGTAACCAGTGGGTTAAATTATAAATAATTTTCCTGGGGTCCAGGGCTCTTTTGGAGGGTCTCCAGGCTCCCCATTTGGCATTGGTGGCCAGTGGAGTGGCCTATGATGGCTTTGGAGGCATTTTTAGGTCTCTGGAGGGGAGCCACTCTGTCTTGACCTCCCCCAATGCTGTACGGTCGAGGAGTGAGCTTTCCTGACCGGGCGTGAGTAAAAAAAAAAAAAAGGTCCAGCTTCAGCCTGTATAAGGAGGCTCCAAGCATGTGAGATTTTTCACTCATATGTGGTAATGCTCATAGGCTCTAAGTGAAGCGGGGCCTAGATTTTAGAGGTACCCCGGTGGGGTTCCATGGTTATCACAGTAAATCATGGTCTTTTCCCAGTACTGCAGATGGTTCACCAGGACCCAGACCAATGGTGGAGTCAAGTGAAAACCCTTCTGGGGACCAGGTAAGGGGTATGGTGGCCCAATAAAATGTGTTTTTGGTCCTGTTGGGCCAGGGCTTAAAGGGTTAATATTTGATGAAATCTAATGGAACTTATGAGTTCCTGAGAACCTCTTTTAGGTGGGCTAGTACTTTGAAATTGTTGGAAAAATCATGAGAAGGGTTTAGTTTGGGCCAGTTCTGACTTTTAAATGTGTTTTTCTTTTTTAGCGGGCATCAGTCAGGGGTGTACGTGGGGTGATGCAGAATTTTATTAGAGTGAACATCTCTGGTTTTATGTGGGTTTTGAGAGTAATTTGTGACAAACATATGTGAATGTCCTTAAATCTGTGTTAAAATGTATGAAAAAAGAACAGTATGTGTGATTTGACAGCACTAATGGTTATAGGACATTTTGAACAAATTTCATAGTAATTTTTGTGATATCTTTATTAAAAAGTCAACTTTTCTATTATTATCTATGGAGAATTTCTCTTTCAATATAGAGATTGTGGAAAGTTCAGTTAGGGTCCATGCTTTAAAACATTCTGTAATCTGAGACCTAATTGGCTAGCGGAGGCTGCTGATGCAATCAGAGTCATCGTCTCCCTTAGCAACAGCTTGACTGGCAATGGGGAAAGGTGCTGAAGACACCAAAGAGTAAGGACGTGTGTGCGAGAGCTCTGACTGGGTGATAGATTTCTGAGCTAAAAGTGTTTGAAAGTTAGTTTTTCTCCAAGAGCTTAAGTACAGAGTAAAGTTAAAGTGAACTGGAAGTAACAGATGTGGGATTTGTTCAAGAAAAATCTGAAAACTGATTTCTTTTTGCATGTGTGCTGTTTGAAAGTTTTGTAATTAAGACTGAGGGAGAGAAACCAATTGTGTGACTGAGTGAAACAGGTTTATTTAAGTGGATTAGCCTCAGTTAAGTCCCAAGGGAAAATGATCTACAATGCTTAATGTTGGGCCTGAAGTAAAACAGCTTCTGTGTTATGCATGATTTGCTAATGTGACAGCGTTGGAAGTTTACTCCCTTTTGAAAGGACTGAGTTACTGTGGGCAGTGTGACTGCAGTGTGCAAAAAAAGAGTGCCTTTCTTGAGGATGTGGAGTCGAGGACTGTGTCAGAATTTAAGAAGACTTGGGATAAGCACGTAGGATCCCTTAGGAAAAGGAAGAGTTAGGGGTTACAGAGGATGGGCAGACTGGATTTTATTTATTTATTTATTTAATTGTATTTGTATCCCACATTTTCCCACCTCTTTGCAGGCTCAATGTGGCTTACAATACATTATGAATAGTGGAAATACATAAGGAAATAGACATTTAGTATTACAGAAGGATCTTGGGTAACATGAAAGTGATACAGCATGATAGTAGTATAACAAGCAGATATTATAAGACAATTCTAGATATGTGTGGAGGATTTCACATTTGTTGATCTTTGTGGTATGCCTTGTTAAAGAGATGGGTCTTCAGTAATTTGCGGAAGTTAGTTCATAGATTGTTTTAAAATTTTGCAGCAGCGCATTCCAGAATTGTGTGCTCAAGTAGGAAAAGGTTGACGCATGCGTTAGTTTGTATTTTAGACCTTTAGAGTTGGGGAAGTGAAGATTGAGGAATGTGCGGGATGATTTTTTAGCATTTCTGGGTGGTAAGTCTATCAGGTCTGACATGTAGGCTGGGGCATCTCCGTGAATGATTTTGTGAACTAGGGTGCATATTTTGAACGTGATGTGTTCTTTAAGTGGGAGCCAGTGTAACTTTTCTCGTAGGGGTTTGGCACTTTCAAATTTTGTTTTGCCGAATATGAGTCTAGCTGCAGTGTTCTGGGCTGTCTGAAGTTTCTTGATTATTTGCTCTTTGCAGCCAGCGTATAGTGCATTGCAGTAGTCTAGATGACTGAGTACCATTGATTGTATCAGATTTCGGAAGACGGTTCTTGGGAAGAAAGGTCTTACTCTTTTTAATTTCCACATTGAGTGGAACATCTTCTTGGTTGTGTTTTTCGCGTGACTTTCGAGTGTTAAGTGTCGGTCAATGGTGACTCCAAGAATTTTTAGGGTGTCCGAAATTGGAAGATTCAGTTTTGGTGTGTTCATGGTGGTGAATTTGTTCGTGTTATGTTGAGAGGTGAGTATTAGGCACTGGGCTTTTTCTACGTTGAGTTTCAACCAGGGCATTTTTTGAGGGGGGTACTTGGGGGTACTGAGTACCGGCACCTTTTCCATTGTCTGCTAAAATTGACCCATGGAACCCAAGTTTTAATGAAAGAACTCAGGCTCTACACACCAATTCTGTCTTGTCATAGATTCTATGACTGGTTGCAGGTGGCCTGGCTATTATGGTGTGGGTCCCTCAGTGATTACCCCACTCCTGAAGGGTAGCCTGGCATTTGAGTACCGGCACCTTTTTTGCTAGAAAAACAACACTGGTTTCAACTGAAATGCATCCGCCCATGAATGCATGATTTGTAGACTTTGGTTGATATCGTTGGCGATTTCCTTTAAATCTTGTTTGAATGGGATGTAGATCGTTACGTCATCTGCATATATGTATGGATTAAGGTTTTGGTTTGATAGTAGTTTGGCCAAGGGTGTCATCATTAAGTTGAATAAGGTCGGTGAGAGGGTCATTTGGCCTCTATCTGCCATCATGTTTCTATGTTTCTATCAGGGGCGTAGCCACGGGTGGGCCTGGGTGGGCCCAGGTCCACCCAGTTTTGGTTCAGGCCCACCCAGCAGTTGAGGCAGCGGAGCGGAGGGAGCAGGCTGAGCTCCTATCCCGCATCTGCCTCCCCAGCCCGCCGCCGCCGCCACCCGCCGTACCTTTAAATACTACAGTTTTGCTGGAGTCGCGGGCAGCCGGCATTGAAGACATTGGCAGGCTTACGCCGGTTCCAGCAGCCTTCCCTCTTCCCTCGTTGCAAGTCGGATGATGGCTCCGCCCTCGTAGATACAGGAAATACGTCAGAAGAGGGCGGAGCCATCATCCGACTTGCAACGAGGGAAGAGGGAAGGCTGCTGGAACCGGCGTAAGCCTGCCGATGTCTTCAATGCCGGCTGCCCGCGACTCCAGCAAAACTGTAATATTTAAAGGTACGGGGGGGGGGGGGGCGGGAAGGAAACAGGGCAGACGGGAGAGGAGGGTTGCTGCACATGGTGGAAGAAGGGGAGAGGAGGGTTGCTGGATGGAGGGAAGGGAAGAGGAGGGTTGCTGAACATGGTGGAAGAAGGGGAGAGGAGAGGGCAGGGGAGAGGAGGGTTGCTGGATGGAGGGAAGGGAAGAGGAGGGTTGCTGAACATGGTGGAAGAAGGGGAGAAGAGGGTTGCTGGACATGGTGGAAGAAGGGGAGAGGAGAGGGCAGGGGAGAGGAGGGTTGCTGGATGGAGGGAAGGGAAGAGGAGGGTTGCTGAACATGGTGGAAGAAGGGGAGAGGAGGGTTGCTGGACATGGTGGAAGAAGGGGAGAGGGCAGAGGAGAGGAGGGTTGCTGGATGGAGGGAAGGGGAGAGGAGGGTTGCTGCACATGGTGGAAGAAGGGGAGAGGAGGGTTGCTGGATGGAGGGATGGGGAGAGGAGGGTTGCTGGATATGGTGGAAGAAGGGGAGAGGAGGGTTGCTGGATGGAGGGAAGGGGAGAGGAGGGTTGCTGGACATGGTGGAAGAAGAGGAGAGGAGGGTTGCTGGATATGGTGGAAGAAGAGGAGAGGAGGGTTGCTGGATGGAGGGAAGGGGAGAGGAGGGTTGCTGGACATGGTGGAAGAAGAGGAGAGGGCAGGGGAGAGGAGGGTTGCTGGATGGAGGGAAGGAAGGGGAGAGGAGGTTTGCTGGACATGGTGGAAGAAGGGAGAGGGCAGGGGAGAGGAGAGTTGCTGGACATGGGTGGATGGAGGGGAGGGTAGGGGGAGAGGAGGGTTGCTGGACATGGAGGGGGAGGGAGTAGTGAGGAAGGAGATGAGATAACAGAAAAGGAAGAGAGTAGAAAAACTGCACATGGATGTGGAAAATAGGCAAAAGCTGGATCCACTGGACAGTCAAGTTTGCGGAGGACCCAGCTTTTACTTACGGATGTAGGACAAGAAATGAAGAAGAAAGGCGGAAAGTAAACAAATAAATGGAAAGGAAGCCCTGGAAACGGAGTTAAGAGGACAGATAGCAGAATCGGATACTGGGCCAGCATGATCAGAAAAACAGTCACCAGACAACAAAGGTAGAAAAAAAATCATTTTATTTTCATTATAGTGTTTGGAATATGTCCACTTTGAGAATCAGGTGCTCAACATTAAAAGTTTATATTTATTTACTTATTTATGGCATTTTATCCCACATTAAACATGAATTAAATTGGAACCTGGGATCATTTAATTTTTTTTTCCTGGAGACAGTAATGCATTGCCCCCCCCCCCCCCCCCAGGCTCTCTCCCTGGCTATAGCCAGCTCTGCAATTTTGAGGGGAGGTGCACCGGTGGATGGGGGGGGGTGCAGAGGTGGACCGGGGAGAGAGCCTGTTGTTAAACATTTACCAGCACACCACTGTCTAGTGCCCACCCATCCAACCTGTTGGCCCACCCAAAAATTGACTTCTGGCTATGCCACTGGTTTCTATATGTGAAAAGTATAGGATAATTATTTAGGGTTGCAAAATTAACATGTATTTTCTCAGCTAGAAAACCCCAGTAATCCTTATGCACCAGCTAGGGATGTTCCTGATGTTAGACAGGAAGAAAGTCTTTTTTTATTGATTTGTTTTAAAGTGTGAGGCAATAGGTTCTAAAGTTGGAAGAAAAGAACCTGAGCTCCAACAGTCAAGCAAGGTGAAGAAAAAAAAAGCACAAGGAAAGACCAAACATAAGTCTGTACCTCCATATACATATACATTGGCTACCAATCAAGGAATGTATCGCTTTCAAGATTTGTACCTTTATTCACAGAATAATACATGGTCTAGCTCCAAGCTATATGACTGAACTAATCGACTTACCAATTAGAAACACAATTGAATCAACCAGAACGTACTTAACTCTTCACTTCCCAAGTTGTAAAAACCTGAAGTATAAATCGACATACGCATCAAGTTTCTCCTACATATGCACACAGCTCTGGAATACACTATCAAAACGCCTGAAATCCACGAATAATCATCATGAATTCCGAAAAAACCTAAAGACTCACCTTTTCAAGAAGGCATACCCCACAGATCTGACATAAATACCGAATAATATAATATGGCAATTTAATAAGGAAACGGACAGTACTCAACCCCCGACACATGATCACTCCCTAGCATTTTGATTGAGATGAACCACCCCAACCTATTTACTGTTATTTCTTTACTGTATTGTCACTGTAACAGTACCCTAACTCTGTATTTGTTCACACTGGAATCTGTAACCACCTCTCCAGAACTATGTAAGCCACTTTGAGCCTACTAATAAGTGGGAAAAGGTGAGATACAAATGTAACAAATAAATAAAATTATACAGGAAAGGAAAGGACAAAGCGTACCTTATCTAAATACTGGTTTGGGTATTTGCACCTGAAAAGATATGCTAGATCACAAAAAAAAATCAATTCTTAAGACACACAATACAAAAGAAACTTATAGCTATAGAGTAAAAGAAAGAAAGTCATTACTTCTCTGACGGTTTCACTGTTGTTCCAGAGCGGTATTGCTGTACCTGTTAAAGAAATTACAGTTGTTAGTTAAATTGTTCTGCATGAAGAATTGTTTGAATATATGTTTATGCAACAAAAGACAAACAACCAGATGGGGTTCACACTCTCCACAGAAACAGAACACAACAGTAATTGGGTGGAAAGAACCCAATATCAAGTCACCACATCAAGGTAAGATGCTCCAAGGGAAACCTTTATTAGGACCCAACACGTTGTATGTAACGTGCTGTCAATACAAAACTAGCTTTTTGTATTTGTATTGACAGCACGTTACATACAACGCTTGTCAAGATGTTTACAATTTTGTAGACCCCTGAGGAAGGTATTTTAGCTGAAACACGGACCGTGTTGGGTCCTAATAAAGGTTTCCCTTGGAGCATCTTACCTTGACGTGGTGACTGATCACTTGATATTGGGTTCTTTCCACCCAATTACTGTTGTATTCAACAAAAGAACCAATTTTGTTAACTTGAACACCACATTTTCTATACCCCAAATTGGGATTAAAGTAAAGAAGTAATTTGTATTTACCTGGTTACTGGGTCTTAAAATCCTGTTCGTTTCGATTCTTCTCCGTAGTTTAGAACTTTGGAGACAAGGTTAGTTTAATTGTTTCTGAGCTCAGGGGTGAGCTGTAATAAAACAAAATTAGTAAAAAAAATACCCCCATCTTAAAGTACATTATATCAAAAATAGGCAGGGAGATCAAGCTCCTTATTCAAACCTAGGGGAATAACAGTCCTAATTTCAAAAATCAATTACCAGCGTGTTATCTATATCTCCTCTCCGTAGTATAACAGGTCTCTGCAATACAAAAAAAAATCTATAATCCTCAAATTTATGATTCATCATAACCAAAGGATTTTCCACTAATTTCCTATTGAGAGCTCTGAGAGGTTCTATCAGTCTCTTACTAAGAGCTCTTTTGTTTTTTCCTATGTACATTAGTTTGCATGGACAGTAACATGCATAAATAACTCTCTACCAGCACCCGATATTGAATGGATCTGACAATCATGATCACATAACATAACTACTACTACTACTTATCATTTCTATAGCGCTACTTGACGTATGCAGCGCTGTACACTTGAACATGAAGAGACTGTCCCTGCTCGACAGAGCTTACAATCTAATTAGGACAGACAAACAGGACAAACAAGAGATAAGGGAATATTAAAGTGAGGATGGTAAAATAAGGGTTCTGAAAAAGTGAATAAGGGTTAGGAGTTAAAAGCTGCATCAAAAAGGTGGGCTGCGTGGATAATGTTCATTCGGCAATGATGTCTCTTAATTCCATGTTCTTACCAGATGCTGATGGAACAAGAATATCTTTCAGAGTTCTACCTCTGCTATATAAAACCATTAGCGTCCTTATCATAAAAAGGATTTAATAAGGTGCCAATGTTCTCTCAAAAGTTTAATTATCTCATTTGACAAATGATTAAAATCCAAAGTGCACACGATATTTTATTTTCTACATGTTTTTCAGATTTTTTTTAAAGAGCTCTTCCCTGTTTTTGCTTTTTTATAACAATCATCTATGCATTTTGGGTGGAATCCTCTTTCAAGAAATCTAGACTTGAGGTCCATTGCTCGCAAACCCATATGTGGCATTTTCTGAACAAATGCATTTAGGGGCCTTTTTACTACACTGCGGTAAAGGCCTTGCGGTGTCCTCTGCACGTGGATTTGTCATGTGCTGAGGTCCCGTTTACCCCAGTGTTTTTTTGTTTTTTAAGGAAATGACTGTGCAGTAAGTATATACTTAGAAAAATAAAAAAAAGTGAGGTGGACTCAAGGAGGATATCGAAATATCAGTCTTTTATTCTAACAGGCATAAAACTGACCTGACACAGCCGTGTTTCGACACAAAGGCCTGCCTCAGGGGTCAAGTGGATCTTTTGTGTTGTGACGACAAAAAACTTAACTTAAAGATGTCAAGATCCTGGCTGCCAAACTGCTGTGTGATCCCTAGTACGAAATTCTCCCTGTCATGCAAATGACGCCTTGCATTGATTACATCACCAGTCTAGCCGGCAAAGCATCGTTTGCATTACAGTGAGACTTTCCTACTGGGGATCACACAGCGGGTTCGGCAGCCAGGATCCTGACATCTTATTTAAGTTTTGTTGTCACAACACAAGAGATCCACTTGACCCCTGAGGCAGGCCTTTGTGCCGAAACACGGCCATGTCGGGTCAGTTTCATGCCTTTTAGAGTAAAAGACTTTTCTATTTTGATATCCTCCTTGAGTCCAATTCACTTTTCTGCTTTACTGCTACTCACGTTTGTGTGAGGAATCCTTACTTCTCTTTTTTCCTTGTAAATATATACTTGCCATGTGGCCATTTCCTGAGGGAACCCTTACTGCCTCCTATTGAGGTGGCAGAAGGGGCTCTTGCACTAACCCAACAGTAACTGGGTAAGCCCTTGATGAAGAAAATTAAAAAACAATTTCCAGCATGATGGAAAGGGCACTTGGTGGGGACAGCACTACCACTGCCTCCCATGGTAAAGCTGGTGGTATTGCCGGATTGGCGCATGACAAAGCGGCGGTAGCTCTACCGCTGCGTTGTAAAAGGGCCCCTTACCTCTTAAAAATTGACTATATGGTAAATTTCTCTTTAAAGCTCTGCTATAAGAACTGTCATAATGCAGTAGCTTATTCATATCAGTTGGTTTTCTATTCAGATCGGTAACTAATCTAGCATTAATTTAATTAATTAATTAGTTACACTTGTATCCTACATTTTCCCACCTATTTGCAGCTCAGTGTGGCTTACATAGTACCGTAGAGGCATTCGCTAGTCCGGTAACGAAACAAATACAGGTGGTATTATGGTTGAGTAAGGAACATATGTTTCAGTTACAATGGGAATCAAGGAGAGGAAAGATTATTTAGTGCCCTGTACAAGCTTTGATTATGTTGTGTTGCAGAGTGCAGGCATTTATGTTGGGTTGGCAGGGTGCCCTTGGCCTGGATTGGCTGCTGTCATGGACAGGATGCTGGGCTCGATGGACCCCTGGTCTTTTCCCAGTGTGGCATTACTTATGTACTTATGAACAGGTAGGTCTTTAATGATTTCCTGAAGTTTAGGTGGTCGTAGGTTGTCTTCACAGCATTTGGTAGTGCGTTCCATAATTAATTAATGTCAAAGAATGCTATTTCATCTTTACTGTAATTTAATTGCTGTCTAAACTATTAATCCAATCATACAAATTCAAAAGATCATCCACTGTACCCTTCCAAACTATAAATATATGGAGTGGAGGAGTGGCCTAGTGGTTAAGGTGGTAGATTTTGGTCCTGAGGAACTGAGTTCGATTCCCACTTCAGGCACAGGCAGCTCCTTGTGACTCTGGGCAAGTCACTTAACCCTCCATTGCCCCATGTAAGCCGCATTGAGCCTGCCATGAGTGGGAAAGCGCAGGGTACAAATGTAACAAAAAAAATATCATCAATGTACATTTTCCTTGAGTGAGTGAAACATGGACCACCCAAGGTACTTGTTTTTAATAAAGTATTGCCTCTGGAGTACTTCATTTTGGATCTGCTTTTTTTTTTTTTTGCATTACCTTAGTCCTAATTTTATACATAAAGTAACAGCACCTTTAATTAATCGAGGGACTCTTTTACCAAGGTACACAGATGCCTATATGCAACCAACGTGTGCCAATTTGGAACTTCTGCCCAGCTACCTTGTGGCCTGGGCAGTAATTTCATTTTTTACGCATGTCTGCTACGTGCGCTGGAAAATATATTTTCTTTTCTGATGCACAGCGTTAACCGGGCGGCAATTGGCATTGTATGCATGTAGACGATTACCGCCCGGTTAACGCGTGAGACCTTACCACTAAGTGAACATTGCTGCCTGGATGTCCAACCGCCACCTGAAACTGAACATGTCCAAGACCGAGCTTATCGTCTTTCCACCAAAACCCACTTCTCCTCTTCCTCCACTTTCTATCTCAGTTGATAACACCCTCATCCTCCCCGTCTCATCTGCCCGCAACCTCGGAGTCATCTTTGACTCCTCTCTTTCCTTCTCTGCGCATATCCAGCAGATAGCCAAGACCTGTCGCTTCTTCCTCTTTAACATCAGCAAAATTCGCCCTTTCCTCTCTGAACACACCACCCGAACTCTCGTCCACGCTCTCATTACCTCTCGCCTGGACTACTGCAACTTACTCCTCACCGGCCTCCCACTTAGCCATCTATCCCCCCTTCAGTCTGTTCAGAACTCTGCTGCACGTCTCATATTCCGCCAGAACCGATATACTCATATCACCCCTCTCCTCAGGTCACTTCACTGGCTTCCGATCAGATACCGCATTCAATTCAAGCTTCTCCTTCTTACCTACAAATGCACTCAGTCTGCTGCCCCTCACTACCTCTCTACCCTCATCTCCCCTTACGTTCCCGCCCGTAACCTCCGTTCACAGGATAAATCCCTCCTCTCAGTACCCTTCTCCACCACCGCCAACTCCAGGCTCCGCTCATTCTGCCTCGCCTCACCCTATGCTTGGAACAACCTTCCTGAACCCTTACGCCAAGCCCCCTCCCTGCCCATCTTCAAGTCTTTGCTTAAAGCCCACCTCTTCAATGCTGCGTTCGGCACCTAACCCTTTACCGTTCAGTGAATCCAGACTGCCCCAATTTGACTGCCCCGATCGGACCGACCGTTCACTTGTCTATTAGATTGTAAGCTCTTTGAGCAGGGACTGTCTCTCTTTGTTAAATTGTACAGCGCTGCGTAACCCTAGTAGCGCTCTAGAAATGTTAAGTAGTAGTAGTAGTAGGCCCAAAATGGACGTGCACCAATTTTCATTTTGTCGCATGTCTATTTTTGGGCCCCCCCCCCAAAAGGTCTTTTTACAGGTGCGCTGACAAAATTGATCAGCGCGCGTCCAAAACACGTGCCTACAGTAGCACAGGCCATTTTTTGGCACACCTTAGTAAAAGGACCCCCAAATTTCTCTTCGATTCACTATACATTGTAGGAGTCAGAGTCAAATTTAGACGTTGGAAAAATGACGTCGGAGTTGAAGGTTTATGTACTGACTCCACAGACCTGCTTATACTTTCTAGTGGAAAAGAATTTGCAGTATTCCTTTTTAGAAGATACATTTTGGGAAATATGTTACTTGTAAACGAAGACACAAAATCATTCTGGGGGGGAACACGTAAAAAGATTGCAGTGAAAAATCAAATCACGCTCACTTTTCCACGCTATTTCTTTAGAGAATTTACATCCTGCTCGTTTGGTTTTTCTGTCAAAACTATTGTGATCGGGTTTCTTTCCCGCCACATGCTGAGGGTTACTGAGAAGGCAGAAGACAGAAACATAAGTAATTCACCAAAGATGAAGCTTTCTCCTTGCCCTTGAGATCAATTTATTCAGATTCTGAAAATAAGAAAAAAAGGTTTTTCCTCTCTAAAATGCAGGTGTTCGGAGGGACTGGCGCTGCAGCACCTTTTAACCACTGCTCCCATCCATCGAACCACAGCGCATAAATCTTACCACCCTCAGGATTAAGGTACATGAGAGACGTAAGAAAAATAGGAGCTTTGCAACTTTTCAGCCATTAAGTGGAACCTTAGAAAATGATGCTTTAGCACATGCTTTAACCTTTCTCTACCATGGCAGTGTATAGCTAATTTTCAAACACTTATTTGGGAACCAGAGCTGTTTATTTGGTTTCCAGTTCTGGCTCAAAACATCTTGTGTGTGTTAAGAATGTACAGTAAACCAACTATAAATGCATAAAACCAACTTTACAAGCATAAAACCACTGAATGAATGCATGTAAACTTGATTTACATGAGTTAAAAATGTTAACACGTTAATCATGTTTTAAATGCATTCATTTCTAAAACACCCACGCAAAAATTTGCCCCTCCCCAAAAAAAAAATCCAAAAGAGATCTATAAATGAACCAAAACTCTTTTCTGTGTATACCCCTATCAGGAGCTATGCCAGATGAGGCCCACTGGTGTGACTGATGGTCTGGGCTGTCGTGAAGGACATCATAGCTGATTTTATTTTCTTTATTTTTATTTCTTTATTTTTTATTTATTTGCATTTGTATCCCACATTTTCCCACCTATTTGCGGGCTCAGTGTGGCTTACAATACATTGTAAATGATGGAAATACAATTAGTTGTAATACGATTATGGATTACATTATGAAGAGTTATGGGAAGACAGAGTAAATTCAGGATATCATTTGGGAATAGAACAGCGGAATATAACAGTGGTGAATTGAGAAGGGGACAAAACAGTATCTGGGGAACATAAAGGTCTAACAATTTTATCTGTGGGTAGGGTTTTAAGAGTGGTGAAGATACGGGAGAAGAGAATTCAGAAGAGAGTGTATTGGTGCGTATCTATTAGTTTGTATGGACTTCGTGTGTTTTGATCCTTGCTGTAGATTTTCTCAAAGAGATAAGTCTTCAGTAGTTTGCGGAAGTCGGTCAGTTCGTAGATCGTTTTCAGGTTGCGTGGTAGTGTATTCCAGAGTTGTGTGCTCATGTATGCGAAGGTTGATTCGTGCAGTACTTTGTATTTTATGCCTTTGCACTTAGGGAAATGGAGATTGAGGAAGGTTCGGGATGATCTTTTAGCGTTTCTGTAAAGGTCTAAAATACAAACTAACACATGCGTCAACTTTTTCCTACTTGAGCACACAATTCTATTTAAATCTTCACAAATATTTCAAGAAACACGTATTTATTATTTATTTATTTATTGCATTTGTATCCCACATTTTCCCACCTCTTTGCAGGCTCAATGTGGCTTACAGTACATCATGAATGGTGGAAATACATAAGAAAATAGACATTTAGTATTGCAGAAAGATCTTGGGTAACATAATAATGAAAAAACATGATAGTAGTGTAATAAGCAAATATTGTAAGACAGTTCTGGATTTCTGTGTAGGAGTTCACATTTGTTGATCTATGTGGTATGCCTTGTTAAAGAGATGGGTCTTCAGTAGTTTGCGGAAGTTAGTTAGTTCATAGATCGTTTTTAAGTTGCGCGGCAGCGCGTTCCAGAATTGTGTGCTCAAATAGGAAAAGGTTGACGCATGTGTTAGTTTATATTTTAGACCTTTACAGTTGGGGAATGAAGATTAAGGAATGTGCGGGTTGATTTTTTAGCATTCCTGGGTGGTAAGTCTATCAGATCTGACATGTAGGCTGGGGCATCTCCGTGAATGATTTTGTGAACTAGGGTACAGAAAGATGATACAGAGTTCCATAATAAGAAATACTCTAATCAGAACATGGAAAAGAATCATTCAGCAGAAAAACAAGGGGAGGAAAGGAACTAAAGAACTGAGCTGGAGAACAACAGATAGAGATGAGGCAGTCAAAGCAGAAGAGGGCCAACCAACTCGTGAAAAAGAAGCACATAGAGTCTTCAAGAATAGGTGAGTGTTGAAAGATGCCTTTGTTGATAGACCAGATACAGTCCTTGTTTCGGCAAACCACCTGCATCGGGGGTCTTAATAGCAGCCAATTATCATATATGCCTGATATCTGACAACACAAGCTGCCCTGTGTTGCTACAGTTTGTTCACCAGACAGGTCACACAAATTTGTATATTCTTCTAGGATTATGGAAAAGTTTCGTGATTGACTTTTCTATTGATTCATTGGAGCGTAGTATTTGACCATTGACTACCATTAAGGCCCCTGATGCAGGCAGTTTGCCGAAACACGGACTGTGTCGAGTCTCTCAGTAAAGTCATTTTTCGACGCTTACCTATTCTTGAAGGCCCCATATGCGTCTTTGCCACGAGCTGGAAAATAGCATAGGGAAAATAAAAGGGAAATAAAACTACAAAAAGAAAAAGGTAAAAGCAGAAGAAAACATTTATTTATTTATTTGTGACACTTATATCCAAAGCGTTTTTGAGGGGGTACTTGGGGGTACTGAGTACCAGCACCTTTTCCATTGTCTGCTATAGTTGGCCCACGGTCCCCAAGTTTTAATGAATGAGCTCAGACTCTACACACCAATTCTGTCTGGTCATAGATTCTGTGACTGGTTTCAGGGGGACTGGTTATTGTGAGGTGGGTCCCTCAGTGATCATCCCACTCTTGAAGGGTGGCTTGGCATTTGAGTACAGGCACGTTTTTTGCTAGAAAAAAATGCACTGCTTATATCCCATATGATCCTAAACAAGTTTGAGTTCATTGTGGTTTGCAATAAACAGTATAGGATACATAACAAAGAATAATGCATAAGAAAGTAATTTGTTGTAAGAATCCAATTTTACAATACAGTATCATAAACATACTGGGATAACTATGGGTGTTTAACTTTTAGAAAATCTATTATGAATGAGAAATTGTACATGAAGCAAAGAGAAAGTTAATGGTAAATAGAGTAATAACCAATTCAGGGAATAATTAATTGTTTGAGATATGGCAGTGGCGTACAAAGGGGGGGGGCGGTGGGGGCAGTCCGCCCCGGGTGCACGCCGCTGGGGGGTGCCGCGGCGCGCGCCTGCTGTGAGAGTTCGCTAACTTCTCTCGTTCGCTGCAGCTCCCTCAGCCCCGGAACAGGTTACTTCCTGTTCCGGGGCAGAGGGAGCTGCAGCGAACGAGCAAAGTTAGTAAACTCACAGCAGGCGCGCGCTGCGGCACCCCCCCCCAGCGGCATGCACCCGGGGGGGGGGCTCTTTCGTGGGGGGGTGTCTTTTGCCGGGGGGGGGGTCAGTGCTGCATCGGGGGGGGGGGGCGCTGCACCCGGGGGCGGGGCGCTGCCCCGGGTGTCCGCCCCCCTAGGAACGCCACTGAGATATGGTTGTTTTTGTGAGGGTTTGTTTGCATAGGAATGATTATATTGGGTAGCAAATATTTATACTATACTCTCAGGTAGAGACAATTGAAACAACTAAGCCAGATGGCTTACCCATAGCATCAATAAAACATTTCAATTGCTTAGGGTCAAAGAGAATATAATCATTCACATCAAATTTAACAGAACATTTACAGGGAAACTACAGGGAAAAAAGCCAAAATCTGTTGATGCAAGACTAACTTGTGGGGTTAGAAGAAATCAGGGAAAATTGAAACACTTTTTCCTAAAACCAATATATCACGATATAATCTCAAAGCCCAGTTTCTGTCAGACTCTAAAGGAAAGGTAGCTTTCAAAGTTTTTACAAGACAAAATTTCCTGCTGTGAATTCTGCAAAAATGTAGTCACGTCCAAACTATCGACTGATCTGATTGATGATTTCTAGGCTCACTGTGGCTTCCAGGTCTTAAATAAGAAGCCTGGGTTAGGAGATGAGTAGCATCATAGGACATTTCAAGAACTTTGGAAAAATATTTCTTCACTGTCTCCATAGACAACATGAAAGGATATTTAGGGAACTCTACAAATCTTAAATTAAGATGTCTTGCTTGATTTTATAATGCTTCCAGCTTAAAATGTACTACAACCTTGTGTAACCCTGGAAAGGCATAATCGAAAGGGACGTCCAAGTTTTGATGAGGTCGTCTTCACAAAACGTCCCGATGCAGGGGTGGGGAAACCCGTATTATCAAAATAAGTTGGATGTCCATCTTTCGTTTCGATGATATGGTCAGGGACGTCCAAATCTTGAAATTTTGGTCGTCCTTAGAAATGGTTGTCCCTAGACTTGGTCGTTTCTGATTTTTGGCGATAATGGAAACCAAGGACGTCCATCTCAGAAATGACCAAATGCAAGCCCTTTGGTTGTGGAAGGAGCCAGCATTTCTAATGCACTGGTCCCCCTGACATGCCAGGACACCAAACGGGCACCCTAGAGGGCACTGCAATGGACTTCAGAAATTGCTCCCAGATACATAGCTCCCTTACCTTGTCTGGTGAGCCCCCCCAACCCCCACGAAAACCCACTACCCACAACTGTACACAACTACCATAGCCCTTACGGGTGAAGGGGGGCACCTAGATGTGGGTACTTCGGGTTTGTGGTGAGTTTTGGAGGGCTCGCTGTTTCCTCCACAAGTAACAGGTAGGGGGGTATGGGCTTTGGTCCGCCTGCCTGAAGTGCACTGCACTCACTAAAAGGCTGCAAATTGGTGGGAAAATGTGGGATACGAATGAAACAAATAAATAAATAAAACTGCTCCAGGGACCTGCATACTTCTGTCATGGACCTGAGTATGACATTTGAGGCTGGCATAGAAAGATATTCTTTGAGGGTGGGAGGGGTTAGTGACCATTGGGGGAGTAACGGGAGGTCATCCCCGATTCCCTCCGGTGGTCATCTGGTCATTTCAGGCACCTTTTTGTGCCTTGGTCGTGAGAAAAACATGACCAGGTAAAGTCGTCCAAGTGCTTGTCAGGGATATCCTTTTTTTTCCCATCATGGGTCGATGACATCCTAGTGTTAGGCATGCCCAAATCCCGCCTTCGCTACGCCTCCTTGAACTTTAGCCATCCCTGCAATGGAAAGCAGTTGGGGACGTCCAAAATCGGCTTTCGATTATACCGATTTAGATGAACCTGTGAGAAGGAAGTCCATCTTCCGATTTGTGTCGAAAGATGGGCGTCCTTCTCTTTCGAAAATGAGCCCGCTAGTTCTGGGCACCAGCTAGCTCTTTAGGTCAGGTACCCGAACCAGGACCACAAACAAGTTTTCTTTCACTGAGTTGGGTGCAGGTCGGGGTCAGGCTTGATCCCAGTAGGCCAGGGTTTTAAGCCACATTCTTTAGGTATTTCTTTATCAGTCTGGATGCAAATTGACTTCACTCGCACTCCAAAGAAACTCTTCACTCCAGCTTTTATTTAAAAAAAACTGCAAACTTTAATGGAATGCTGCAACAGGCAGATTTTCAAACTTCATAGTTTTCTTTGCAGCAAAACAGTTGATATTGCTTAAAGAGATTACTTAAGCCAGTCCAACACTATGGATAAATGTACTTATTCACTAAACGTATTCAGTTTTTTTATAATCCTAGGGTATTTACATATGTGCAGCAATCACCAGTCTTCTGATACCCATCCTTTCTGGCAGAACAATACAAGGCTGTGGGTCCCTATGCCCTCCGTGGGAGAGCCGTTCAGCTGGGCTTTTACCCAGCCGCTGGACCTCCTCTAGACCAGCCCTCTTTGTCTGTCCTTCTACTCTCAGGGAACATTTCCACAAGCTGCTCCCCTCACGTTGAGCAGGCTCTTCCTGTTCCAGCTCCCAGGATGGAGTTCCCCTTCTCCCCACCCAGAGATTCATTCTTATTTAGTAAGCGGTGCTATGGGCGTGTTAGCGTTTTTTAACACACGTAAATGGTGTGCTCGCGTTAAACGCTCACGTGCCCATAGAAATATATAGGCGTGTTAGCATTTAACGAGGCTTAAATTTACAGTTGCATTAAAAATTCTAATGCGCCTTAGTAAACATACCCCTTAATGCTGATGTAAGCAGAAACTCTCTCTTTATTTAGCCTGAGGTTATTTGGTCTGACCAGGATACCCCTTCTCGTCATGGATCCTGGTAGGGGTAAAGGCAACCAAAGACCATGTGTTCAGTAAAGGCGCCATTTTTATATCATTCAAAATTCACTACAACTATGACATCTAATTTCCATTTAATCCCACAAACATTTCCCTCAGCAACTTTCCCATAAAACACTCCCCTTGGGTTGGGTTTCTCAATTCCTTTTCAACTTAATCCCTCCCACCAGTAACTCTATAGAGTTCTCTCATTGGTTCCAGTAATCCCCAATATAATAGGGGATTACACTTTTCTTTAACCAAAGCCACGGTTTAGGCCTGCTGATCGATCAGTTGTTGATCGATTAGTCCAAAATGACCCCCAACTCATCTGATTGCTTAGAAACTTGAGTTTGCAAAAAAATTGAACTTCTCATCCAAATGGTCAGAAAATGTTTTCTTCATCTTGTCTGTAGCTGACATCACCTCCACCAGTGCTGGACACTGGACTTGAACCCCTGATCACGCTCAACTCTCTGGTGCTCATATCTCCAGTCCTGGTATACCTTCAATATAATGAAAGCTGCTTATGTAGCCAAAACAATTTATGAGAAGAAATCCACCAAAAGACGGAGAACTCAAAACGCCCCACGGTAAACAGTAGTACAAGAATAAGAGTGGGAGGGCGACCAAGGATACCAAAGACTGGAAGATGTATGTTGATAAAAGAGTTTATTGAGGTATGAAGACTTGACACAGCGTTGTGTTTCGGCTGTTAGGCCTGCATCAGGAGTCTATAAAAATGCATACATGCAATTAAAAATAAGAAATTAAAAACAGGTCAAATACAAAGTAATACACAAATAAATTACACTCATATACACAGATATAAAAAGACATAATAAATATATATATATATATAAGTGTTTATGTGGGTAAGACATAATTATATTTTAATTCTCTTAAACAAAATATGAAGAAGATGACGAATAAATATTATAATATGACTTAAAATACATATGGAATAAAATTTGTGCTGCTATCCAAATTTTATCACAAACACATGTATATAAAATATACAGCAAAAGATATATGTTAAAAATGCATCATCACAGGTTATTGGGTGTGCTTCAAAACATGGTTTAAAACAATCAAAGCACAGAAAGAGAGTGGGAAATGGACCAATGACTCCAAGAGAACGGGAGATAAGATATCAAAGAACCACTTTATTCAATGATATCTTATCTCCCGTTCTCTTGGAGTCATTGGTCCATTTCCCACTCTCTTTCTGTGCTGTTATTTTTACGTGGGAGTTAGTGTTCATCCACTTAGGTGGATTACTCTCTCCTTAAAACAATCAAAGATACATGAAAGGATGTAACTTGAACATGGGTCATGACAAGATGTAACTTGAACATGGGTCATGACAAGATGTAACTTGAACATGGGTCATGACAAGTTGCATGTACTTATGTAGAGATCATGTGAAGTTAGGGTAATAAAATTAAGGTAGTAAATGTTATGGATGAGCTGCTGACATATTAAGGCAGTCTTTATTGAAGAGGACGATAAATGGCAAATTTAATGGTATGGTGATGTGTGAGGCACTATGTTATTAAAAAAACAGAATTAAAATAAGTAAAACCAAGAAAAACCTCATATGGAATAGTGAATGAATGGATAAAAGATGAAAACTGAAAATAACTAGTATAGTGTTGTGATAACACTGACCTTATTCACAGGCTGCTTCTGAAAGATGATGACGAAAAGTCTTCAAAGTAGAAAACTAGTCTGATAAAAAATTCAAAACGTCATTTTTTTGTCACACGATATATATTATACTTAACTAGTAAAAAAGCCCCGTTTCTGATGCAAATGAAACGGGGGCTAGCAATGTTTTCTTCTGTGTGCATGTGGGAGTGTGTGTGTCCCTGCCCTCTGGCCTCTCTCCCCTCCCCCCCTGAGTCCTTCACTGTTACAGAGCCAGTGATTTGATTTCGTGCTCTGCTGTTTTCCTTCACTGACTGTGTTACAGAGAGGGCGGGGCAGACACTCATAGGGTAACCGGATATCTCGCCCCCTTCACACTTCCGGCTGGAGGCTTCATAGAACGTTGGTGTTGCTTTTTATATAGAGAGATTATATTTCACTATTACCTTTAAGCTTACTGACATATATACATATTTCTTCAACTTACTGTTATGATCGTGGTCAGAACCCCTCTCAAACTCACCTTTTTCCTGGGGGTCAGCTTCTTAGCTGGCTTCTGTTTCTTTTGTCTGTCCTTTCTGAGCTAGCTCTCTCTCTCTCTCTGTGCTGGCAGCTTCCAGCAGCATGACTCTAATTGTTTCACTTTACCACAGCTGTGTGGGTGGACTGAGTTAGCTCTATCTCTCTTTGGGTGTACTGGCTTCAAGTGCTTCACGGTGCTGCATTGGTGTGGGTTGGGCCTCTCTGGGTTTGTGTGCTGTTGCCTGGGGCTAAGGAGTGTGACATCATCTGGGAGGGCCTTGATAAGGAAGTGGTATTCTCTCCTTCAGCGCCTTTGCAACGTTTGCTTTTGCTATAATTGCTATAGGGCCAGGTCAGTGTTAGTGCAGTGTGCACTTGTGACTTGTATGTGTTTAGCTCCCCTGCTTTTTCCCTTCTGGCTCCCCTGCTTCCCCTTCTGTGGCTTTAGAAGCTCTTCTGTGCTTGGGGGTTTGTAGCCTTCTGTGTTGGGTGCTTTAGAAGCACTTCTGGTTCTGCTATGTTTAAAGCACTTCTGCTTTGCTTGTGTTAGTTTCCATGCTTTTTCCTCTTGTTGCTGATAGAAGTTCTTCAGGTTTTGGTGCTGTTAGGAACACCTTTGGTAGTTTAGTGTTGTAGGAGCTCTGTGATAGCTTGGTGCTTAGGAGCACCTGTGGTAGCTTTGTATTGTACTTTCCTGCTTTTCCTTTGTGGCTTCCCTGCTTTCCCTTGTAGTGCTTGGTAGCACTTCTGCTGTGTGTTTAGTGTTTAGTAGCTCTGCTGTTGGTTCACTGTTAGGAACCTCTTGTAAGTTTAGTACTTGGAGCACTTCTGTTGCTAGCTTGTTCAAGGATCCTGGTCCCTGTGTTATCCGGTATCCGGTAAGTCCCGCCGGCCACTCAAACCCAAGGGCTCAACCCTTGGGGGGGGTAGTGGCCAAGTGCAGGTGAAGCTGTACGGACCAGTCCGGTGTGTTCCAGTCCAGTGTTCTCCAGTCCGGGGGATTCCAGTCCAGTGTTACAGTCCGGGGGATTCCAGTCCAGGGTTCCAGTCCAGTGTCCTCCAGTCCGGGGGATTCCAGTCCGTGTGTTCCGGCTCGCTGGGCGGTGCCTGCAGTCCTTGCCAGGTGCCAGTGTGCCTGCCCAGCATTGGTTGGTGGGTTTGCCTGCTGCTGTCACTCCTTGTTAGCAGCCCAAGGGCTCACGTTTGCTCCAGAGCCCGGCCCTGCGGGCTCTGAACCTGAGAACCTGACACTTACGTTTTAATTTTTTATCAGACTAGTTTTCTACTTTGAAGACTTTTCGTCATCATCTTTCAGAAGCATCCTATGAATAAGGTCAGTGTTATCACAACACTATACTAGTTATTTTCAGTTTTCATCTTTTATCCATTCATTCACTATTCTATATGAGGTTTTTCTTGGTTTGACCTGTTTTTAATTTCTTATTTTTAATTGCATATATGCATTTTTATAGACTCCTGATGCAGGCCTAACGGCCAAAACACAACACTGTGTCGAGTCTTCATACCTCAATAAACTCTTTTACCAACATACATCTTCCAGTCTTTGGTATCCTTGGTCGCCCTCCCACTCTTATTCTTGTACTATTATTTGCCCCAAAAAATCTAGATGATGGTCTTTCTAACAAATTAGCATAAAATGCAACTGTTCATTTACTATCAAATACTTATCGCTTTACACATATTACTCATGTGTTTAAATAAAGAAATAGATTGGATAGCCTGACAAGACTGACAGTGTGACGGACCAATCAGCACCGGTAGTTGTCAAAGGAGGATATTTAAATATTACGTTATGCAGCATGCGCCTGCGTTCTGGCTACAGAGAGGAGTTTAGACATTTGATCTCCCCTGGAAGAGTTGAAATAAGATTTATGGATTGCTGACGTTATCAGGTGAGATTTGTAATTCATAGACAATGATTGATTGTGAAGGCGAAAGAAGAGCAATTAGCATGATGTTTTGTAGCTTGTTCTCCTGAAGACGCCATTTGGCAAAACGTGGTTCCGCGTTGGGAACAAGAGCACGGATTTTAAACACAGATTGCACTGTTTCAACTCACAGGATACCAGCATCACTATGCAACCGGATAACAGCCTTGAGATAAGTGGTTTTGAAACAAGTCATGATACAGACTGTAGTTTTTGAAATCGTTTGAGATAAGTGATATGTGACATCATATTATACAGACTGTAGATTTGGGAAGTTGTTTGATATATCACCTGGAACTGTGAATGGTTATCGTAATAAGAAGACATATACAGGGCAGGGAGAGAGGGATCCATTGCTATGATGGTTATATGCTGGTACCATGTTAAGTACATAAGTAATGCCACACTGGGAAAAGACCAAGGGTCCATCGAGCCCAGCATCCTGTCCACGACAGCGGCCAATCCAGGCCAAGGGCACCTGGCGAGCTTCCCAAACGTACAAACATTCTATACATGTTATTGCTGGAATTATGGATTTTTCCCAAGTCCATTTAGTAGCGGTTTATGAACACCACTTTGCTTAGAAAGTTGCACTTATAAATTCTAATTAGCGTCAATTAGTAACAATAAATCCTTGTTAGTAGCCATTTATGGGCACTTCTTGGCTTGTTGAACAATTAAGTTACATGTTCAAATTGGCTGTGCGATTAAATTGCACGCACAACTGTAGTCACCATATGTAGAATCCAGGGGATAATTCAGATTATGAAATATTCAATATGATATGATTTACTTTGAAATTCAATTCAAATTTAGTTCAAATCAATTCTTGTATACCATTAATATCCCCTTTCCAGGGATCAGTACGGTTTACATTCTAGATGGGACAAAAGCAGATAGTGTTAGTGTGAGGTATGAGAAACATTAGAGACCATTGGATTAATGCATGAGACTAAAACATTAATGAAAGGATAATGGATGATACTAGGAAGTAGAAGTCATGATGGATTATTACAAAGCAGTCTGTGAAGAGAGAGGTTTTTAGCCTCTTCCTGAAGTTGAGGTAGCTGTTTTCTGTTCTGATGGGAATAGGTAGAGAGTTCCATATTTTGACTCCAAGAACAGGGATTAGAGAGATGAAAATCTTCTGATTTCGAATTGTCTTTTGGAACGGTGATGCTAGCATCGGTTGTTTCAGTCTGTTAGACTGGACCAGAACATAGCAAAGCGGTCTTAGCCAGTAGTTCAGAGGTGAAGCCCTGTAGGATTAAGAAAAACATAATAGCATTTTCATACACATAGTAACATAGTAGATGACGGCAGAGAAAGACCTGTACGGTCCATCAGTCTGCCCAACAAGATAAACTCATATGTGTTACTTTATGTGTATACCTGACTTTGATTTGTATCTGCCATTTTCAGGGCACAGACCGTAGAAGTCTGCCCAGCACTAGCCCCGCCTCCCAACCACTAGGCCTGCCTCCCACCACCGGCTCTGCCACCCAATCTCCGCTAAGCTTCTGAGGATCCATTCCTTCTGAACAGGATTCCTTTATGTTTATCCTACACATTTTTGAATTCCGTTACCATTTTCATCTCCACCACCTCCCACGGGAGGGCATTCCAAGCATCAACCACTCTCTCCGTGAAAAAATACTTCCTGACATTTTTCTTGAGTCTGCCCCCCTTCAATCTCATTTCATGTCCTCTAGTTCTACCGCCTTCCCATCTCCGGAAAAGGTTCGTTTGCGGATTAATACCTTTCAAATATTTGAACATCTGTATCATATCACCCCTGTTTCTCCTTTTCTCCAGAGTATACATGTTTAGGTCCACAAGTCTCTCCTCATACGTCTTGTAACGCAAATCCCATACCATTCTGGTAGCTTTTCTTTGCACCGCTTTAATTCTTTTTACATCCTTAACAAGATACGACCTCCAAAACTGAACACAATACTCCAGGTGGGGCCTCACCAACGACTTATACAGGGGCATCAACACCCCCTTTCTTCTGCTGGTCACACCTCTCTCTATACAGCCTAAGAACCTTCTAGCTACGGCCACCGCCTTGTCACACTGTTTCGTCGCCTTCAAATCCTCAGATACTATCACCCCAAGATCCCTCTCTCCGCCCGTACCTATCAGACTCTCCCCGCCTAACACATACGTCTCCCGAGTATTTCTATTCCCTAAGTGCATCACTTTGCATTTCTTCGCATTGAATTTTAATTGCCAAACCTTAGACCATTCTTCCAGCTTCCGTAGATCCTTTTTCATGTTTTCCACTCCCTCCCTGGTGTCCACTCTGTTGCAAATCTTAGTATCGTCCGCAAAAAGGCAAACTTTACCTTCTAACCCTTCGGCAATGTCACTCACAAATATATTGAACAGTACATCAATGTATTTGATTTCCTATCATTGTAATAACACAGCTAATAGTATTGAAGACTAGTTGCTTTTACTAAAATAGAAGAAAAGCACACAGCACTTTTTGAAAAAAGTAATTTTCCATTCTACTACTTGGAAGAATTTGGCTACGGTATTCCCAGCATGAATGATATTAATAGACCATGAAGAATCCCCTCTTTTCTTCCAAAATGTATGGTTCTGGGAATGGAAACGGTTTTGCTCCCTGCTGCTCTATCTAAAGGGCAGACATGGAAACATGAACAAAATCCAGTCTCCAACAGGGGCTGATAAATATAGAAGTGAAATAAAAAGAATTATTTGCAAAAAAAATAACTACTGGCTTAAATAGACTCTAAACTATTTTGCAAACTCTTTTTTGATTTTTAAAATTGGTGTATGATGCTGATTCAGATGTTTTCTTAGGTGCACAAATATTAGACTTAGATATGGACTTTCCTCACGGGCTCAACCTAACTATAGTCCAACCAGAACGGTCAAAAGAAAGACTTGTTTGGAGCTTGAGAGAATTTCCATAACTACATTTCTAGGTCTGGAATGCAATGAGCACTAAGGGAATATAATATATAGAAACAGAGAATAATGAAGGCAGATAAATACCATGAGGGGCATTTTCGAAAGAAACGTCCAAGTTTGGATTTGGACGTCTTTGTAAAACGTCCAAATCTGGAGGTGGGGAAAAGCTCATTTTCGAAAAAAGATGGACGTCCATATTTTTCGTTTTGAAAATACCATAAAAGACATCCATTAAAGAAATCCAAATCAAAGAAAAAAACCGTCCAAATCAAAGAAAAAAATCCAAATCAAAGAAAAAAAACGTCCAAATCTAAGAACGTCCTTGGATTTGAACATCTTTGACTTTCGGCGATTTTTGAAACCAAAGACGTCCAAGTCAAAAATGTCCAAATGCAAGCCATTTGGACGTGGGAGGAGCCAGCATTTGTAGTGCACTGGTCCCCCTGACATGCCAGGACAGCAATCGGGCACCCTAGGGGGCACTGCAATGGACTTCATAAAATGCTCCAAGGTACATAGCTCCCTTACCTTGTGTGCAGCCCCCCCCAAAACCCACTATCCCCAACTGTACACCACTACCATAGCCCTTACAGGTGAAGGGGGCACCTATATGTGGGTACAGAGGGTTTGTGGTGGGTTTCGGAGGGCTCGCTGTTTCCTCCACAAATGTAACAGGTAAGGGGGGATATGGGCCTGGGTCTACCTGTCTGAAGTGCACTGCACCCACTAAAACTGCTCCAGGAACCTGCATGCGCTGTCATAGACCTGAGTATGACATCTGAGGCTGGCATAGATGCTGACAGGTAATATTTTTAATAATGTTTTTTTAGGGTGAGAGGGGTTAGTGACCACTGGGGGAGTAAGGGGGGTCATCCCCAATTCCCTCCGGTGGTCATCTGGTCATTTCAGGCACCTTTTTGTGCTTTATTTGTAATAAAAACACGTCCGGGTGAAAACGTCCAAGTTTTATTGCTGGATGTCTCTGCCTTTTTCCATTATGGCTCAAAGACGTCCAAGTGTTAGGTATGCCCAAGTCTCGCCTTAACCACGCCTCTGATACGCCCCCTTGAAATCTGGACGTCCTTGCGACGGACTTCAGCTAGAGACGTCCAAAATCGGGTTTCGATTATACCGATTTGGACGTCTCTAGGAGATGGACGTCCAAGTGCCGATTTACGTCACTTTTTGGACGTCCATCTCTTTTGAAAATGAGCCTGCATATGACCTATCCGGTCTGCCTATCCGTACCATCTACTATCCCTTCCTCTCCCAGAAAGATCCTCTGTACTTATCCCAGGCTGTCTTGAATTCAGATGTTTATGTTTGTTTTCTAAAAAGTTTAATATACTGCAGCTTCCAACAGGAGGATCATAGCGGTTTACAGTCAGAACGCCTTCATACTAATGGAAAAGCAAAGGCATCAAAAGGTTTAAAAGAACAATAATGCAGTAAAACAAAACATGTATAGAGGAATTTTCAACGATCTCAGAGCCAAACCCCTGTGGAAAGGCCAAAGGCACGCTGAACAATGTAAGTTTTGTCTCCAGCACTTCCACAGGGAGGCCACTGCACAAATTCACCACCCTTTCCATGAAGAAGTATTTCCTGAGGTTATTTCTGAGCCTGTCCCCTTTCAACTTCATCCTATGCCCCCTCATTCCAGAGCTTCCTTTCAATCAGGGGTGTAGCCAGACTTCGGCGGGAGGGGGGTCCAGAGCTTGAGGTGAGGGGGCACATTTTAGCCCCCCTCCGGCGCCGCCGACCCCTTTGCCATTTCCGACCCCCCCACCGCCGCCGCTGTCGCCACCACCAACTTTGACCCCCCCCCCCGCCGCCGACCCTCTTGACCCCCCCCTCCCACTGCCAACCCTCCCCCGCCACCGTTGTGTCCTACCTTTGCTGACGGGGGACCCCAACCCCCGCCAGCCGAGGTCCTCTTCTTCTGGCACAAGGCTTCATTCTGTTTCTGTGAGTACAACATGCAGGACGTCAGACTCAGAAACAGAACGAAGCCTTGCGGCGGAAGACGAGGACCTTGGCTGGCGGGGGTTGGGGTCCCCCGCCAGCAAAGGTAGCCCAAGGCGGCGGCGGGGGAGGGTTGGCAGTGGGAGGGGGGTCGAGAGGGTCATTGGCAGTGGGGTCCAGGGCCAAATCTACGGGGTCCCAGGCCCCCGTGGCCCCAGGTAGCTACGCCACTGCTTTCAACTGAAAGAGACTCACCTCCAGTGCATTTATGCCACATCCCTAACATACCTCCCCTTACCTGCCTGTCTTCTAAAGTATACATATTAAGCTCTTTATGTCTGTCCTGACACGCTTTATGATGAAGACCACTGACCATTTTAGTAGCCACCCTCTGGACTGACTCCACCGTGTTTATATCTGTTTGAAGGTGCAGTCTCCAGAATTATATACAGTACTCTAAATGAGGTCTCACCAGAGACATACAGAGAAATTATCACCTCCTTTTTCCTGCTGGTCATTCCTCTCCCTATGCATTAGAGAATGACATGGGGACAAAGTTTGGCCCCATCCCCATGATCTCTGTCCTTGTCCCTGCCCCATCCTATCCAAACCTTTCTTAAACTCCGCTAAGCTAACCGCCTTTACCACATTATCTGGCAATGAATTCCAAAGTTTAATTACAAGTTGAGTGAAGAAATATTTTCTCTGATTCGTTTTAAATTTACTACATTGTAGCTTCATTGCATGCCCCCTGGTCCTAGTATTTTTGGAAGCGTAAACAGACGCTTCACATCTACCAGTATTGCTCTTGTAATGAAGAGAAAGAACCCAAACAGAACAAGAAGTTCTATAAATGGGAAATGAAACAAAATACTCAGGGGCCTTTTTACTTAGCTGTGTAGGCGCCTACGTGCACCCAACGCACGTCAATTCTGAGTTACCGCCCTGCTACTGCGTGGCCCGTGCAGTAATTTCATTTTTGATACGCATCCACTATGTTCACCAGAAAATATATTTTATTTTCTGGAGCATGGTGAAAATCGGGCAGTAACTCCGACTTGATGTACATGGAGCAGGCATAATCGAACAGGGCACCCAAGTTTTCATGAGGGCGTCCTCGCAGCACGGCCCCGTAAAGGGACAGGGCAACCCGAATTATCGAAACAAGATGGGCGTCCATCTTTTGTTTCGATACTACAGGCAGGGACGCCCAAATCATGATATTTAGGTCGACCTTAGAGATGGTCATCCTTAGGTCATTTTTGAGATGATCGTCCCCGGTTTTCGGCGATAATGGAAACCGAGGACGCCCATCTCAAAAATGACCAAATCGAAGGCATTTGGTCATGGGAGGGATTTGGTCATGGGAGGAGCCAGCATTCGTAGTGCACTGGTCCCCCTCACATGCCAGGACACCCTAGGGGGCACTGCAGTGGACTTCACAAATTGCTCCCAGGTGCTTTGCTCCCTTACCTTGTGTGCTGAGCCCCCAACCCCCCCCCCCAAAACCCACTCCCCACAACTGTACACCACTACCATAGTCCTAAGGGGTGAAGGGGGCACCTACATGTTGGTACAGTGGGTTTCGGGTGGGTATTGGAGGTTCACATTTACCACCACGTGTAACAGGTGGGGGGGATGGGCCTGGGGCCGCCTGCCTGAAGTGCACTGCACCCACTAAAACTGCTCCAGCGACCTGTATACTGCTGTGATGGAGCTGGGTATGACATTTGAGGCTGGCAAAACAAATTTTAAATTTTCTTTTAGGGTTGGAGGGGTTGGTGACCACTGGGGGAGTAAGGGGAGGTCATCCCCGATTCCCTGGTCAGTGTGGTCATCTGGTCAGTGTGGGCACCTTTTTGAGGCTTGGTTGTGAAAAAAAATGGACCAAGTAAAGTCGACCAAATGCTTGTCAGGGACACCCTTCTTTTTTCCATTATCGGCCAAGGACGCCCATCTCTTAAGCACGCCCCTGTCCCGCCTTCGTTACACTACCGACACACTCCCTTGAACTTTGGTCATCTTCGCGACGGACTGCAGTTGGGGACACCCAAAATCGGCTTTCGATTATGCTGATTTGGGCGACCCTGAGAGAAGGACGCCCATCTCCCGATTTGTGTCAAAAGATGGGCATCCTCCTCCTTCGAAAATGCCACTGATAGGCGATTACCGCATGGTTAATGCAAGAGACCTTACTGTTAAGGTCAATGGCTGGCAGTAAGGTGTCAGATCCTAAATGGATGCACGCCAATTTTTATTTTGCCACATGTCCATTTTTGGCAAAAATGTTAAAAAGGTATTTTTTTACAGGCGTGCTGAAAAATGGATTAGTGCACGCCCACACTAGCGTAGGCCATTTTTCAGCGCACCTTAGTAAAAGGACCCCTTACTCTTGTTAGCTTACAAACCTAAATAGGTTTGGAAATATTAGCAGGAGAGATCCCGAGGTGTCAAATTATAAAAATTTACAATCGGGGATAACCAGCAGCTCCTGAAGAAGCGTGCTCTGTGAAACGGAGGGGCTCTGTAGAGCTCAAGCCAGGTGGACAATTGGTTCAAACCAAAGCTAAGTAATTCTTTCATTTCAACTGCATAGTTAAGAAGATTTTATTATATTGGGAATAAATGGACTAAAAAAATAAGTAACAAAAAAAAAGCAATAAACAAGTAAAAAAATATACAGGGAGGAGGAGGTTTTATGACTGATGATGTGTTATGCAGCAGCTGCCGAAAGCAAAAGTTGAAAAAGCAGCGCTGGAATTACTGAAGTCTTTCCTTCTAACAAGATATATGTTTGTAGATTAAAAGTATATTGGAAGGTATTGGCAGGTGTTTGTTTAAGGCAGACCCGCTATATCCCCATGTAAGCCGCATTGAGCCTGCCATGAGTGGGATAGCGCGGGGTACAAATGTAACAAAAAGTAAAATAAAAAATATCATTAAAATGATCAAAGCGCCTTTAGAAGAATGCCGCTTGTGAAACGCGGCTTTTTTGTTTACAGGGCGATCTAATTTCCAACTACCCCGGAAGGGAGGTCCAAGTGTTTTCGGTGCTGTGATTTTCTACGTCAGTTTATTTATTTATTTATTTGTTACATTTTTATCCCACATTTTCCCATCTTTTTGCAGGCTCCATGTGGCTTACATAGTACCGTAAACGGCGTTAGCCGATTCCGGTTTGAACAAATATAGGTATGAACAATACAAGGTGAAATTGTGGTAGAACGGGTTACATGTATGGTAAATGCAATTGGGGGAACTTAGAGAGGGAGAGGAAGAGTTAGGACATGTCCATTACGGTCTTTGGTTACGTTGCATCGCAGGTATCCAGGTTTTTTATGTTGGGTCGATGGGGTATGCTTTTCTGAATAGGTCTGTCTTTAATACATTCTGGACATTTGGGTGGTCGAGCGTAGTTTTTACTTCTTTTGGTAGTGCATTCCTTAGTTGTGCGCTTAAGTAGGAAAAGGTAGATGCATAAGTGGATTTGTATTTGAGTTCTTTGATGCTTGGGTAGTGGAGGTTTAGGTATGACCGTGCTGATTTAATGGTGTTTCCGGTTGGCAGGTTGATGAGGTCTGTCATGTACCCCAGTGCTTCGCCATAGATGATTTTGTGAACTGTCATGCAGATTTTGAAGGTGATACGTTCCTTAATTGGAAGCCAGTTAAGTACTGGGGTCGCTGTTGGTTGATGGTGTTTTTAAAGAAAGTAAAATAAAGGTTTTTTTCTGGATATAATAACAGGTGTTAGTGTCAGAGGCAGATGATTAAGAAACTTAAAAGTGCTGCGGATCTGGAATGGCTGTGCGTCATAAGAGATCTCATAGGCTATGATGCCTCTGTTCTAACCTTGGTGTTCTATAGATAAATATTACATATATATATATATATATATTTTTTTTAATTGTGATAGAAATGAAGAAATGAATGAAGAAATATTTGTTACCTTTAGAGACCCTGTTACTAAGGTACGCTGAAATATGGCCTGCGGTAGTCTGGATGCGTGTTTTGGGCACACACAGAATCATTTTTTCAGCACACCTGTAAAAAATGCCCTTTTTTGCCGAAAATGGATGTGTGGCAAAATGAAAATTGCCGTGCGTCCATTTTGGGTCTGAGTCCTTACCGCCAGCCATTGACCTAGCAGTAAAGACTCACGTGGTAACCGGGCGGTAATGACCTACGTACGTCAAATGCCACTTGGCATGAGCCCAATATGCGCTTCCAAAAATAAAAATTAGTTTTCAGATGTGTGTATTGGACACATGTTAAAAATGAAATTACCGCAAGAGCCACGCTGTAGCCGGGTGATAACTCCATTTTGACACACATTGGGTGTGCATAGATGATTACGTGGCTTAGTAAAGGGCCCCTTAGTCTTGGTTGCCCAGTTGAAGTACTTCCTTTTTTTTTTTTTTTTTCGCTTTGATGATATCTTTTATGGAGTATCTTCATTTCCCTTGTTTATATATATATATATATATATATATATATATATATATATATATATATATATATATATATAATTAAAATGAAACAAAATAAAATTTTTGGGCTCCATGCCCCTAATAACATAAAACGAGAAAACAATAGTTAGAATTAGCCAACGTGTACAGCCAGCTTGCGCTTCCTATGCAGATGGCGCGCCCTTGTGTAGCCTGAAATTTCTATCTGAAACTTCACGAACAGAGGCTTGAAGTATTTAGTAAATACTACAGAAACAAAGTAGGAATCTCCATTAATGCTCAGCAATTGGTAAAATAAACTGAACACCCATGTTTGTTTTCGTACGTTCTTGTGCTAGTTCAACTGACACTCAAAGGAAGGTGCTGGTATGCGATCCTGCCTCTTTAAATTGCTTTGGAGCTCCAGACTGTTAACTGAGTGATGAATTCAGACTCAACATTCAGTCACCTCTCACTCAAGTCCAGAGACCCAAACAGCACTAGCACACCAGATAAGAGTGGAAGATGGAAGAGCCAGCATTCCGGTGGATTCCTTTTGAATTTTTGTTTTCCCCAGGAAACCATTCTTATGCTGTACTCTGTAGAGAGCTCAGGACGCCAGAAAGAGAAAATGAAGGGTCAATATTAAGCCGGCAGTGGTGAGTGTTTATCTAACCTCCGATGGTATTATTCACAGATATTCAATGGCAGGTCATGTGCAGGCCCTGGTATTGAATATCCGGGCTTATGCAGCTAGCTGGTTACCTCTTATCTGGTAACGGGGATAATTTTCGAAACAGAAAAACTTCCAAAAAATGGCATTAAGCAGCAGATGGACGTTTGTCTTGCAAAAATGTCCAAATCCCTGTTTTCAAAACACATTTTTATGATTTTTTTTATGCAGTTCATCTGCAGTTTGTCCAAATTACAAGGGCACATGGCGGGGGTGGGATTTTGACGTTCCCGCAACTTGGACGTTTTTTTTTGCCATAATGGAATGAAGCGAAAACGTCCAGTTGGTTGTTTTGGTCTGGACTTGTTTCACGACTAAGTCATAAAATGGTGCCCTAAATGACCACATGACCACTGGAGAGATTAAGGCATGACCCCCCCCCCCCCTTTACTTATTTTTTCACAGAGAGGGTGGTGGATATGTGGAATGCCCTCCCGCGGGAGGTGGTGGAGATGAAAACGGTAATGGAATTCAAACATGCGTGGGATAAACACAAAGGAATCCAGTTTAGAAGGAATGGTTCCATGGAATCTTAGCGGAGATTGGGTGGCGACGCCGGTAATTGGGGAAACAAAACGGGAGCTGGGCAGACTTCTACGGTCTATGCCCTGATTATGACTGAATAGAAAGGGATGGGCTGGAGTGTAAATTTTAAGGGGCTTCGACGTTAGCTTCAGAACTTAGTACAAGAACAGTACTGGGCAGACTTCTATGGTCTGTGCCCTGAGAAACGCAAGGACAAATCAAACTTCGGTATACCTATAAAGTATCACATACCATGTAAAATGAGTTTATCTTGTTGGGCAGACTGGATGGACCGTACAGGTCTTTATCTGTCATCATTTACTAGGACTAGGGGGCATGCGATGAAGCTACAATGAAGTAAATTTAAAACGAATCGGAGAAAATCTTTCTTCACTCAACGTGTAATTAAACTCTGGAATTCATTGCCAGAGAATGTGGTGAAGGCAGTTAGCTTAGTGGAGTTTAAAAAAGGTTTGGACGGCTTTCTAAAGGAAAAGTCCATAGACCGTTATTAAATGGACTTGAGGAAAATCCACTATTTCTGAGATAAGCAGTATAAAATGTTTTGTACATTTTTGGGATCTTGCCGGGTATTTGTGACCTGGATTGACCACTGTTGGAAACAGGATGCTGGGCTCGATGGATCTTTGATCTTTCCCAGTGTGGCAATACTTATGTACTATGTTACTCATGTTACTACCCCAGTGGTCACTGACCCCCTCCCAACTACTACTACTACTACTACTACTATTTAGCATTTCTATAGCACTACAAGGCGTACGCAGCGCTGCACAAACATAGAAGAAAGACAGTCTCTGCTCAAAGAGCTTACAATCTAATAGACAAAAAAAAATAAAGTAATCAAATCAATTAATGTGAATGGGAAGGAAGAGAGGAGGGTAGGTGGAGGCGAGTGGTTACAAGTGGTTACGAGTCAAAAGCAATGTTAAAGAGGTGGGCTTTCAGTCTAGATTTAAAGGTGGCTAAGGATGGGGCAAGACGTAGGGGCTCAGGAAGTTTATTCCAGGCGTAGGGTGCAGCGAGACAGAAGGCGCGAAGTCTGGAGTTGGCAGTAGTGGAGAAGGGAACAGATAAGAAGGATTTATCCATGGAGCGGAGTGCACGGAAAGGGGTGTAGGGAAGGACGAGTGTGGAGAGATACTGGGGAGCAGCAGAGTGAGTACATTTATAGGTTAGTAGAAGAAGTTTGAACAGGATGCGAAAACGGATAGGGAGCCAGTGAAGGGTCTTGAGGAGAGGGGTAGTATGAGTAAAGCGACCCTGGCGGAAGACGAGACGGGCAGCAGAGTTTTGAACCGACTGGAGAGGGGAGAGGTGACTAAGTGGGAGGCCAGCAAGAAGCAGATTGCAGTAGTCTAAACGAGAGGTGACAAGGGTGTGGATGAGGGTTTTGGTAGACTGCTCGGAAAGAAAGGGGCAGATTTTACGGATGTTGTAAAGAAAGAAACGACAGGTCTTGGCAATCTGCTGGATATGAGCAGAGAAGGAGAGAGAAGAGTCAAAGATGACCCCAAGGTTTCGAGCTGAGGAGATAGGGAGAATAAGACAGCCATCAACAGAAATAGAAAACGGGGGAGCGGGGAGGTGGTTTTGGGGGGGGGGGGGGGGGAATGAGAAGCTCAGTTTTGGTCATATTTAATTTCAGGTGGCGTTGAGACATCCAGACAGCAATGTCAGACAAGCATGCTGAAACTTTGGTTTGGATGCAAGGTGAGATATCAGGGGTAGAAAGGTACATTTGGGAGTCATCAGCATAGAGATGGTAGGAAAAGCCATGGGATGAGATTAAAGAACCAAGGGAAGAAGTGTAGATAGAAAAGAGGAGGGGACCAAGAACAGAACCCTGAGGTATGCCGACAGGCAGAGGGATAGAAGTAGAAGAGGATCCACCAGAGTGAACATTAAAGGTGCGGAGAGAGAGGTAGGAAGAGAACCAGGAAAGGACAGAGCCCTGGAATCGAAGTGAGGACAGGGTATCGAGGAGTGTGCTGTGATTGACAGTGTCAAAAGCAGCGGAAAGATCAAGAAGAATGAGGATGAAATATTGACCTCTGGATTTAGCCAGTAATAGGTCATTGGAGACTTTAGTAAGCGCAGTTTCGGTTGAGTGGAGAGGGCGAAAACCAGATTGTAGTGGGTCAAGCATAGCATGTGAGGAGAGAAAATCAAGGCAGCGGCGGTGAACAGCACGTTCAAGTAATTTGGAGAGAAAAGGAAGGAGGGAGATGGGTCAGTAATTAGAGGGAGAAGTAGGGTCGAGTAAGATGTAAAAGAAATAGCACATACCAGCCTCTATGATAGCTAGAAATGTTATGGCCAGTCCTATTAGAGCAGCAAGTAGGTCCCTGGAGAAGCCTAGTGGTCGGTGCAGTGCACTGTAGAGAAGGGGAACTAGGCCCATATCCCACTCTGTTACAGTTGTGGTGGGAAGCGTGAGCCCTCTAAAACCCACCAAAAGCCTAATATCCCCACATATAGGTGACACCTTCAAGCATTAAGGACTATTGTAGTGGTGTACAGTTGGGTACAGAAGGTTTTTGGTGGGTTTTGGAGGGCTCACCATACAATATAAGGGGGAAATGTTGAGATGTATACCTGGGACCTTTTATGTGATGTCCACTGTAGTGCCTGCAAGGGTGTCCCTCAGCTCTGTTGGGATGTCTGTGACCAGTATACAGAAATGATTTGTAGTAGTAGTAGTAGTAGTAGTATACAATGAATGCTGGCTCCCATACATCCCAATGGCTTGTTGAAGTGCTTTTTTCCCTTGGACATTTTTTTTTTTTTTTTAAATGGTCACAAAAGAAAAATGCACTGAGCACAAAATGTCTAAAAACGTCTACAAAGTGGCCATTTTTGAAACAAAAATACTTTTTCAGGTTCGAAAATGGCCATGTTCACCAGTTGATTTTTGGACGTTTTCAGCAAAACGTCCAAAATTGGATTTAGACTTCATATTAAAAATGCCCCTTTAAGTGTAATATTCAATACTCAAATGCATAAGCAACACTGCATAAAGACTGGATTGATTTTTATATGGTCCATTTTAACTGCTAAACTAAGGTGATTAAGTGCAGAACATCAACACTTAGCTGAAATCTCTTTGATTGCATCTTGGATGGCTAACGCTCTTTTGAAATTGAATAGTGATAAAACAAAATGTCTTCTTATTAGGGCTGTAGAAGATCCAATTCAAAAGCATACATTTGTGGTAAATAATATGTCTTACAAGCTGGAATCTTCATTGAAGATTCTGGGTATCACATTAGATCAAAAGTTAGCAATAGAGTTTTAGGTAAATCATCTTGCGAAAGTTGGTTTTGCTTAATGCATAATCTCAGAAGAATTCATAAATATTTCTATCAGGACTGATTTAAATTGGTAGTGCAGGAATTAATCTTGTCAAAATTAGATTACTGCAATATCATCTATTTGGACTGTTTGAAAAACGTATTAAGGAAACTATACACTGTGCAAAATATTGCTCTCCAATTGATTTGCTCATATGTTTGAGAGAGTTACACGTTGGTTTATTCAATTACATTGGCTGCCAGTGGAAGCCAGGATTGAGTTTAAATTATGTTGTTTTATATTTAGTTCAGCTCAACTATTAACGTTATAGTTTAGTTTTTTGCTGAAATTTTGTCCAGCATTATCTGTTTTATATTTAAAATCATCCATGGACTAGCTCCACCCTATTTATATCGACATTTAATGTTTCCATTCTAAATTTGGGACTCACAACCAGTTAAAATGAATGTTTCCATCCTATAAAGGTATTAAATCTAATAGAGCTTTTCCCATGCTATTTTTTTTTTGTTACATTTGTACCCTGTGCATTCCCACTCATGGCAGGCTCAATGCGGCTTACATGGGGCAATGGAGGGTTAAGTGACTTGCCCAGAGTCACAAGGAGCTGCCTGTGCCTGAAGTGGGAATCCAACTCAGTTCCTCAGTTCCCCAGGACCAAAGTCCACCACCCTAACCACTAGGCCACTCCTTCCTATTGTGCAGCTAAGCTGTGGAATTTATTACCCATGTCTGTGATTCAAATGCATAATTATGTTAGCATTCGCAAATCAATTAAGGCAATTTTGTTTCCAAAATATTTGCTTTCAAATAAGTGTTAGTCTAATCGCTACCGTTGGATGTAAACTGATGTAAATTGATTGTATTCTGTATATCCCAGAATTGATGTCTCTGGTTTTATATTTTCAACCAGTATTGATGTAGGCAGAATATAAGAAATGGGTAAGTAAATTAAAGTTAAGTTCTCTCAGGGGCCGATTGAACCACTTGCATCGAAACGCCGGAAACCATGTCAGTCTATGCCTTACTCGGTGCTAACTGGGGCATCTTCCATGGTCATGGAGGAGTTACAGGACCCAATGGGCTAAGCCGTGTCATGGCTCCTTCTTTGCCCAATGCAAAGGCGACCACGTGGAGGAGTGGCCTAGTGGTTAGCGTGGTGGACTTTGGTCCTGGGGAACTGGGTTTGATTCCCACTGCAGGTACAAATAAGTACCTATATATACTATGTAAACCCCACAGAAAGGCAGCATATCAAGTCCCAGTTCCCTTTCCCTATTTCACATTCTACATGGAATGTTGCTACTACTGGAGATTCTAGATGGAATATTGCTACTATTTGAAATTCTACATGGAATGTTGCTACTATTGGAGATTCTACTACTACTACTATTTAGCATTTCTATAGCGCTACAAGGCATACGCAGTGCTTCACAAACATAGAAGAAAGACAGTCCCTGCTCAAAGAGCTTACAATCTAATAGACAAAACATAAATAAAGTAAGCAAATCAAACAATTAATGTGAACGAGAAGGAAGAGAGGAGGGTAGGTGGAGGCGAGTGGTTACAAGTGGTTACGAGTCAAAAGCAATGTTAAAGAGGTGGGCTTTCAGTCTAGATTTAAAGGTTGCCAAGGATGGGGCAAGACGTAGGGGCTCAGGAAGTTTATTCCAGGCGTAGGGTGCAGCGAGACAGAAGGCGCAAAGTCTGGAGTTGGCAGTAGTGGAGAAGGGAACAGATAAGAAGGATTTATCCATGGAGCGGAGTGCACGGGAAGGGGTGTAGGGAAGGACGAGTGTGGAGAGATACTGGGGAGCACCAGAGTGAGTACATTTATAGGTTAGTAGAAGAAGTTTGAACAGGATGCGAAAACGGATAGGGAGCCAGTGAAGGGTCTTGAGGAGAGGGGTAGTATGAGTAAAGCGACCCTGGCGGAAGACGAGACGGGCAGCAGAGTTTTGAACCGACTGGAGAGGGGAGAGGTGACTAAGTGGGAGGCCAGCAAGAAGCAGATTGCAGTAGTCTAAACGAGAGGTGACAAGGGTGTGGATGAGGGTTTTGGTAGAGTGCTCGGAAAGAAAGGGGCAGATTTTACGGATGTTGTAAAGAAAGAAACGACAGGTCTTGGCAATCTGCTGGAAATGAGCAGAGAAGGAGAGAGAAGAGTCAAAGATGACCCCAAGGTTTCGAGCTGAGGAGACAGGGAGAATGAGAGAGCCATCAACAGAAATAGAAAACGGGGGGAGCGGGGAGGTGGATTTGGGGGGGGGGGGAAATGAGAAGCTCGGTTTTGGTCATATTTAATTTCAGGTGGCGTTGAGACATCCAGAGAGCAATGTCAGACAAGCATGCTGAAACTTTGGTTTGGATGCAAGGTGAGATATCAGGGGTAGAAAGGTACATTTGGGAGTCATCAGCATAGAGATGGTAGGAAAAGCCATGGGATGAGATTAATGAACCAAGGGAAGAAGTGTAGATAGAAAAGAGGAGGGGACCAAGAACAGAACCCTGAGGTACGCCGACAGCCAGAGGGATAGAAGTAGAAGAAGATCCACCAGAGTGAACACTAAAGGTGCGGAGGGAGAGGTAAGAAGAGAACCATGAAAGGACAGAGCCCTGGAATCCAAGTGAGGACAGGGTATCGAGAAGTATGCTGTGATCGACAGTGTCAAACGCAGCGGAAAGATCAAGAAGAATGAGGATGGAATATTGACCTCTGGATTTAGCCAGTAATAGGTCATTGGAGACTTTAGTAAGCGCAGTTTCGGTTGAGTGGAGAGGGCGAAAACCAGATTGTAGTGGGTCAAGAATAGCATGTGAGGAGAGAAAATCAAGGCAGCGGCGGTGAACAGCACGCTCAAGTAATTTGGAGAGAAAAGGAAGGAGGGAGATGGGTCGGTAATTAGAGGGAGAAGTAGGGTCGAGTGAAGGCTTCTTAAGGAGAGGTGTGACCACAGCATGTTTAAAGGCAGCAGGGACAGTCGCAATGGAAAGTGAGAGGTTGAGAATGTGACAGATAAAAGGAATAAGAGCAGGAGAGATGGCATTAAGAAGGTGGGTGGGAATGGGATCAGAGGAACAGGTGGTACATTTTGAGGAAGAAAGGAGAAGTGTAGTTTCCTCAATAGGAACTTCAGGAAAGGAGGAAAGGGAATGAGGGGAAGGAGAGAGAGGGGAACGGACTAGTGGAGGGAGAGGTGGTGAATGTTGCTACTATTGAGATTCTGTTGCTACTGTTTGAGATTCTACATGGAATGTTAATGTTGCTATTCCACTAGCAACATTCCATGTAGAAGCCTGCCCTTGCAGCCGCGCAGGCTTCTGTTTCTGTGAGTCTGACGTCCTGCACATACGTGCAGGACGTCAGACTCACAGAAACAGAAGCCTGCGTGGCAAGGGCAGGCTTCTACATGGACTGTTGCTAGTGGAGGAGTGGCCTAGTGGTTAGAGTGGTGGACTTTGGTCCTGGGGAACTGGGTTCGATTCCCACTGCAGGCACAGGCAGCTCCTTGTGACTCTGGGCAAGTCACTTAACCCTCCATTGCCCCAGGTACAAATAAGTACCTGTATATAATATGTAAGCTGCATTGAGCCTGCTATGAGTGGGAAAGCGCGGGGTACATATGTAATAAAAAATAAACCTTTTTTATTAAATGCTTGTATATAAAGAAAGGTTTTTAAAACTGACTTCTATTTTCAGGTGACCTCCTCTGATACATTTATATGGATGATATGGGGACCTTTAGCAATTTAAATGGCCTGAAACTACTTGTTATAATTATTTAAAAAAAAAACATGGCTGCTGCTTTGAATATTGACCTGAGAGTTTACAATTATGGTAGTGGGTCATCTCTGAGCAAGAATGATAAGTTAACATAAAGCAGGCTAGATTTCTTAGATAGACCAGGTCAGCGATGTCACCTGCTCCACCACTGTACAGCTTTAAGGGCGGGCAAGTGATTGAAGCCACGGCAACTGCCTCCGGATTCCTCAGCTGCCCTCACCATCAACCTCTTGCTCTTTTTAAGAGTTATTGATGATTTTTGAGCCAGTATTAAATCTGTGTAACTCACAAGCTGAACTATTTCAGGTCATTAGAAGGGCTTTATTGCTTGTGAGATGATAGTTCCTCACCACCTTATAATCTAAACCTTTTAGGGCGGCAGTGCGAATTCTCATTCTGAACCCTTGCTGGGTTGGATATTAATGGCCTGGAACCCATCACCACAGCCCCGCCCTTGCAATTCATCTTATTTCTTCATGCCTAGAGTTGCAGGGGGAACTGCTTTCCTTTGTACCTTGAAAATATATAATGATTCATAATAGCAGCAATGACCTTTGCACCAGACATTCACTCTGTGTTGACGTTATGGCTGTTTTTGCTCAGTCTTATGGAGCATACAGCATGACCTATTTTGAAATAAGAATTCCATTGGAAAAGAATCTTAATATATGTCTTCTCTGGTGGGGAAGAATTATTGCTGGTGGCTTTGCACGCTTCAGTATATTAGAAGTACTAGTGACAGAGGTGGATATAATTGTTAGGATGGTGGGGGGGGGGGGAACATTTCAGAACTATAAACATGGTGCTGTAATTTAACTCTGTTTCTATAGACTTGAGATCAGATCCCACATCACTATCATGATTAACTGTTAATCTCTAGATAATCCATATTTCGCCATGCTTTGCCAGGGCAGGAGGAGGTTCATGGCTAAAATACCTTGGAAGATTTATTACAGGTTGAGGTTAAAGTGTAATATATTAGCAGAATAGCCCATGTTTTCTCTAGTTTCCCAACAAGGATGGGAGATAAGTACCAAGAATAGGATATTTCTAAAAGATCCTTGTTCTTGTTGTGTTTAGTAGAAATAATGAGTGGAGTTGAACGGGTAGATGTGAAGCGTCTGTTTACGCTTTCCAAAAATACTAGGACTAGGGGGCATGCGATAAAGCTACAATGTAGTAAATTTAGAACAAATTGGAGAAAATGTTTCTTCACTCAACGTGTAATTAAACTCTGGAATTCGTTGCCAGAGAATGTGGTAAAGGAGGTTAGCTTAGTGGAGTTTAAAAAAGGTTTGGATGGATTCCTAAAGGAAAAGTCCATAGACCATTATTAAATGGACTTGGGGAAAATCCACTATTTCTGGGATAAGCAGTATAGAATGTTTTGTACTTTTTTGGGATCTTGCTGGGTATTTGTGACCTGGATTGGCCACTGTTGGAAACAGGATGCTGGGCTTGATGGACCTTTGGTCTTTCCCAGTATGGTAATACTTATGTACTTATATATGTATTCTAAATTGAATTAATGTTTTAATTTAATGTAATATTTTTAAATTCAAGCTATTGGTATATTGCAAATAACGTGCAAAAGCTGCAACCAAAATGAAATAAAACCAACCCCCCTCCCCACCAATGTAAACGCCAGGACATTCTCTGACACGAAAAGACGCGAAGCCCACGGTCCCCTGGATTCTATACAAGTATGTAACTTTTCCAATTGCATATCTGCCCTTGCGTCATTTGATCTACTTTTTAAAGAATTATATGTATAATGTGCTACTTAGCTTTCAAAATGTCAGTCTTGGAGCCTCTGCCAACATGGCCAGGTTTCGATAACTTCATCAGGGTAGAAGTGTGACTCACATTGCTATAATGGGGAACTGAGGAACTGAGTTCGATTCCCACTTCAGGCACAGCTCCTTGTGACTCTGGGCAAGTCACTTAACCCTCCATTGCCCCATGTAAGCCGCATTGAGCCTGCCATGAGTGGGAAAGCGCAGGGTACAAATGTAACAAAAATAAAATAGATACTATTGGAGATTCTACATGGAATGTTGCTACTATTGGAGATTCTACATGGAATGTTGCTATTCCACTAGCAACATTCCATGTAGAAGGCTGGGCAGGCTTCTGTTTCTGTGAGTCTGACATCCTGCACGTACGTGCAGGACGTCAGACTCACAGAAGCAGAAGTTTGCGCGGCCTCGTTTTAGCAGCATTATTGACTGCAGTTACAGTGGTTTATATCTGAGGGTACTCTACACATAAAAATTACATATTATATTGGTGGAATACTGGCAATTCCACTAGCAACATTCCATGTAGAAGGCTGCGCAGGTTTCTGTTTCTGTGAGTCTGACGTCCTGCACGTACGTGCAGGATGTCAGACTCACAGAAGCAGAAGTTTGCGCGGCCACATTGGTGATCTGCAAGGGCCGACTTCTACATGGAATGTTGCTAGTGGAATAGCAACATTCCATGTAGAATCTCCAATAGTAGCAACAGTGGAGGAGTGGCCTAGTGGTTAGGGTGGTGGACTTTAGTCCTGAGGAACTGAGCTCGATTCCCACTTCAGGCACAGGCAGCTCCTTGTGACTCTGGGCAAGTCACTTAACCCTCCATTGCCCCATGTAAGCCACATTGAGCCTGCCATGAGTGGGAAAGCGCGGGGTACAAATTGAACTAAAAAAAACTATAATACTTTTCTTGCTGTTGGAAGACGTATTAACAGCGATGTGATGTGATCTGTGTCCAAAACTGCATGTCCCATTCTGGGTGACCTATACAGAATTCGACGGTATATATGTATGATGATTTACAAACCTTAATCAGCTTTTTATACAATCAAATGGAACTTTAAAACCCTTCTAAAATGATCTCCTTAACAGCCAGATTATACTTGTTTAAAAAACTGAGATCGAACATTAATTTGTCTTTTGATCAAAAAAAATGATGAATTCCACATGGAGTAAATGTTGCAAAGGTTTAACCCCAGCGGCTCAGGATTTTTTTTCATCGAAAATACTGTGAAGCAAATTTTACACTGCGGGCTCAAATGAAGCAAAATGTTTCTTGCGAGTGCCCATCGAATCTGTTTTCACTTCTAATAACAGTAATCGCAATACAAATAACCGAGTCTCTGTATTCCTCTAGTAGAAATGTTAAAATGATATGAAACCTAGATGACTGATAGGGATCACTGTTTACGTTTTATGTCATTAAATCATGTGAAAGATTGCCTTTGGTTGTCTAGTATTTGCATTGGTTTGGCCGACTTATCTGCAGTTGGCTGGGCTCACTGAGTGCTATCCATCCTAACCTCAAAGCTTGTCTTTCACCTTCTAGGCCCATCTGGATTTCATCTGGACGTGTGAATTATGCTACTGGGTCGCAGCAAAACAGCAGCTTTATGGGCTAAGATCCAAGTCCAGCGTCTAAGCCTGGAGCTTAGGATTGACCTCTTCTTGGCCTTTTGGCTGAGAGAGAACCTGTGAACTGTGAGAGGTTAGTACCCTACCGCCCCATCTGACCCCAACGGGGACCTGAAGACCAAAGCAGAATTATTAAACCACCTAGTGAAATAATAGTGACTCTGAAATCTCTCAAGCCACCCTTGTTCATAATTATTTTTGGCTTGTGTAAACTAACCTTAGAAACGTGTAGTCTCAATTATGCGAACTTCGCTAATCCGACCATCCAGCATATCTGACAGACCCCCCCTCCCCCAATGGCATCATTACGTTGCCTTTAAGAAGTGCGCAGGTTCTCTTCCTGTTGTCCGGCTTCACATGCTGCATAAAGTATGGTTTCTGTGCTTTTGTTAAGGGGGGTTACCATTGCTTTCCATATTATCCAACTTTTCACATATCTGATAAGGATTCCGTCCCATTTACATCGGATAATCGAGACTGTAATGTGTTACTATTGCCAGTAGTAGATCTGTAGTAGTAGCAGCAGCAAAAGCAGTAAAGATTTACATATCTCTCTGAATTCTATAAACTTGTGTGCTCACATATACAACTACTGTGCAAATTTGTACAGGTAACTTATTTATGTATTTATTTATTAGAATTTAATATACCACTCGTACTAACTAGCAGACCCAAGTGGTATACAAAAAATGAACCCAAATCAAAACACAAGTAAAAAAGGAACTCCATTTTTAGACAAGAAAGATATACCTCATTCATACTATGCATAAGGTTAGTTGCATGCAAAACTTAATTCAATAATTAGCTGTTAATTGGCATTAAAAGTCAAGTATTAGCTATAATTGTCCTTAATTAGCATTAATTGGCACCAATTAGCAGTTATGTGCATAACTGGCCTTAGTCACTATTCTATAAGTTGCACACTCAAGTTCCGGAGTGTGCAACTTTAGATAGGATATGGATCTAGGATGGGTATGGGTGGGTCACGGGTGTTTCAGGCAGTTACACGCGTGGGTTATAGAACATTAGTATTTATGCACCTAACTGCCTACAGTTGGGCGAGAGTATTTACGACAGCCATTGAGTTAGCGTAAGTGCTTGCGTCTAAAGTTAGGCATGTAGACGCAGACTTGCACTAGCATTCAATAATGGTGGTTGTGAGCGCGACTGCCATTATAGAATTCACGCTTACCCCTGGATTCTATATAGCGTGCCTAGCATTACACACCAAAATCCAAGTGTATTCTATAGCAACATGCATACGTTAATTGGCTTAACAAGCCAATCAGCATGACAACTAATTGGCAATAATTAGAATTTACACACACAACTCCCTACGTGTATTCTGTAACGCACTGCACCTACATTTTAATTTGTGCAGGCAAAAAGGGGTGTGGTTATGGGTGGGGAAATGGGCTTTTCATGGGTGTTCTAAAATTTAAGCACATTGTTATAGAATATGGCCCTCTGCACCTAAATCTATGCACCGGGATTTATGCCACATTTTCATTGGTGTAAATGGATGCATGTACTTTTAGGCACTAGGATATTGACTAAGCGTATTCTATATACTGTGCCTAAATCTAGGTGCCACTTAATGGATTCCATTAATGGATGGGTGACTGGCTTTCCTCATTTGTTCTGACTGAGCTAAAAGTTTTACTTTTTTGAAAAGAGCTTTTAAGTCTTAAGGACCTACGTCCTAAGAATTTCCTCAATAGAAACAACATGGGGGGGGGGGGGGGGGGGGGGGAGAGAAACTTCAGCATATCTGGTGATGGTCCCAGAGAAAATCTGCTCTTATCTGTAACAAGCTGTCAAAATGTAACAGTGCATTCAGATGGAACTGGTTGACATCTCTTGTCCTTTTTACACATCTTGCAGTAAGGATTATAAGGTGTGTTAGGCGGAAATACCTTCTTACAACATATGTTTTATTTCATAAACCACTACTAAATGGACTTGGGAAAAATCCACAATCCCAGGAATAACATGTATAGAATGTTTGTACGTTTGGGAAGCTCACCAGGTGCCCTTGGCCTGGATTGGCTGCTGTCGTGGACAGGATGCTGGGCTCGATGGACCTTTGGTCTTTTCCCAGTGTGGCATTACTTATGTACTTATGTCCTCTACTTGGCTCATTTTTATTACATAGAGCAGTGATTTAACCTATTGTGATGTCATAGTGGCTCATTCCACCAATAAGAGCCAACCTCATTAGTGATGTCACAATGGCTTGATTGTATAGAATGTTTGTACGTTTGGGAAGCTTGCCAGGTGCCCTTGGCCTGGATTGGCCGCTGTCGTGGACAGGATGCTGGGCTCGATGGACCCTTGGTCTTTTCCCAGTATGGCATTACTTATGCACTTATGTACTTACTTAAGTATATGTATTTTTTAGAATATCCTGTTTAACCCCTGAGGCAGACACTTTTGTGCGTGGAAACACGGACTGTGTCGGGTCTTTTTGAACAATTAATAAAATATTTTCATCCACATCAGAGTTGGTCTTGTCTGTGGTCAGCCTCTACTCCTTTGTATACTGTGTTGATTCGTCGTAGAGGTTTTCCTGTTCTACTGTTCTTGAGGCGAAAATGTTTTCCAGTGTCATCTCTCTCTCTCTCTCTCTCTCTCTCTCTCTCTCTCTCTCGCTTAACCTTCCAGATCACACTCCACCATAGCTTTCTCTCCAACTCACCTCATGCATACATCCTTCCATGGCTTTCTTTTTGAATAGACCATACATTTTCCCATCTCTATCTCTCTCTCTCTTTCTCTCTCCTTCTCCCTCCCTCCCACACTCTCTCCCAGTTCTCTCTCCTCCTGCTGCACACTCCCCTCACCAATCCCTGGATTGCCCTCCCCCCACCCACCCCCACCCCCACTCCCACACACACACACACACTGCAGCATCCTTCCCAGCTTGCCTTCCATTTTTCCTATGGCATCCCTGGTATTTACCTCCTCCTCCTCCTCCCCCACAGCAACCCTCATGACTTGCTTTCCCCATTCCCCCCTCAGCCAATGCTCATCAACACAAGAGGAGGAAGAGGAGCACCACAGCAGCAAAGAAAGGACACAGCCTCTGTCCTCTGACATCTTGTGTTAACCATTGCAGAGTGAGGAGAGCAGCAAGCTGGGGGGAATGGGGGTACATGTTGAGGTGCTGTGAGTGGGGGGGTTGCCATAGTCAGCCCTGGATTAACCATTAAGCAAGAGAAGCACAGGCTTAGGGCACCAAGGGAAGTGGGCACCACAGGGCTTCCCCCCTCCCCCAGCTATCATGCCGTTAACTTTTTCACTGCACTCTGCCACATCCATTATCCAACATGAATTTCAGTGTTTTTCTAGTCATTAAAAATATCAGTGACGATCCTAGGTCGGCTGCCACCCGGGGCGGATCGCCGATGCGCACCCTCCCCCGGGTGCAACATGACCCCCCCCCCCCCCCCCCCCCCAGCACATCAACCCCCCGGGTGCATTTTTAGCTGCTGGGAGCAGCTGCACAGCTCTCAGCTCCGCTGGCTCCCTGCTCCCTCTACCCCAGAACGGGAAGTAACCTGTTCCGGTGCAGAGGGAGCAGGGAACCAGTGGAGCCGACAGGCGCGCGACTGCACCCCCCCCCCCAGCAGCGTGCACCCGGGGCGGACCGCCCCCACCACCCCGCCCTTGGTACGCCACTGATAAATATATATAATAATATTTCTCAGCACTTATTGAGTCTTAGGACCCTATTTACTAAGCTGTGCTAGCATTTTTAGTGCGTGCTAATCGTGTAGATGCTATAATATTCCTATGGGTGTCTACATGGTTAGCTAGCATGCACTAAAAATGCTAGCGCGCCTTAGTAAACAGTGCCCTTAATATCTTTTCAATTTAAACAATGAAAAGCCTGAGGGGCAACATTGTCGGGCTGTGCTTAGGGCATCAGTTGGACTTAATCCACTCCTAGTGTTTGTGCACCATGGCACCAGGGAAGGGGGAGAAGGAGGGCAACAGTGTGAGTTGTCAATACCTCCTGGTCACTGTGCATAGTTGTGCACAGGAGGGAAATTCTGTGAAAAAATTCTCTCTCGGGAGTTATTAATAAAAATGGCTTTCATCCAATAAGATTGAGGTTATTTTCCATATTGTCAGAGTTGGAAAGCACTGAGGGGTCCATTTACAAAGGCGCGCTGAAACATGGCTTGCGGTAGTGTAGGCATGGGTTTTGGGCATGTGCCAATCCATTTTTTAGCACAACTGTAAAAAAGGCCTTTTTTAAGTTTTTGCCAAAAATGGACATGAGGCAAAATGAAAACTGCCACACGTCCATTTTGGGTCTGAGACCCTACCGCCAGCCATTGACCCAGCGGTAAAGACACGCAGTAAACAGATGGTAATGACCTACGTTCGCCAAAAAGCCACGTGGCGGTTACTCCATTTTGGCGCACATTGGGCACGCCTAGATGCTTACGTTGCTTAGTAAAAGGGTCCCCGAGTAATCCATGTTTAAGCATAGTTTTCACATCCTTTCTTAATACAGAGAACAGAGTGGCCAATCCAGGTTACAAATACCTGGCAAGATCCCGAATAAGTTCAAAACATTTTATGCTGCTTATCCCTGAAATAGCAGTGGATTTTCTCCAAGTCAATTTAATAATGGTCTATGGACTTTTCCTTTAGGAAGCCGTCCAGACCTTTTTTAAACCCCGCTAAGCTCACCGTCTTTACCACATTCTCTGGCAACGAATTCCAGAGTTTAATTACACGTTGAGTGAAGAAACATTTTCTCCGATTCGTATTAAATTTACTACTTTGTAGCTTCATCGCATGCCCCCTAGTCCTAGTATTTTTGGAAAGAATAAACAAACTATTCACATCTATCCATTCCACTCCACTCATTATTTTATAGACCTCTATCATATCTCCCCTCAGCCGTCTTTTCTCCAAGCTGAAGAGCCCTAGCCGCTTCAGCCTTTCCTCATAGGGAAGTCGTCCCATTTTGGTAGCCCTTCTCTGCACCTTTTCTAATTCCAGTATATCTTTTTTGAGATGTGGCGACCAGAATTGAACACAATATTCGAGGTGCGGTCGCACCATGGACCGATACAAAGGCATTATAACATCCTCACTTTTGTTTTCCATTCCTTTCCTAATAATACCTAACATTCTATTTGCTTTCTTAGCAGCCGCAGCACACCGAGCAGAGGGTTTCAGCGTATCATCAACAATGACGCCGAGATCCCTTTCTTGGTCGGTGACTCCTAATGTGGAACCTTGCATTATGTAACTATAGTTTGGGTTCCTCTTTCCCACATGCGTCACTTTGCACTTGCTCACATTAAATGTCATCTGCCATTTAGATGATATACAATTCTTCCTGTAAATTTCCTGAGGGGTATCCGTGTTACTCTGTAGCAGGAAGAATGCCACCAGCCTCTTTGTCATTGTCGTTTCCTTTAAATGCACTCGGAGGCCTTGCTCCTTTAGCCCGAAGACACTGTGAAAAATCACAGATTCTGTTCCTTTCCCATGGCTAAGTGAATTTTCTAGCTACCAGCAGTACAGTATAATGTAATGCATTGTTCAAATGAGTATTCATGCTGGTGGAAGGCTGACCTTCAGCTCCTACACTGCAAGCTGAATTAACAGTCCTGGAAATGCTGAGAGGGGAGCAGAGATAGTGTGACGGAGTCCTTAGAAAAGAAACAGCATGGGAGGCGGCGATAAAAGGCAATGAAAAGAGACACGAGGAGCATCAGAGACCAGAAAAAGAGAAAAGAAGGAAAGTTAGAGAACTCTACATTCATTTTTAATTACAAATAGTAACAATGGACTCTCAACCTTTTGCAGGGGAGGAAAGAGAGAACATTTCACAATCATTTTTTTTTTTGTTCAGGGAAACTCACGTTTGAAATGAAGACCAACCTACAACATAGTCGCCAATCAAAGGTTTTACTACTATACCTCCTACTGAGAAGAAGGTTTTATACGCCAAGAAGACTGAACCAGTCAATCATGTTGGCTGAGTTGAATTATTGCAGCTTATAATTTCCACTGATGGGAGATACGAAGACAGGGGGAAAAAAAGGGTTGCACCAGGCCTCTGAATAATTCCTAGTTGTGTCCTATGCAGATCTCCAAGGGTGGGTTCTGTTACTCATGCAGCGAGCAAAAGTCAATCTGAAAAATACAATTAAAAAAAAAAAATCAGCCCGCACAGGCAGGAGGAAATTCAGGGCTTCTCTTAAAAATCTGCATTACTGGTTCTCAATGTGGCAAATGAGAGGAAGCCCAGTCAATTCCTTTGGGCTTCCTCTCATTTGCTGCGAGGGAATCGCTAGCGCGGCTTTGTAAAAGAAGCCTCAGTTGATGGTGCTCAAAGTTAGGTGCCGGGATGATCTGCGCTAAGACAGTACTGTGTACATAAGTACATAAGCATTGCTACACTGGGGCAGACCAAAGGTCCCTCAAACCCAGCATCCTGTTTCCAATAGTGGCCAATCCATGTTACAAATACCTGGCAAGATCCCGAATAAGTTCAATACATTTTATGTTGCTTATCCCTGAAATAGCAGTGGATTTTCTCCAAGTCATTTTAATAATGGTCTATGGACTTTTCCTTTAGGAAGCTGCCCAGACCTTTTTAAACCCTGCTAAGCTAACCACCTTTAACACATTCTCTGGCACCGAATTCCAGAGTTTGATTACACGTTGAGTGAAGAAACATTTTCTCCGATTCGTATTAAATTTACTACTTTGTAGATTCATCGCATGCCCCCTAGTCCTAGTATTTTTGGAAAGAGTAAACAAACTATTCACATCTAACCATTCCACTCCACTCATTATTTTATAGACCTCTATCATATCTCCCTTCAGCCGTCTTTTCTCCAAGCTGAAGAGCCCTAGATGCTTCAGCCTTTCCTCATAGGGAAGTCGTCCCATTTTCATTGCCCTTCTCTGTACCTTTTCTAATTCCACTATATCTTTTTTGAGATGTGGTGACTAGAATTGAACACAATATTCGAGGTGTGGTCGCACCATGGACCGATGCAAAGGCATTATAACAGTTCAATGCACGTTAAAACATTGAGACTCCAGCAGGACTACTCCCGACCACCATTACTGTCACCCCACATTGAGATAAGTACTATTAACTTTTGAGCATCTTAATGACACAAGGGAATTTGAATAATAAGATTAATAAGCACCAGAATATAAGTAGGAGGAGGTAGGGATGCTATGATGTAAAAATGGGTGACTAAAGCAGTGGTCTACTGCGAGTAAGTCCAGCCGGATACACCCAGCCACTGAGCACTATTAGCAGAATAAAAAAGAAAAAAAGGAGGCACCACATTTGCACAATATAAGTTTTTTGATTTTGTTTTTGTTAAATGGTTTACTAAACTTTTAGGCTTTTTTAGAATAGTAATTCAATAATAAATGTAAAACCGAGCGAGAATATAAACCCCAGTGAAAGTACGAACATTAAATTTGAACTGCCAGACCCTCAACCATTCTTCTAACTTTCAAAGATCCCTTCTCATCGTTTCTACTCCCTCCAGGGTATCCACTCTATTGGCTATTTTCGTGTCATCCGCAAAAAGGCACACCTTTCCTTCCAACCCTTCAGCAATACCTCCCACAAATATATTAAACAGAATAGGCCCCAGCACCAACCCCTGAGGAAATCCGCTGCTCACCTTCCTTTCCTCCGAGCCAATTCCATTTACCACCACCCTCTGCCACCTGTCGGTCAACCAGTTTCTTATCCAGTTCACCACTTTCGGTCCTAAGTTCAACTCGTTCAGCTTATTCACAAGTCTTCTGTGGGGGACCATATCAAAGGCTTTGCTGAAGTCCAAGTAGATTACATCTAGCGTACGTCTGCCATCCAGTTCTTTGGTCACCCAGTCAAAAGATTAGTTTGGCAGGATTTTCCTTTGGTAAAACCATGTTGCCTCGGGTCCTGTAACCCGCGTCGGTTTCTAAAAAGTTAACTATCCTTTCTTTCTTTGTTAATCCCCATTTGTCTAAAACAGGTCAGGTTTTCAGGAGTTCCCCAATGAATTTGCATGAGATCTATTTGCATACAATGGAGGCAGTGCATTTAAATAGATCTCATGCATATTCATTGGGGACACCTGAGAATTGGACTAGATTGCAGCCCTTGAGGACCGAGGTTGGACACCCCTGGTCTAAAAGAAACATTGAACTGATATAAAGATTGCTTCTTAGAGTTAATGATTTAATCAGACTTATATAGTTCAACCAAAGATGACATCTGTCCCAACAATGTCAATATTATTCTGTATCAAGATCAAAGGCTAAAGCGGCTAGGGCTGTTCAGCTTGGAGAAAAGGCGGCTGAGGGGAGATATGATAGAGGTCTATAAAATAATGAGTGGAGTTGAAGCGTCTGTTCACCCTTGCCAAAAATACTAGGACTAGGGGGCATGCGATGAAGCTACAATGTAGTAAATTTATAAGAAATCGGAGAAACTGTTTCTTCACTCAACGTGTAATTAAACTCTGGAATTCTTTGCCGGAGAATGTGGTAAAGGCGGTTAGCTTAGCGGAGTTTAAAAAAGGCTTGGACGGCTTCCTAAACAAAAAGTCCATAGACCGTTATTAAATGGACTTGGGGAAAATCCACTATTTCTGGGATAAGCAGTATAAAATGGTTTGTACATTTTTGGGATCTTGCCAGGTATTTGTGCCCCGGATTGGCCACTGTTGGAAATAGGATGTTGGGCTCGATGGACCTTTGGTCTTTCCCAGTATGGCAATACTTTTGTACTTATAAAGTCTCCTGTGTAGTTTAAGTCATAAAAAGCAATAAATTCAAGGTGTACTTGTTGAGGATGGTCATCCATTTATCCAAATATCATGGAGTCTCTATTGATACATAGACCGATAGGTATCATCTGACGTTTAATATATTCAATCAATGATATACTGGCTATTATTTTAGAAAGCATCCCCATGAGTAAATGACAACATTTAAATATCTGGAGGTGGGTGGGGTGGAGTGAGGAGGAGTGGTCTGGGCAAGCCTACAATACAGAACTAGATTTATTCATTTGTTGCATTTGTACCCCACATTTTCCCACCTATTTGCAGGCTCAATATAGCTTACATAGTACCGTCAAAGGCGTTTGCCCAGTCGGTGGATAACAAATACAAAGTTGTATAGTGATCGTATGAGGTATAAGTGGAGGGTCGGAATGGATGAAGATTGCGTGTTGTCCTGTTCGATCATAGTCATGCTGTGTTGGTAGGTAAAGAGGTTTACGTGGGGTCGTTGGGGTAGGCCTTTTTGAAGAGGTTGGTTTTTAGTGATTTCCTGAAGTTCAAGTGGTCGTGGATTGTTTTCACAGCTTTTGGGAGCCCATTCCATAGTTGTGCACTTATGTAGGAGAAGCTGGCTGCGTAAGTTGTTTTGTAATTCACGTATTCCTTTTTCACGTAGGGAATCCACATCTGTATTGAAAAAATAGACATTATTTATAGCTGTTCCAAGGCAAGTCTACCCCCTCCCCTTTTTACAAAGCCATGCTAGCGGCTGCTGGTGCAGTAATGCTGACACAGCCCAGTCAAAGTGAATGGGCTGTGTCGGCAACACTGCACAGAAGCTGCTAGTGCAGCTTTATTAAAAAAAGGGGGGAGTAAGTGTCTGCCATTGCGGCAGCTCTAAAAAACAAACAAACAAACAAACAGATGTATAGAGTTTCCATTATATGGGGATTACTGAGTGGTGTTGGCTTTTCCCTGCAGACACTGGAGGGAATGAGTGAGCAGGTGGGCGGAAGAGGGGGTGGTGGTTGGGAAGCAAGGATAGGGGAGGGCAGACTTATACGGTCTGTACCAGAGCCGGTGATGGGAGGCAGGACTGGTGGTTGGGAGGCGGGAAATACTGCTGGGCAGACTTATATGGTCTGTGCCCTGAAAAGGACAGGTACAAATTCAATTCAAGTTAAGGTATACACATATGAGTTTGTCTTGGGCAGACTGGTTGGCCCATGCAGGTCTTTTTCTGCCGTCATCTACTATGTTACTATGTTACTATGTCCCTGAATTTAAAAAGGAGTTAGACGGTTTCCTAAAGGACAAGTCCATAAACCACTGCTAAATGGACTTGGGAAAAATCCACAATTCCAGGAATAACGTGTATAGAACGTTTGTACGTTTGGGAAGCTCACCAGGTGCCCTTGGCCTGGATTGGTCGCTGTCGTGGACAGGATGCTGGGCTCGATGGACCCTTGGTCTTTTCCCAGTGTGGCATTACTTATGTACTTATGCACTTATGGGTGGGAGGGAAGCCCCAGCCCAAGGGGAGTGTGTTGTGGAATAAATTGCACAGGGAAATGTTTCTACTTTGTGATTCACAAGGAAGGTGGAGTTTGAAGGTAATAAAAGTTCCTTGTTGTGTGTGCACAGAGGTCTTTGGTTGCCTTCACCCCCACCGGGACCCTAGGTGGAGAAGAGGTAACCTGGAAAGGCCAGATAACCTAAGGCTGATTGAGAGGGGGTTATTGTCAGCTACAGGTAGTTGGAGGAGAGTGCTCTGGGTGGGCAAGGGGAGCCCAGTCTGAGAGCAGGAGCCGGGAAGAACCTGTTCAAGGTCAGAGGGTGCAATCCTGGTGAGGTGCAAGTCTGGAAGAGAGGACAGAGAAGAAGGTCTGATCCTCGAGGAGTTCGCTGGTAACCACCAACGCTGTCAGCACAGCCTTGGATTATAGAGCCCAAAGGGATTTGTACATATCTCTGAGTTGTTTAAATAGTGGACGACATTGGAGCTGACTCTGAGGGTGCTGTGGGTGCTTGAGCACCCCCAATATTGAGAACATTCCTTGCATGTGTCCAGGGAGGGGTTATTTCCATTGGGCTTAGCATCCCCAATAATTTTGAAAAGTTGGCTCCTATGGTGGACGAGACTGTAATCAATAGTCATGGATGACCCAAAACCTCTTAAACCCAAATACTGACTGTACATAAAGAGACTGCCGTTGTAGAGTTCAGTAAAAGTTTGCATAAAATCACAATTCCTTGGTGTGCTGAGTATACTTTTGAGAGAGAGAGAGAGAGAGGGTACAGAGCTGCTCCCGGACAGCTTAGATTGAACATTTTGGAGGTTTTTTTTTTTGTGCTGGCCTCTTGGCTATGCAGGCACAGGAATTGAATATGGCCTGTGCCCGCACAGGTGCTAGCTTCTCCTTGACTCTGTCCCAGCACCCCGCCACTGCCTGAACTGGGTTTGTGCAATTTTAAACCGTGCTATCAACCCCTTATGCTTTACCAGCACATGCAAATTTACACCTACCTTTGTAAGCATTTGTATGCACATATACCACACATTGCCTTTGTAAAACAGCCATGGAATAGCTGCACTTTTTCCTAGGCATCCTTTGCTCCCCTGTATGTGAAAATTCAATATAGGTACTTTATAACTCTGGAGGGTTTTCAAAGAGGAAGTGCATTTATATTTTCCCTTTCAAATTTAGATTTTGCTCCAAGGTGAGGAGCTGAAAATTGCCCCCTTTAAGTGTAGTCAATGTGATGCATGTACATCATCCAGCTTATTTTCGAAAGAGAAAGACGCCCATATTTCGACCCAAATCGGGAGATGGGCGTCTTTCTCCCGTGGGCGCCCAAATCGGTATAATCGAAAGCCGATTTTGGGCGTCTCCAACTGCAATCTGTCACGGGAACGGACAAAGTTGACAGGGGCGTGTCGGAATCATGGTGAAGGCGGGACTGGGGCGTGTTTATTGGCCGAGTAGAGATGGGCGCGCTCGGCTGATAATGGAAAAAAAGAAGGGCGCCAGAAGCGAGAATTTGGGTCACTTTTTCTGGACCTTTTTTTCTCACGAACAAGTCCCCAAAAAGTGCCCCAACTGCCCGGATGACCTCCCCTGACTCCCCCAGTGGTCACTAACCCCCTCCCACCCAAAAAAAAAGAACTTTAAAAACTTTTTTTCCAGCCTGTATGCCAGCCTCAAATGTCATACCCAGCTCCCTGACAGCAGTATGCAGGTCCCTGGAGCAGATGTTAGTGGGTGCAGTGGACTTCAGGCAGGTGGACCCAGGCACATCCCCCCCCTACCTGTTACACTTATCCTGGTAAATGGGAGCGCTCCAAACTGCCCCCAAAACCCACTGTACCCGCATCTAGGTGCCCCTCTTCAGCCATAAGTGCTACGGTAATGGTGTAGAGTTGTGGGCAGTGGGTTTTGGCGGGGATTTGGGGGGGGCTCAGCACCCAAGGGAAGGGAGCTATGAACTTGGGAGGTATTTTAATTTTTTTTTAATTGTTACAAGTGCCCCCTAGGGTGCCCAGTTGGTGTCCTGGCATGTGAGGGGGACCACTGCACTACAGATCCTGGCCCCTCCCACAACCCAATGCCTTGGATTGGTTCGTTTTTGAGCTGGGTGCCTTCGGTTTCCATTATCGCTGAAAAATGAAACTGCCCAGCTCAAATCCGCCCAAATCCGATGCATTTGCCCGGCACAAACCGTATTATCGAAAATAAAGATGGACGCCCATTTTTTTCAAAAATACGGTCTGGCCCGCCCCTTCACTTACCTGTCCTCGGAGATAGATGCCCATGGAGATGGGCGTTCGCATTTGATTGTGCCCCTCCATGTACTCTTCCAAGTGAGCAAGAATAAAATAGAACCTTAACAATGATTAGTGTTGTCTTCTTTCAATGAGCTAATGAGGTTGATATTCAAAACATTTTGTCCAGGTTACTTTAGAAGGTAACGTGACAAATCTTCTCATTTAATAATCCCTCCCCCCCCCCCCACCCCCCCACACACACACACATACACACTAACCACGTACAGTACATTTTCGCTAGTCAGTTTATTGACTTGGTAAAATTACTTCAGTTCTGCAGTGGTAGAGTTCAGTGCACTCTGGAGATGTAAGTAGAATTTAGCCAGATAGTGCTAAATATTACACTGTCTAGCTAACCTTTGCTAGACAAGTCTAGTTGCTGGAAATGATAAAAGCAGATCAATAATAGAGATGCATAGTAACATAGTAGATGACGGCAGAAAAAGACCTGCATGGTCCATCCAGTCTGCCCAACAAGATAAACTCATATGTGCTACTTTTTGTGTATACTTTACATTGATTTGTACCTGTCCTTTTCAGGGCACAGACCGTGTAAGTCTGCCCAGCACTATCCCCGCCTCCCAACCACCAGTCCCGCCTCCCACCACCGGCTCTGGCACAGACCGTATAAGTCTGCCCAGCACTATCCCCGCCTCCCAACCACCAGTCCCGCCTCCCACCACCGGCTCTGGCACAGACCGTGTAAGTCTGCCCAGCACTATCCCTGCCACCGGCTCTGCCACCCAATCTCGGCTAAGCTCCTTAGGATCTATTCCTTCTGAACAGGATTCCTTTATGTTTATGCCACGCGTGCTTGAATTCTGTTACCGTTTTCATTTCCACTACCTCCCGCGAGAGGGCATTCCAATGTGAAAAAATACTTCCTGACATTTTTCTTGAGTCTGCCCCCCTTCAATCTCATTTCATGTCCTCTCGTTCTACCTCCTTCGCATCTCCGGAAAAGGTTCGTTTGCGGATTAATACTTTTCAAATATTTGAACGTCTGTATCATATCACCCCTGTTTCTCCTTTCTTCCAGAGTATACATGTTCAGGTCATCAAGTCTCTCCTCATACGTCTTGTAACGCAAATCCCTTACCATTCTTGTAGCTTTTCTTTGCACCGCTTCAATTCTTTTTACATCCTTAGCAAGATACGGCCTCCAAAACTGAATACAATACTCTAGGTGGGGCCTCACCAACGACTTATACAGGGGCATCAACACCTCCTTTCTTCTGCTGGTCACACCTCTCTCTATACAGCCTAACAACCTTCTAGCTATGGCCACCGCCTTGTCACACTGTTTCGTCGCCTTCAGATCCTCAGATACTATCACCCCAAGATCCCTCTCCCCGCAAATAGCAATCTCCTTGCTATTTGCACGAATAAAAGTTTATGTATATCTATTATTGATCTGCTTTTTTATCATTTCCATCTTGGAGTTTGCAGATCGATTGCCTTTCTGCTCTTTAGGACCAAGTCTAGTTGCTGGCAGAAACTGGCAATGTTAACTAGGCAAAGTTAATGGATAAAAGCATCCAGTTCACTTTCCAGCAGACCACACTACCTGATTCTTGGCCCCACAGAGTCTATCTGAAGCTTCTGGAGATTCTTTTACTACTGATTAGTACTACTGATTACTACTCATCCTAAGGATGAGCAAGCACTATCATGCTTTTCAATGTTGCCGGGGCTGCGGGTTTCCCGCCCAATTGGGCTCCTTCCCGAAACCCGCTGCGGCTTTTTCACGCTGCGTGTGGGTTGTGGGATTTTGGGCGGCTTCTTCTTGCCCCGCTGGCGTTTTTTTCGCCTGCCACAGTTTTTTGTGTTTTTTTTTCCTGCTAGTTTTCCGCGGCCGCAAAGATGTCATTTGTATGCAAATGACCTCATTAATGTTAATGACATCGTTCATATGAAAATGACCTCATTAATATTTATTAATGAGGTCATTCGCATGCAAATTAACTTTGTGCTGGGGGTTTTGGGCTGGTTTTGGGCGTGAAAATTTTTTTTCCCATGTGGCAACACTGATGCTTTTGCATCTTTCTATACCTACACAGTGTCATCTGTCTTGTACATGTGGCCATGCTAGCTGCCTGTTGATTGTTTTTACTTAAAACGCAGTAGATCGTTCGCATATGGCAGAGATTTCATAAACATTCTGATTGATTGGAGTGCTTACATATCTGATATGCCACATGGTGCTGTTTTACATCAGCGACAGAATGCTGCACATCGTCAAGTTCGGGCAACAAGCAGAGAACAAGCCACATACACATCTGTTATCATGTGTTGTATGCGTTCAGATGTGCTCTGTTGCCAGCTGTCAAGGAATGACAGGAAATGGTATTGGAGATAAACCATGGATGCACATTGATAAAGAGCTTTATGTTTTGATTCACATAAGTTCAATAAGTTACTTGCTAAAAAAAAATATTTTTCATCGTTGGGAAGAAACAAAGCTTTTTTTTTTTTTTTCTGGATAAAGGTTTTTGTCCCAACCAATGTTTTTAATGCAATATCCCTGAAACAGCATTGAGAGAAATGATGACCAGATCAGATACAGGTTCAATTTAGAGGTAATCAATAGAAATAAAACATGGAAAAGAAAATAAGGTGATACCTTTTTTATTGGAGATAATACATTTTCTTGATTAGCTTTCGAAGGGTTCTGAATGGAAGCCTCTTGGCTTCTGCCTAATTTACTAAGCTTTCTTTTTTTTGTTTGTTACATTTGTACCCCGCGCTTTCCCACTCATGGCAGGCTCAATGCGGCTTACATGGGGCAATGGAGGGTTAAGTGACTTGCCCAGAGTCACACCAATGTGGTCGCGCAGGCTTCTGCTTCTGTGAGTCAGACGTCCTGCACGTACGTGCAGGACGTCAGACTCACAGAAACAGAAGCCTGCGCAGCCTTCTACATAGAATGTTGCTAGTGGAATAGCAACATTCCATGTAGAATGTCCAATAGTAGCAACATGCCATGTAGAATCTCCAATAGTAGCAACATTCCATGTAGAATCTCCAATAGTATCTATTTTATTTTTGTTACATTTGTACCCTGCGCTTTCCCACTCATGGCAGGCTCAATGCGGCTTACATGGGGCAATGGAGGGTTAAGTGACTTGCCCAGAGTCACAAGGAGCTGCCTGTGCCAGGAATCGAACTCAGTTCCTCAGTTCCCCAGGACCAAAGTCCACCACCCTAACCACTAGACCACTAATCCACTCCACTTTTCCCATGGAAACAGGCTTTGTTTTTGAAATGTTGCAATTGGAAAATGTAAGCTTTGGAAATTTACATCTGCTCTCTTTGTATTTTGCATGGTACAAAGGGACGCGTCACTGTTTCTTTTTCTTTGGTTTCGCACTCTATGCAGAGTATGGCTTTTTGAGGGTTCAGTTCAATTTTGGTCTACATATTTCTATTTTTAGTTTGTGGCTACTTATTCTATACTTCATGACAGCTATGGGGGGCTGCCCCCCCCCAAATTGGCTCTGGGCCCCCGGTTTGGCTGGCTTGGAGGTCCCCGACCCCAACTAGCTGAAGCGTTTATCTGTCCTGCGCTGGTCTCGCACTTGCTTCCTCTCCTGTTTCCAGTCGTGCCGTGCATGCTCTCGTTTTAATGAAACTGAACATGCTCGCACATGCTCAGTTTCATTAAAATGAGCGTGCCGCGCACAGCGTGCTGAAAACAGGAGAGGAAGCAAGTGCGAGACCAGCAGCGTGGGAGAGATAAACGCTTCCACTGGCGGGGGTTGGGGACCCCCAACAGCAAAGGTAACTGGCAGCGGCGGCGGGAGGGGTCGGAAGCGGCGGTGGTGGTGGCGGGGGGGGCGGAAGCGGTGGGGGAGGGGCGGCGGCTGGGGGAGGCAGGCTAAAATGTGCCCCCCCCCCCACTTTGGGCTCTGGCCCCCCTCCCGCCGCGGTCTGGCTATGCTCCTGCTTCATGAGGATCTATCTGTGATCGTGTGTGAAAAAGGCCAGGTGTTCTGTTAGCATCAAGTCTGTGTAGGACTGATCTGAACTAAACCAGCTTGTTTGGTTTTCCAGTAGGTGTATTAATGTTGTTCCAACATTGTCCCATTGTGATAAGGAAGAGGCTATCCTACCCTGGTTAGGCCCCTAGAGGGTGCTGTTCCCCTAAAATGTCCAGGGAGAAGGGCTGGGTGAGTCAGTAAGGGGATGTATAGCAGGAGGTCGCTAGGACCGAGGAGAGTCCTGGAGGAGGAAACAGGTGCAGCAAGTTATGGGCTGGATCCTGTTTAGCCATTAACCACTTAATACCCCACCTGAGTGGTGAGGGAGGGAGGAGAGCTAGTCCGCTGCAGAAGAGAGCTGGTAGCTGAAGCAGGAAGATTCCCATGGAAAGTACTGGCTGAGCCCTATGGCCTGGTGGTGAACTGTGTGTTACAAAGAAGGACTGAGTTAATACGGCTGGGGTAAGAAGGCCCTAGAGTATCAAGTATAAGAACTGTGTGCTACAAGGAAGGACTGTGTGTCCAGGACTGAGTTAGTACCTGAGTCCGGATGCCTGTGTGGGAGGGCTCAGGGGGAAGAAATCTGTTGGGTATTGAACTGTGCAAGAAGAAATGTTTAAGCTGGAAGATTGCACTGAGTAGGAAGAAATGGTTAAGCTGGAAGAACTGTTTAAGCTTGTGAAAGTGTTTTAAGCTAAAAGAAGTGTGCCCCAGAGGCTGGAATAAAGGTTTGTATGATAAAATCCTGTTGATGAGACCTGACTATGTTTGCCTTTTTGAGAACCAGGTCACCCCGAGTAGAAAGGGGTAGTAAACTAATTTGCATAAAATCTGCATACTGAGAACCAGCTCACCCTGAGTGAAAGAGGGACCTGGGATCCTGAGGTGGGAGCTTCATCTTCACACCATCCCAAATTAGGATCCCTTTGAGCACCTGTAAAAGTCCTGCGAGAAGTGAGGCTCCTCTGCTCCCACTTCTACCACCTTTTCCCCAGGCAGTTCCTTCCCTTAAAATTCCCCACTTCGGGAAATCAAACTGCAGACTTCCTCTGTGGCATGGGTCTCATTCACTGCACACTGCAAATTTCTCCTCTGCAGTTCTAAGACTTTCCCCCTCGGTCTCGGCGGGGGTAGGCAACCAAAGGAGTGGCGTAGCTATGTAGGGCCAGGGGGCCTGGGCCCCCGTAGATTTGGCCCTGGACCCCCCTGCCAACGACCCTCTCGAACCCTCTCCCGCCGCCAACCCGCCGTCACCTGCCTTTGCTGGCGGGAGACCTCAACTCCCGCCAGCCGAGGACTAGTTTGTAGGCAGGTGCTGGTTGTGGAGTACTTGGATATAAGCAAAACCATTGACATAGTTCCTCATATCAGACTCATAAATCAAGTAAGAGCTAAAATTAGGAACATATACTACCATGTTGCCCTACCACTTTTCTCTCCTTACCCTCTAGTAAGGCCACTAATTCTTTCGTATCCCCAGGCACTTCCTCCCCCTTTGAAAAGCCCCTCCAATTTGCTTTCTTGCTCCCCTCCCCCAACACATATGGCAAGTGGAGGACATATTCTTTTCTGCCACTTGAAGTCTGACTAATGGTTTGAAGTCCAGTGTGTTCGACATGGTAAACCATAAAATACTACTAAGACTCCTAGATTACTTTGGGATTGGTGGACACATACTTAGTTGGATCAAGGGTTTCCTAACCACTAGAACATATCAAGTGAAATCAAGCTCAAACATATCACCACCGTGGAAAGCAGAATGCGGAGTACCTAAAGGATCACCACTATCACCAATCCTTTTCAACCTAACGATGACCCCACTAGCCAAATCCTTATCCAACCAAGGCCTTAACCCTTTCATCTATGCAGACAATGTCACAATATACATTCCTTACAAACGTGATCTGACAGAAATCACCAACGAAATCAAGCTCAGCTTGAATATCATGGACTCATGGGCAAATGCATTTCAACTAAAACTCAACACAGAAAAAAACACACTGTCTCATCCTCTCATCCTAATACAATACGAACAAACCCACAAACATACCCCCCCCCCCCCCCCGATTATACCCGATTATACCCTCCCTATCTCAGACAGCCTGAAAATTCTCGGTGTTAGAATCGACCGTAACCTCACACTAGAGAACCAAGTGAAATCTACAACAATGAAAATGTTCCACTCAATGTGGAAACTCAAATGTGTGAAACCATTCTTTCCAAGGGAAACATTTCACAACTTGATACAATCAATGGTACTAAGCCATGTGGACTACTGCAACGGAATTTATGTGGGATGCAAAGAACAAATTATAAAGAAACTTCAGACCACTCAAAACACGGCAACCAGGCTTATATTTGGGAAAACGCGATTCGAAAGCGCGAAAACCCTCTGAGAAAAACTGTACTGGCTCCCAATCAAAGAACGTATTGCTTTCAAAATCTGCACCATGGTTCATAAATTTATCTACGGCGAAGCCCCGGGATACATGACAGACCTCATAGACCTACCAACCAGAAACACAACAGGATCAACACGAACATACCTAAATCTCCACTACCCAAGCTGCAAAGGACTCAAATACAAATCAACTTACGCATCCAGCTTTTCCTACATAAGCACACAACCATGGAATGCACTACCAAAAGCCGTGAACAACGTATGACCACCTAAACTTCCGGAAATCATTAAAAACTAACCTGTTCAAAAAGGCATACCCTACCGACCCAACTTAAATGCCTGAACCCTGCAACACAACGAAACCAAAGCTCGTAATGGACATAAAATAACTCTTTCTCTCCACAATTCCCTAATGTGTCCGTACACACGAACCTTATTCTACCACAACATTACTGTATTTGTTCATACCGGAATTGGCAAACGCCTTTACGGTACTATGTAAGCCACATTGAGCCTGGGAAAATGTGGGATACAAATGTAATAAATAAATAAATAAATACGAATCTATCAGAAAAGGTCCAAAGTACAGAACAAAACCCAAGATACAACAAAATGTACCAAGAGCCTTCAGAAACGGGACACAGTTCCTTTTATTATAAAAATCAACTTTCCAATGTGGACCTGACACGGCCCATGTCGGGTCCACATTGTAAAGTTGATTTTTATAATAAAAGGAACTGTGTCCCGTTTCTGAAGGCTCTTGGTACATTTTGTTGTATCTTGACACATCTATCAGCATGGTGTCGTCTGCTATTGATATCAGCAATTAAGTACAGGGCAGCAGAGCAGTGGCGTAGCCACAGGTGGGCCTGGGTGGGCCGGGGCCCACCCACTTAGGGCTCAGGCCCGTCCAACAGTAGCACATGGTAATGAAAATGCCACTCTCCACAATACTGGCACCTTCGCATGCTCAGTGTTCAGCGCATGCCTGCTGCAGACTACCAAGGTGGAGACTGGAGAGAAGCATTTTCCCACCAGCTTGAGATATTTTTTTGGTGTGGGGGTGGGGGAGAGAACATTTGGTGCCCACCCACTTCTTGCCTAGGCCCACCCCAAATCTGCTGTCTGGAGCAGAGATGGAGGATGCAGTCTGATTTACTGTTGTCCTTTCCTCCAAGAGGGGGAGAGAGAGAGAGAGAGAGGCAGGGAATCACGTGAGTTACCCATCACTGCTGACTTCTAGTCCCTGCCCAAAATTCTATACAAAAGAGGAACTCTGCAAATTCTGCATTGTACAATTGAACAGAATTTCCCTAAGAATACTACTGCTGGATCCATCTGGCAGAGTGTATTTTGTTTGTATGGCCAATGATCATTCTAGAACCGATAGCTATTTGCAAAGTTTGACAGTTAGATATATGATAAGGAATGATGTGGGTATGAACTAACCGGCCGATATTCAAAACCATTTAACAGGCCAACAATGGCACCTGGCTGGTTAAATGGTACTTAACCGGCTATCTGCTGATATTCAGCGGGAGATAGCTGGCTGAATATTTCTGGTTAGCGCATAGTGGATAGCTGGTTATATTGTGTGATATAGAGGGGCATAATCGAATGGCGCCGGCCATCTATATGGCCAGCGCCGCAAACAGCGGTCCCGAACCGTATTATCGAAAAAGATGGCTGGCCATCTTTCATTTCGATAATATGGTTTGGGCCGGCCAAATGTCAGAGATGGCCGGGTTTGAGATGGCCGGCATCGGTTTTCGCTGATAATGGAAACCGAGGCCGGCCATCTCAAACCTGGCCAAATCCAAGGCATTTGGTCATGGGAGGGGCCAGCATTTGTAGTGCACTGGCCCCCCTGACATGCCAGGACACCAACCAGGCACCCTAGGGGGCACTGCAGTGGACTTCAAAAATTGCTCCCAGGTGCATAGCTCCCTTACCTTGTGTGCTGAGCCCCCCAACCCCCCCCCCCCAAACCCACTCTCCACAACTCTACACCACTACCATAGCCCTTAGGGGTGAAGTGGGCACCTACATGTGGGTACAGTGGGTTTTGTGGGGGGTTTGGAGGGCTTAACACTTTCCACCACAGGTGTAACAGGTAGGGGGGGGGGGATGGGTCTGCCTGGCTGAAGTGCACTGCACCCACTTAAACTGCTCCAGGGACCTGCATAATGCTGTCATGGAGCTGGGTATGACATTTGAGGCTGGCATAGAGGCTGGCAAAAAAATGTTTTTAATTTATTTTTTAGGGTGAGAGGGGGTTAGTGACTACTGGGGGAGTACGGGGAGGTCAACCTCAATTCCCTCCGGTGGTCATCTGGTCAGTTTGGACATTTTTTTGAAGCTTTGTCCTGAAAATAAATGGATCAAGTAAAGTCGGCCAAATGCTCATCAGGGCCGCCCTTCTTTTTTCCATTATCGGCTGAGGGCGGCCATGTGTTAACAACACCCCCATCCCACCTTCGGTACGCCTCCGACACGTCCCCTTGAAGTTTGGCCGGCTCCGCGACAGACTGCAGTTGAGGCCGGCCAAAATCAGCTTTCGATTATGCCGATTTCGCCGGACTTGAGAGATTGCCGGCCATCTCCCAATTTGTGTCGGAAGATGGCCGGCCTTCTCTTTCGAAAATAAGCAGGATAATTATCTATCCAGCGATTTTCAGTGCATTGCTGCCTAAGTTTGGCGACCAAATCGGGCTCCGTCAATAGCAGGTCCATCTTTGGCCACTATGTACTTAACCGACCTACGCTGAATGTCGACTCGGCCGACTGTGTTCTTAGCGGCCAAAAACTAAACCAGATATTCAATGCCGGTCACTGAAAATAGCCAGCGTTGAATATTCAGGCTCAGAGCTTTTCACGAGAGGGAGAGTTGCTACCTCCTGCAGTCTGAATATCAGGTTCTAAGTGTCTACTCCTTTCTCTAAAATGTTAGACTAAAAATAAGGAAGATGAATAACTGTCCTCTTTAAGAAGAAGTATACTTCAAGCAGTGATGCTGTACGATTGGCAGCTGGGATATACCCTCCCAGTGAGAACAGAAGAAAATGCAGTAATTGGTCTTTTTCTGCCATCATCTACTACATTAATGTTTGGTGAACTGCGACTGGGAGAACGAGGGGCGGTCCCTGCCTTTCCGTTTTGTTGAATGCTTTGCAAACTATATATCATATGTGGGTTGGCACACTTTGGAGGTCATTTTATTTATTATTTTATTTTGAAATTATTACATTTCAATATAATATACCGAAATGAAAGAAATCGTGAAATAATAACACAGTGAAACAAACGAGAAAATGAAATATAATCCTTCCTAGACCACATAATTGGGGGGAGAGGAAATCACATGAAGCAAAATAAACAATAATAATCAAAAGCAGCAGCCGCCCTTTTCACAACACTTCGTGGGGAATTTTGTGCAACTGTATCGCACAGAATCTGTGCAGAATTACCTACCTTCGCAGAATGCTATTTATATGGTCCTTTTTATTTATTTGTTGCATTTATACCCCGCTCTTTCCCGCTCGGTAGCAGGCTCAGTGCGGCTTACGTAGTATGGAATTACATAGTATCACAGAAAGAACACAGCTGTAGCAATTCATAGTTAACATAGTAGATGACGGCAGAAAAAGACCTGCACGGTCCATGCAGCCTGCCCAAGAAATGTGCCACTTTTTTGTGTATACCTTACCTTGATTTGTACCTGTCTTTTTCAGGGCACAGACCGTACAAGCAGGGGTGTATCTGCGTGGGGCCTCAGGGGCCTGGGCCCCCGCAGATTTCGCCCTGGACCCCCCTACCGCTGCCAACCCTCCCCCTCCGTTGCTGTCGCCTACCTTCGCTGGCGGGGGACCCCAACCCCCGCCAGCCGAGGTCCGCGTCCTCCTGCCGCTGCCGGCAGAAGCTCATTCTGTTTCTGAGTCTGACGTCCTGCACGTACAACGTGCAGCGACGTCAGACTCAGAAGAAACTTTCGGCGCCAGCTTTAGAAATGAAAGGACCTCGGCTTGGCTGGCGGGGGTTGGGGGTCCCCCGCCAGCTGACGGAATTCCTTTACAGGCAGCCGGCAGCGGCAGGAGGACACGGACCTCGGCTGGCGGGGGTTGGGGTCCCCCGCCAGCGAAGGTAGGCAACAGCAACGGCGGGGGGGGATCGGCAATGGCAGCGGCTGGGGGGAGGGGGATCGGCAATGGCGGCGGCGGCAGGGGGGGGCTATAATGTGCCCCCTCACTCTGGCCCTGGCCCCCCCTACCGCCGCAGTTCAGATACGCCCCTGCGTACAAGTCTGCCCAGCACTATCCCCGCCTCCCAACCACCAGCCCCGCCTCCCACTACCGGCTCTGTTATCCAATCTCGGCTAAGCTCCTGAGGATCCATTTCTTCCGAACAGGATTCCTTTATGTTTATCCCACGCATGTTTGAATTCCGTTACCGTTTTCATCTCCACCACCTCCCGGTGGAGGTATGATGTGGTTGTTAGGAAATAGGTTAAGATAGGTGAAATGGGCAGGGGATGTAGGGGTAGGAGAGGTAGGAGTGGTGTAGCTGGGTTCATAGGTTAAGTCTGCTCATTTGGGTAGGCTTGTTTGAAGAGGTAAGTTTTTAGCAACTTCCGGAAGGGTAGATGGTCACTAACTGTTCGAATGGGTCTTGGCAAGGCATTCCAGAGTTGGCTACCTATAACGGAGAAGTTGGATGCGTAGTACATTTTGTACTTGAGACCTTTGCAGTTGGGAAGGTGTAGACTGAGATATGTTCGAGAGGATTTTGATCCGTTTCTAGCTGGTAGATCAATTAGGTTGGTCATGTAGCTTGGAGATTCTCCGTAGATAATCTTGTGGATCAGTGATTGGACTTTGAAGTTAACCAGTTAAGGGCTGAATTCTCTTTCTATTGCAATGTACTATGTATTATAGTCTAGTAGTATGTTCACTTTGTGTTCTGTACGATGTGATTTAACTGTATTGTTAGCCACATTGAGTCGGGTTGCTGGGATAATGTGGGATATCAAACGTCTCAAATAAATAAACTTGTTGAAATGTGTACTTGCTGTTCTGAATTCTGTGAAGGTGCTTGCATGAGGTCTCTCCTCACAGAGATCTCACAGCAAGGGGTGGACGAAGTAACTCTAGCACACCGGGCCACTTCCTCCTCCGCTGCCAACCTAGACTCGACTGTATGTGAACCATGCTGGCCTCCATATTGCCCCGTGATTCACATCAACAGTCAGGTCCAGGCCAGCAGAGGAGGAAGAAGTGACCTGATAAGCAACAGTTCACATTGTCTGAATTCAAAAAAGCTTGGGAGGCAAGGAAAGCTGAAAGTGTTCCATGGAGATTGAGGAGGCAAAGAAAGCTGAGAGTGTACCTCAGGATGAGAGAGGGGCAGAGAAAACTGAGTTTGCCATGGGGATAAGGGGCCAGAAAAAGCTTAGAACACCATGGGGATGGAAAAGAGCAGAAAAAAAAAAAACAGAGAATGCCATTGGGTCGAGGGAGTCAGAGAAAGCTGAGATTGTGCCATGGAGTGGGGGCAGAACAAGATAAGTGTGCCACTGGTTTGGAGAGGGGACGATCAAGCTTGAGGGTGTGCCATGGGGGAGAGTGGGAGAGAGATACAATGATTGCTGGGGAGGTGAGGAGAAGAATGAGAGGTGGGGGTGTGCCTGGGGGAAGGAAGAATAAGAGCTAGGGGTGGAGGATTGCAAATGGGAAAAAACTTTGAGTGCAGACAGAATTAGGGCTCTTGCTGGGAGGTAGACGGATAGAGAACTGCAGTTAGAACCAGAGAGGGAATTTGGAGCCTGAGGAGGGAGAAGGCACGAAGGGATTTCAGGCCTTAGCATGTGGGAAGTTCTGTGTAAGCACACTACAAAAAAAACAATGCAGAATTTTGAAATATTGTGCGTTGAATTTTCAATAGCTTTGCACAGGGTTTCCCCAGGACTATTGCAAAACCTGCTCCCACATAGCTCACTGCCTTCACTATCCCATTTTGTACGTCACCCAGGTCCTGGAGGAGTAGCCTAGCGATTAGTGCAGTGGACTTTGTCCTGAGGAGCTAGGTTTGAATCCCACTGCAGCTCCTTGCGACTCTGGGCAAGTCACTTAACCCTACTTTGCCCCGGGTACAAATAAGTACCTGTATACCAAGCCCCATTCCCTTTCCTACACACATTCTTTCCTTGATCTTTCTCCATTAGAAAATATTTTTAGCAGCGTGGCAGGAAACTAAACATTTGCAAGGAAATTTTGAGAAAACAAATTGGCAGAGGACAGCTATGCTATTACCGGTTTTTGTTCCTCTGTTTACAATGCCACCAAAATAAAGGATGAAAGTGAGAGTCTTCCCCCCTTTCCCCCCCCCCCCCCCCCCCAAGCCTACATCAACATCTCAGGCTCAGCAGAAATTTGATTCTTTCTTGCTCCGATTTGCCTTCGGGAGACATATCACTCTCTCCCTCAAATCCAAAACCTCCACTGCGCTGCCCTGATAAACTTTCAATAGCAGCAACTGAGACACCCAAGAATTATTATTATTATTTATTGCATTTGTACCCCACATTATCCCACCTTTTTGCAGGCTCAATGTGGCTTACAGGGTGTTAATATGGTATAGTCATTACATAATCTTAGATACAGTCGGTAATAAACTGGAGGTAGAAAAGGAATTAGTTAGAAGGTGTTAGGTAAAGTCGTGTTAGAGGTGTTTTAAAGTGTTTGGGTGGTATACGGAGTAATTTGTTTCATCAAGGATTATTTTTGTAGGCCTTGTTGAAGAGATGTGTCTTCATAGATTTGTGAAAGCTGGTTAAGTTGTCCGTGGTTTTCAGGGTCATGGGCAAGTGCGTTCCATAACTGTGCTTTTGTACGCAAAGGTAGTAGCGTATGCCTGTTTGTATTTAATTCCTTTACAGCTGGGGAAGTTCAAATGGAGGAACTTGCGGGCTGATCTACTGGCATTTCTGGGTGGTAAGTCTATTAGGTTTAACATGTAAAGTGGGGCGTCTGCGTGAATGATTTTGTGTACGGTTGTGCAGATCTTGAACTCAATTCGTTCCTTGAGCGGGAGCCAGTGCAGTTTCTCTCTTAGGGGCCTTGCGTTTTCGTATTTGGTTTTTCCAAAAATGAGTCGGGCTGCGGTGTTCTGGGCTGTTTGGAGTTTCTTAATGGTCTGTTCTTTGCATCCTACGTACAGAGCGTTGCAATAGTCCAGGTGACTAATCACTAGTGACTGTACTAGGGTGCGGCAGGCCATTTTGCCATTGTGAGGGACACTGGGGACCCAAATTGAGAGGGGAGAGGGGCAAAATTCCCCAGGCCTGGCCTTCAAGGGGGGGGGGCCTGTCTCTTTCCTGCACCTGTGTGCCATCATCGGGGTCCGGCACACACAGGAGCAGGAGATGACAGACCAAGAGAGCAGCAGTGAGACACAAGAAGGGGGTGGCAGCCTGAATGTGGTGGGTGGCCCTAGTAGTGGCGTTCCTAGGGGGTGGACACCTGGGGCGGCACCCCGCCCCCCGGGTACAGCGCCCCCCCCCCCCCCGATGCAGCGCGGACCCCCCCCCCAGCAAAAGAGCGACCCCCCGGGTGCATGCCGTTGGGGGGGATGCCGCAGCGTGTGCCTGCTGCGAGTTTACTAACTTTGCTCGTTCGCTGCAGCTCCCTCTGCCCCGGAACAGGAAGTAACGTGTTCCGGGGCAGAGGCAGCTGCAGCGAAAGAGAGAAGTTAGCGAACTCTCACAGCAGGCGCACGCCGTGGCATCCCCCAGCGGCGTGCACCCGGGGCAGACCGCCCCCACCGCCCCCCCCCTTGGTACACCACTGGGCCCTAGTACGGGAGGCGTGGTGCGGTAGCAGCAGTGGCATAGCCAGAAGGCAGTTTTTGGGTTGGCCACTGGGCAGGTTGGGTGGGCATGCATTTCCTCTTCCCTTCCCCCCCCCCTCCCCTAACCATGAACTTTAAAAAAAATTAAATACTTTAGCTGGTGAAGATCTCTAGCCCACAGACCCCTGTTTAGAAAAGCACAGCAATCAAAGGCACTGCTCCATGTTAGTGACACTGGCTTCGGCACCATAGGCATGCTCAGTTCCCATGCATGACATATTCCAATCACTAAATAGAAAATAACATTTTTTTTCTACCTTTGTTGTCTGGTCATGTTATTTTTCTAATCATATTGTCCCACTCTCTGGTTTCTGCATTCCTCTGTCTTCTCTTAACTTTTTTTTCCAGTATCCTCTGTCCATTTTTTTTGTTACATTTGTACCCCGCGCTTTCCCACTCATGCAGGCTCAATGCAGCTTACATGGGGCAATGGAGGGTTAAGTGACTTGCCCAGAGTCACAAGGAGCTGCCTGTGCCTGAAGTGGGAATCGAACTCAGTTCCTCAGTTCCCCAGGACCAAAGTCCACCACCCACCATAACCACTAGGCCACTCCTCCACTGTTGCTACTATTTGAGATTCTACATGGAATGTTGCTATTCCACTAGCAACATTCCATGTAGAAGTCGGCCCTTGCAGATCACCAATGTGGCCGCGCAGGCTTCTGCTTCTGTGAGTCTGACGTCCTGCACGTACGTACGTGCAGGACGTCAGACTCACAGAAACAGAAGCCTGCGTAGCCTTCTACATGGAATGTTGCTAGTGGAATAGCAACATTCCATATAGAATCTCCAATAGTATCTATTTTATTTTTGTTACATTTGTACCCCGCGCTTTCCCACTCATGGCAGGCTCAATGCGGCTTACATGGGGCAATGGAGGGTTAAGTGACTTGCCCAGAGTCACAAGGAGCTGCCTGTGCCTGAAGTGGGAATCCAACTCAGTTCCTCAGTTCCCAGGACCAAAGTCCACCACCCTAACCACTAGACCACTAATCCCCTCCACTTTTCCCATGGAAACAGGCTTTGTTTTTGAAATGTTGCAATTGGAAAATGTAAGCTTTGGAAATTTACATCTGCTCTCTTTATATTTTGCAGGGTACAAAGGGACGCCTGTGCCTGAAGTGGGAATCAGTTCCTCAGTTCCCCAGGACCAAAGTCCACCACCCCAACCACTAGGCCACTCCTCCACTCCTTTTGACCTTTCTTCTCTCTCCATGTCTAGCATCCATCTCCCTTCTGTGTCCATGTCTTTATCCTCCCTCTGTGTCCTTGCTCTTATCCTCCCCCATGTCCAGCACCTCACCTTTGTGACCCTGCTCTTATCCTTCCCTGAGGCCATAATCTCCCCCTATTCCTTACCTCATGTCCAACATGTCCTGCATCCTGTCTTTCCTTGTGTTCAGAATCTTCTCCTATTCTTTCACTCATGTCCATCAACCCCTCTCTGTGTCCAGTCCTTCCCTGCATCCATTCTTCCCCCCTCCACCGTTCCTTCCCTCATTCCTTCACTTATCCAGCAACCCTTGTTGCTGGGTATCCAAAATCTTCCACCCTTCTGCCTTCATAACCAGCATGCCCTCTCTATGCATGCTATGCGGTGTATGATGCTTCTGGAAGAGGTTTCTGGGGCAGACACTTTTCTGTAACTAGTTACGGTACAAATTGTACGCTTGCCGTTATATGCTTGCAATTTCCTTAATTTCCTTTCACATCAAGGAGCATTTTGGCGATCTAAGGTCAGCTTACCTTTACATATTTTGCAGTTTTGACATGCAGTGCTGAAAGGGTGAAAATTTTGTTTTTCTACGCTTTGAAATCTTCACAAATGTTAAAAGAAATCAAGGAAAGCACGGCAGCTATTACGTTTGTCATATTTTAGTCCTGAAGTCTATTTGGTGTGAGTCCCGCATGTTAAAAGCCATTCAAAAGTCATTTCCCTCTTGCCTTACATCTTAACGAACCCCAGATTGCCACCATTAAAGACATATCAATCCAGTCTGGGACTTTTGGTTTTGTACCTAATATTAAATGGCTCTTCAGGGAGGGGTAAATGAGCAACTCACTTGAACGTGTAGAATTACTTTTTGATATGCTGCTTTTAAAATTGTCTGAAGACGCATTTGCGTAACAGTAAACACTGAGAAAGTGTAGAGGGTAAAAATTACAGGGATGCCTACTTTAAGCAGTGAAGCGCAGACCCACTTTGTGGTATTTTAGTTATTCGCATGCGATGGGCCGGAGTCTATAAATGGAGCTGAAATCTGGGCATGTAAAAGATCGGCGCTAAGCGTGATTCGGTAAAGGGTGCTTGACTTTTACAGACTAGGGCTTAGCACCGATTTCCACGCCCGACTCTGGGTGCCCGACCTATGCATGATGAAGCGTGATATTTATTTATTTATTGCATTTGTATCCCACATTTTCCCACCTCTTTGCAGGTTCAAAGTGGCTTACAATGTATCGTTCTTGGTGGTATTGGATTAGAACATAACTACTTATTGTTACATGGAGAATTAGAGTAACATAGTAGAAGTTGAAAACAAGCAGATATTATAAAATAATTACATATTGTTACATATTGTTACATACGAAGGCGGTAGAACGAGAGGACATGAAAGGAGATTGAAGGGGGGCAGACTCAAGAAAAATGTCAGGAAGTATTTCTTCACGGAGAGAGTGGTGGATGCTTGGAATGCCCTCCCGCGGGAGGTGGTGGAGAGGAAAACGGTAACGGAATTCAAACATGCGTGGGATAAACATAAAGGAATCCTGTTCAGAAGGAAAGGATCCTCAGGAGCTTAACCGAGATTGGATAGCAGAGCCGGTAGTGGGAGGCGGGGCTGGAAGTTGGGAGGCGGGGATAGTGCGGGGCAGACTTATACGGTCTGTGCCAGAGCCAGTGGTGGGAGGCGGGACTGGAGGTTGGGAGGCAGGGATAGCGCTGGGCAGACTTATACGGTCTGTGCCAGAGCCGGTGGTGGGAGGCGGGGATAGTGCTGGGCAGACTTATACGGTCTATGCCAGAGCCGGTGGTTGGGAGGCGGGGCTAGTGCTGGGCAGACTTATACGGTCTGTGCCCTGAAGAGCACAGGTACAAATCAAAGTAGGGTATACACAAAAGTAGCACACATGAGTTGTCTTGTTGGGCAGACTGGATGGACCGTGCAGGTCTTTTTCTGCCGTCATCTACTATGTTACTATGCTTGTTTTAAACTTCTACTATAATTCCCGGAGCATAAGTTGGACACAGAGACCCCTTAGTCCATAACTGTGCTGGTTTTCTCAGAGCACCCCTGACCTGCCCATTCTCCTCCCATGGTCATGTTCCATTTTGGGTCAAACTTTCATTATTTTTCTTCCAGTGATATGCACTTAAATATTTAATAGTTCTTGATATCAGCAGTCCAAAGTTTAGAACATAACATATATCAAGCACTTAGCTTCCAACCTTCTGTAACCAACGGGGCTCACCGTTTCACTTCTCTTAAGCTTCTTCAGGGGACTAAGGGGTCCTTTTACGAAGGCGCGCTGAAAAATGTCTGGCGGTAGTGTAGGCGCGGGTTTTGGGTGTGCGTCGATCCATTTCTTAGCGCACCCGCAAAAAAAGGCCTCTCTTTTTTTATGAAAATGGATGTGTGGCTAAATCAAAATTGCCGCACATCCATTTTGGGTCTGAGATCTTACCGCCAGCCATAGACCTAGCGGTAAAGAATGTGGGCGGTAGTGGCTCGTCAAATGCCACTTGGTACGCGTCTATTGCACGCACCAGAAAATAACAAATATTTTTCAGACGTGTGTAGCGGACGCATGCCAAAATTGAAATCACTACGAGGGCCACGCGGTAACTGGGAGGTAACTCCAATTTGGCACACGTTCGGCGCACACGTAGGCGCCTACGTGGCTTAGTAAAAGGGGCCCTAAGTGCCTTAAACCATTATTATCTACAAATACAATAACGAAATATCAGTGCATATGTTTAATTATTGTTCACCACTGCCAACAAAACTATGAGGACTTACTTTTTCAAAATCAAGCACATGACTTCCAACATGCTACTACTACTACTACTATTTAGCATTTCTATAGCGCTACAAGGCATACGCAGCGCTGTACAAACATAGGCGCTCAGTAGCTGCATAATGCCATTGTTTTCCCTAACCGGAACCCATGTTTCGCTGAACTGTTTCACTGAACTGCTGTTTCAAGGGACCCATCTTCAAACTTTCAGGTTGGCATTTTTTGTCAGTTACTAAGGGCCCTGTTTACTACTACTACTACTACTACTTAACATTTCTAAAGTGCTACTCGGGTTACGCAGCGCTGTACAGTTTCACAAATAAGGATAGTCCCTGCTCAAAGGAGCTTACAATCTAAAGGACGAAATGTCAAGTTGGGGCAGTCTAGATTTCTTGAATAGAGGTATAAGACACACTAACATTCCAAGTTAGGGAAAGGGAAATGGGACTTGATATACCGCCTTTCTGAGGTATTTGCAACTCCCTAGGATCAAAGTCCACTGCACTAACCACTAGGCTACTCCTCCACTCCACTAACATTCCAAGTTAAAAATAATTTGAAACGCTTATATTTAAAGGTGCAGAAAACAGATGCCAATATGTTTGCCAGGCGTATGCGCACCAGTGGCATAGCTACGTGGGGCCTGGGGGGGCCTGGGCCCCTGTAGATTTGGCCCTGGACCCCCCTGAGGACGACCTGCCCAACCCCCCCTCCCGCCGCCAACCCGCCGTCACCTGCCTTTGCTGGCGGGGGAGCCCAACCCCCGCCAGCCGAGGTCCTCTCCTTCTCGCAAAAGGCTTCCTTCTGTGTCTGATGTCCTGCACGCACAACAAGAAGAAGAGGACCTCGGCTGGTGGGGGTTGGGGTCCCCCGCCAGCAAAGTTAGGCGACGGCGGGGGGGTCGAGAGGGTCGGCGGCAGGGGGGCAAAGTCGACAATGGCAGGGGGGTCAGCGGCACCGTGGGGGGGCTAAAATGTGCCCCCTCACCTTGGGCTCTGGACCCCCCCTCCCGCCGGTCTGGCTACGCCCCTGATGCGCACATGAGCTGAGCTTATGGCAAAACTCTTCTGTACATACACCAAGCACGTTCCCCCCCCCCCCACTCCTTGCTTTCGCTTTTACAGCATGCATACAATTTGAATATCATTTCCTTTCAGCACTGGCGATCTAGGTTTGTACGCTGTTCCAGCGATATGGTTTCTGTGCTGTTGGCTTACTATGGCAGTTCGGCCTGCATGCGAGAAAATAAACTTTTGGCTCATTTGCAATCTGCTGGAGCAGTGTTTTTCTGCACGTTTAGACCTACAGGGATCAAACCACTCTGGTGATCATTAGTTAATGTACTGACAATTGCACCCACTTTGCAGAGCTTGAAGATCACTGACCCATGATAAAACATCACATTCCAATACACCCTAATGCCTGGGGCATTCGTTTTAACACACACCATTTTCCAGGAGAGGAAAGAAATAAAATATTTATTGCCCAATATCAATGTAGCGTTTTTTTTTTTTTTTTTTGGCAACTTTATGATAAAGTTTCAAAGAAGTCTGATATATGTATGTTCACTTAGGGCCCCTTTTACTAAGCCGCGTGGAGGGGCATAATCGAACGGCGCCGGCCAAATAGATGGGGCAGAGCTAACCATATTATCGAAAAAGATGGCCGGCCATCTTTTCCTTTGATAATACGGTTGGCGCCGGCTAAATCTCAACATTTAGGTCAAATTTATTTATTTTATTTTATTTATTTGTTGCATTTGTATCCCACCTTATCCCACCTCTTTGCAGGCTCAAAGTGGCTTACAATACACCAGGGCCGGTGGTGGGCAGCGGGACTGGTGGTTTGGAGGTGGGGATAGTGCTGGACAGACTTGTACGGTCTGTGCCGGAGCCGGGGTTGGGAGGCGGGACTGGTGGTTGGGAGGCGGGGATGGTGCTGGGCAGACTTATACGGTCTGTGAAAGTAGAGCACAGGTACAAATCAAAGTAGGGTATACACAAAAAGCAGCAAATATGAGTTATCTTGTTGGGCAGACTGGATGGACTGTGCAGGTCTTTTTCTGCCGTCATCTACTATGTTACTATGAGTAGTGGAAGAATGTTAGTAATATAAACATTTAGTACTGCATGATCTTGGTCAGCATGAAGATAATACAAAGTAGTAGTATACAAGCAGATTTTAGGAAACAGTTCTGAAATTAAATAGGCAAGTTGTGCGTATTCACTTGGCTTGATCTTTTTGGTATGCTCTTTCAAAGAGATGGGTCTTCAGTAGTATGCGGAATGTTGAGATCGCAAGGTTTAGAGATGGCCGG